>NW_016816876.1:39678-45487 GCF_001698545.2 Rhinopithecus bieti
CCACTGCACTCCAGCCTGGGCAACAGAGTCTCTAAAAAAACGGGGTGGGGAGGCCAGGCATAGTGGCTCACGCCTGTAATCCCAGCACTTTTGGAGGCCGAGGCGGGCAGATCACCTGAGGTCAGGAGTTCGAGACCTTAGCCTAACCAATATGATGAAACCCCGTCTCTACTAAAAATATAAAAATTAGCCAAGTGTGGTGGCATGTGCCTGTAATCCCAGCTACTTGGGAGACTAAGACAGGAGAATCACTTGAACCCGGGAGGTGGAGGTTGCAGTGAGCCGAGATCGCGTCATTGCACTCCAGCCTGGGCAATAAGAGCGAAAATCTGTCTCAAAAAAAAAAAAAAAAAAAAAAAAAAAAAAGGTGGGGTGGGGATAGGTACCATAGGGAAATCATTGAGCAGGAGGAAAGCAGGAGTACCTGTTGGAATTTTAAATGAAGTGGATGGGGAAGTCCTCACTGACTTAACAGCAGAGACTAAAGGAGGTGGGGGAGTAAGCTATGGATATGTCTGAAGGAAGAGCAATCCAGGAAAAATTCCAGCCCATGCAAAGTTCCTGAGGCAGGAGGGTACTTGCTATGTATGAGTAATGACAAGGAGATCACTGTGGTTGGAACAGAGTGAGGGGGAGAGTGGTAAAAGGTAACATCAGAGAAGTGACAGGGGACAGGTCCTATAGGGCCTCGTGGGCCATGGTGAGGATGTTGGCATTTTCACCGAGATGAGAGCTTGAAGAAAACCATGAGAGGGTTGTGAGGAGAAGAGGACTGTGCTGGGCTTGGGCTGCTATGAGCTGTGTGAGGGCCAAGGGCAGAAGCAGGGGCTCCGGGGTAGAGTAGTCCAGGCAAGTGATAATGGGTGGGGGCAGTGGTGGAGAGAAGAAGATCAAGTCAGATCTTTTGAAAGTAGATATGTTAATGACTTCAATGTGGGTGTGAGGAGAGGATGCGGGGGGAGCATCAGAGGTGACTAAGGTTTTGGAGCTGAACAACTAGAAAGCTCAGATGAGATGGTGGGGATGGTGGGAGGAGCAGGTTTGGGAGGTAAGTCAGGAGTTTGGAGGTCAGGAGTATTGGAGATGTGGAATCTGATTTGTGAATCTGGAGTTCAGAGGAGCAGTCTGGGCTGGAGGTGGAAATGATAATGATGCTTGTACGTGAGGTCATTTTAGAATTGAAGTGAGTTCCTAAGGGTTAGGAGCTCAGAATATGCATCCAGTTGGCAGATAGTAATTTGCATCCAGAACCTTAGCAGTAAGAGAGCCTGGAAAATGTTTTTAGTGTCTGATCTGTGTGGTACAAGAAGATGCACAGAGCAGGATGGGCACCCCTAATGCTGTTCCTCTTGCCACAGTAACCGGCCTCCATGATGTTGATGAGTATATGCAGGCCCAGCTTCTCCTAGCTGTGAGTAACCCTGGCCACCCCTGACCCACTTTGGCCCCCTCCTGGCTGTCTCCACCTCAGCCTCAGCCGTCTGTCCTGCCCACAGGCTCTGAACATTGCTACACATGTCCTGAAGCCAGGGGGCTGCTTTGTGGCCAAGGTAAGTCTCAAGGAACCTGGTGGAGTAGAGAGAGATCGCTGAGGGCCAACCTCACCCGCTGTCTTTGCCTTCCCACCCTGCAGATATTCCGAGGCCGGGATGTGACGCTCCTCTACAGCCAGCTGCGGGTCTTCTTCTCCAGCGTGCTGTGTGCCAAGCCCAGGAGCAGCCGGAACTCCAGCATCGGTCAGTGGGGTGGAGGGGCCAGGCAGGCAGACCCGGATTTCTGGGATGCCGCCTGCACGAGGAGGATGCGGCAGTCACGCCTCATTCCACCTTCCCCCAGCAGAGGCCTTTGCTGTCTGTCAGGGCTATGACCCTCCCGAGGGCTTCATCCCGGACCTGAGCAAACCCCTGCTGGACCATTCTTACGGTGAGAGCTGGAGCATGGGTCACCCTGGGGGACTCTGCCGCACCTTATGCAATCTAGGTCCCTTGAGGGCCCACAGCCTCACCCCCTGGTGGAGGCTCTGTCCCCTCATGGGAATTTTTTTCCCAAGGGGGTCCTCAGCCCCATTTTCTGGTGGAAATCCCATCCCTTTATGGGTATTTTGTCCCAGGAGGAGCTTCAGCCCAGGCAGTCCTCTAGTGGTAATTCTTGGGCCTGGTGAAAATTCCATCCCAGGAGGATCCTGAGCCCTGCCCCAGTGGAGGCTCCACCTGCCTAAGGACATTCTCTCCTAGGAAGATCTCAGTCACGCCCCCAGGTGGAAGCCTCCTTGGTGTGAAACTTTTGCCCCTTAAGCCTCTAGCAGGAAGAGACAGAGCCTGCCCCTGGGATGACATTTGAGTGAGGGAGATGTCATCCAGGCAGCATATAATCCAATGTCAGGTGGACATACATACAGTGAAAAAGAGCAGGGCACCAATGTTTTAGAAGGCGTGATTATGGAGGGCCTCCCCAAGGAGGTGATCTGAACCAAATGAAGGATTTCTGGTGGGGTGTGAAGAGAGTAGCTGGTAGATCTGTGGGGAGGGCTTGGCAACCATACTGCTGCCTGTGTCATGACTGGCCCCAGGCATCCAGACCTTGTCCTCAGTTATCTCCCCCTGTTCCTAAGACCCAGATTTCAACCAGCTGGATGGTCCCACCCGCATCATTGTGCCTTTTGTGACTTGTGGGGACCTGAGCTCCTATGATTCGGACCGCAGTTACCCACTGGACGTGAGTGCCCAACCAACAGTAGGTGGGTGGGAGCAAGGCTGTCCTAGATTCCCAGGTCCTCACTATCTCCCTACCCCTCTGTCTCTGCAGCTAGAGGGCGGCTCAGAGTACAAGTACACTCCACCCACACAGCCCCCCATCTCGCCACCATACCAGGAGGCCTGCACCTTGAAGAAGAAGGGGCAGCTGGCCAAGGAGATCCGCCCCCAGGACTGCCCCATCAGCAGAGTAGACACGTTTCCCCAGCCCCTGGTCACCCCTCAGCGCCACAGCCTGCTGGCCCCTGAGGTCTGGAAATGTGACTCTCAACCCACATTGACCCCTTCCCCGTGTGCCTCTTTCTGACCCAAATCTCATGGTTTCTGGGGCCAAAATTCCCTTTCCTGCCTCCCAATAGCTATAAAAAATTGGTAAAACCAAGCATAATGAATGGAAAAATTTCACCAAATATGTGAGTCACTTTTCTTTTTATTGAGTAGATGGAAGACAATGAAATGAGTTGTTCACCTTAACCCGTTACGGTAAGTTTGCCTTGTTATCTAAAGGTTTGAGTAAGGGCAACCTTTATGAAAAACCTCAGTAAAATTTCACCTTTGAAATTTTTATGTCAACTGATAAGATTTTAATCAACAAACCCTTTTCTAAACATCTATTGTTGTATGACAGGAACTGCTTTAAGCATTTTACATTTGAGGCATTCAGTAAACATTTATTGAGCACATACTGTGTGCCAGGCATTGTTCTAGGTTTGGAGATAGAGCAGGGAGCAAAACAGAAATATCTTGGCTCTCACAGTACTTCCAGTTTGGAAAAGAAGCAACAATCAATAAAACAGTCTGTAAGTTCTAGAGTTTACATACACACATATACTATATAGCTTGCATTTTTCAATTTACATATCTTGCAATATATATAATAAGTAAGAGTAATATGGGATATGAAAATAGAAAAAAGTAAAGCAAGGTGAAGAGAATCAGGAATTCTAGGCATGGCAGTTTTCATCTTTTGGTGTTTTTGTTTTGAGACAAGGTCTCACTCTGTAGCCCAGGCTGGAGTTCAGTGGTGCAATCTCCCGGGCTCAAAAAATCCTCCCACCTCAGCCTCCGGAGTGGCTGGGACTACAGGCGTGCACCTCCATGCCCGGCAAATTTTTGTATTTTTAGGGGAGATGGAGTTTCACCATGTTGCCCAGACTGGTCTCGATCTACTGGGCTCAAGCGATCTGCCATCCTCGGCCTCCCAAAGTACCAGGATTACAGGCATGAGCCACTGCGCCCAGCCAGTTTGCACTTTTTAAAAGGGTTGTCATAGAAGGCCTCAGACACTCCTCAGAGGTAATGTCTGAGCAAAGACCTAAAGGCATTGCTGGAGGGAAGCTGTGTGTTTATCTGAGGAAAGAGCATTCCGGGTAAAGGAAATAGCCAAGTCCCAAAGGTGGAACTGCACGTGGTATGGGAGGAAAGTTTATCCATAGCCAAATGTGCTAAAACCACAATGTTAGAGGATGGCCCTTTCTGACAATGGCATAGCAGGTTATTCAGACTAAGTCAGCCATCACAAAAGTCACCTTTTTTTTTTTGAAGCAGAGTCTTGCTCTGTTACCCAGGCTGGAGTGTGGTGGCGTAATCTCAGCTCACTGCAACCTCCATCTACCGGGTTCAGGCGATTCTCCTGCCTCAGCCTCCCGAGTAACTGGGATTACAGGTGCCCGCCACCATGCATGGCTAATTTTTACATTTTTAGTAGAGATGGGGTTTCGCCATGTTGGCCAGACTGGTCTCAAACTCCTGACCTCGGGTGATCCACCCGCCTCGGCCTCCCAAAGTGCTGGGATTAGAGGCATGAGCCACCGCACCCTGCCTTTTTTGTTTTGTTTTGAGACGGAGTCTCGCTCTGTCGCCCAGGCTGGATGGAGTGCAGTGGCCCTATCTCAGCTCACTCCAACCTCTGCCTCCCGGGTTCAAGAGATTCTCCTGCCTCAGCCTCCTGAGTAGCTGGGATTACAGACACATGCTGCCCCCTCACCCAGCTAACTTTTGTATTTTTCGTAGAGATGGGGTTTCGCCATGTTGGCCATGCTGGTCTCGAATTCCTGACCTCACAAAATCTGCCTGCCTCAGGCCTCCCAAAGTGCTGGGATTACAGGCGTGAGCCAGCACACCCGGCCACAAGAAGCCACCTTAAGGGAAACTGAAACAGCAAATCATTGTGTGAAAGAGATTTACAATTTCTAATATTTAAAGGATCCTGTAAATCAATAAGGAAAAAAACGAGAGTGACCAGTAAGCACATGAAAAGCTGCTCATCAGGAAAATGCAAATGAAAACTCAAAATATCAACAACACTAAGTATTTGGAAGGATATGCAGCAATTGAAAGCCTCGTACACGCTACTGGGAAGGTAAAATGGTGCAGCCACTGTGGAAAACTTAGGCATTACCTACTAAAGCTGCATGTGTGCCAGTTCCACTCCTAAAAAGTGAGTCCTAGAGGCCGGGCGTGGTGGCTCAACGCCTGTAATCCCAGCACTTTGAGAAGCCGAGGTGGGTGGATCGCCTGAGGTCAGGAGTTCAAGACCAGCCTGACCAACATGGCAAAACCCCATCTCTACTAAAAATACAAAAATTAGCCAGGCCTGGTGGTGGGCGCCTGTAATCTCAGCTACTCAGGAGGCTGAGGCAGGAATCACTTGAACCTGGGAGGTGGAGGTTGCAGTGAGCTGAGAATATGCCACTGCACTCCAGCCTGGGCGACAGAGTGAGACTCCATCTGAATAAAAAAAAAAGGAATTGAGTCCTAGAGTGTTGTTAGCAGCACTATCTGTAGTATGCCCATGAAATCGTGGTACATTCACTGTAGAGAACTGTACAAAAATGACAGTGAACATCCTGCAATTACACCAAATAACACCTTGTAGTTATTCATGAAACTGAATATATATGCATTTTCTGTATGTCATGGTTCGCCATAAAAGTAGGAGGAAATGTCACAAAAATGTTAGCAGCAGAGTTAGCTGGGTGTGGTAGCACATGCCCGCCTGTAATCCCAGCTACTTGGGAGGCTGAGGCAGGAGGATCACTTGAGCTTAGGAGGTT
>NW_016816876.1:47117-64336 GCF_001698545.2 Rhinopithecus bieti
TTTTGAGACGGAGTCTTGGTCTTGTTGCCAAGGCTGGAGTGCAGTGGTGCGACCTCGGCTCACTGCAACCTCTGCCTCCCAGGTTCAAGCGATTCTTCTGCCTCAGCCTTCTGAGTAGCTGGGATTACAGGCACCTGCCACCATGCCTGACTAAGTTTTGTATTTTTAGTAGTGGCAGGGTTTATCCATGTTGGTCAGGCTGGTCCTGAACTCCTGACCTCAGGTGATCTGCCCGCCTCGGCCTCCCAAAGTGCTGGGATTCCATGCGTGAACCACTGCGCCTGGCCTCCAGAACAAATTTTTTAGGTTAAGAACCTGACTTAAAGAAACGTCAGGGCCAGGCACGGTGGCTCATGCCTGTAATCCCAGCACTTTGGGAGGCTGAGGTGGGCGGATCACTTGAGGTCAGGAGTTCGAGACCAGTCTGGCCAACATAGTGAAACCCCGTCTCTACCAAAAATACAAAAATTAGCTGGGTGTAGTGGTGTATGCCTGTAATCCCAGCTACTCGGGAGACTGAGGCAGGAGAATCACCTGAACCCGGGAAATGAAGGTTACAGTGAGCCAAGGTCGTGCCACTGCACTCCAGCCTGGACAACAGAGTGAGACTCTGTCTCAAAAAAAAAAGCAACGTCAGAAAGTCTACCTGGACTGCAGTCCTCAATTTCTATAACTTAATGAACAGGAGCTGACAGAAACTCCCCAACTAGACGAACAGAACTGTTTTCTACAGCTTAATCCTGTGTCCTTAGAAACTCACGTACTCTGTGATCCAAGGACTATCCACGCCACGGTCCAGTGACCTCAGGAGTATCCACATACCAGTCTGCGACCCCAGCTGTTTCCACACCTGACTGTGACTCACCCCAGTTACTGTGTGTGACCCCAGGAGTATACACACTCAAGTCTGGGACAAACATTGTCCAATCTGCAGTCAGAAATGGTGTTTAAACTCTGGAGCGTGTGTTCATAGGCATGCCTACACTCTAGTCTCTGACCACGAGAATAACCACACCCCAGTCCGTGTGACTTCAGGAATGTCCAGACCCCAGTTTGTGTCAGTCTAGGAATGTCCACACCATGGTGACTTAACCCAGGAGTCTTCTCACCAAAGTCAGTGTGACCACAGGAATGTCCACACCCCAATCTATGAATATGCACGGCCCAACAATGTATGACAAGTGTCCACACAAAAGGCCATGTGACCACAGGTGTAGCCATACCCATTACAGTGCAAATTCAGCAGCGTTCACACGAGAGCCTGTGAGACCTCAGGAGTGTCCTCACGCCAGGTTCTGTGAGTCCAGCAGTGGCAATGGCTTGGAGTTTCCATAGCCATCTTAGTGGTGCCATAAATGTTTACCTCAAACTGTGACCACAGAGGAGGCCATACTCTAGTCTGGGTGACCTCATGGGTGTCCACAGCTCAGTCTGTGGTGCTTTGGGAGTGGTTTTGCCCCAGTCCAGCCACCTCAGGAGTATCCCCACCCAAGTTTTTATGACACAAGTAATGTCCAGTTCCCAGCGTATGTGACCCTGGTGTTGTCCAAACCCCATAGTCTCTGGCTATTAGTGTGTCCATACTCATCTTGACGGCCTCAGGCAGGTGCACTCCCCCATCTGTATGACCAGAAGACTATCGACTCTCCTGTCATTGTGACCACGGAAGTGTAAAACTCCAGTGCCAGTGACTACTGGTGGGTCCACATTCCAGTCTGGGTGACCCAGGGGAGGGCACGGTCCTGTCTGTGTGACCATAGGAGTCTTCACACCCCAGTATCTGTGACCACACAGGAGTCAATTTCCCAGTCAGTGTGACCAGAGGGATGTTCACACCAAATTGTGTGACCACAGGAGTATCCACACTTACCTGCATGTCCTGAGAGGTGTCTGTACTCCAGTGGGTGTGACACCAACAGTGTCCACAACACAGTCTGTGTGACTCCAGGAGTGTCCCTCCCCCCAGTCAGTGTGAGTCTAGAAGGATCTACACCAAGTCTTGGGGGCCCAGGAGTGTTCCTTCCCCAATCTTTATGACTCGGGGCATTCACCCCCCCGTCACACAGATGAAGCATATCCACAGCTGGGTCTGTGTGACCCCAGCAGAGTCTGCTTCACAAGTCATGTAACCACAGGAGTGTCCCCAGCCAAGCCTATGGGAATCCAGGAGTGTCCACATCACAGTCACTTGACCACAGTGGTGCCGACTTCCCGGTTTATGTGTCCTCAGTCATGTCCTTGTTCCAGACTGTGTGACCCCAGTGTCCACACCCCAAACTTGGTGATCCAAGAGGTTATCCTAACTCCAGTCTGCGTGACTCCACTGTTGCCCACACACCAATCTGTATGACCCTAAGAGAACACATCCCAGTCTGTGATGCTTCAGGAGTGGCCACACCCTACTCTGCGTGACCCCAGGAGTGGCTACACCACAATCAGCATGACCCCAGGATTTCTTACTCCAAAATCTAGTAACATCATGAGTGTCTACACCCTCACCTGTGTGATTCCAAGAGGATCCACACCCCAGGCTGAGTGACCCTGGGAAGGTCCCTATAGCAGTCAGTGTAAACCCAGGAGTGTGTTCTTCCCCGTCAGTGTGAGCCAGGAGGGCATATCTAGAGGAAGAGTGATCCAGGGAAAGGCGAAGGGCTGGGTGTGTGGTAGCTCACACCTGTAATCCCAACACTTTGGGAGGCCAAGGTGGGCAGATCACCTGAGGTCAGGAGTTTGAGACCAGCCTGGGCAACATGGTGAAACCCCATCTCTACTAAAAATACAAAAATTAGCCGGGCATGGTGGTTGGTGTCTGTAATCCCAGCTACTTGGGAGGCTGAGGCAGGTGAATCACTTGAACCTGGGAGGTGGAGGTTGCAGGGAGCTGAGATTGTACCACTGCACTCCAGCCTGGATGATAGGCCAAGACTCTGTCTCAAAAAAAAGAAAGAAAGGCAAAGGCCCTAAGGCAATGGCCCTGATGTGCCTGGCACATTTGAGGAACAGGCCAGCGGGGCAGGAGCAGAGTGAGCAAGGAGCCAGTGGCGGGCGGTGAGGTCAAGGGGGACCCAGAGGGCCTTGTGGGTCACGGAGAGGACTTTGGCTCTTTCTCTGAGAGAGATGAGAGCCACGGCAGGGCTCTGAGCAGAGGAGGGCCCTGGGCTGACTTGGGTTGCAACAGGATCCCTCTGGCTGCTGTGGTGCTGGCTACTCAACTGTTATTGTTTGTCAAAAGTCAGAGCACTGTATGCCAAGAGGGTGAACTTTATTGTATGTAAATTATAACTCTTTAAATTTAAGTTACAACTTTTGGAAAATGTGCAGTACTGGCCAGGCATGGTGGCTCATGCCTGTAATCCCAGCAGTTTGGGAGGCTGAGGTGGGAGGATAGTTTTAGCCTGGGAGGTTGAGGTGGCAGTGAGCTGAGATCATGCCGCTGCACTCCAGCCTGGACAACAGAGCAAGACCCTGTCGCAAAGAAAAAACAAAAAACAAAACAAAACAAAAAAACGTGCAGTACTTTGCAAGCAATAAAGATTGCTATTTCTGCAAGAGAGTCTGTGCTCATGCCTGTCCCTACTCCTCTCCTTTCTGCACAGACGCATCTCAGGAATGCACCTGAGGAAAAGGCGGTACCGGGGCCTCCCTCAACTGCTCAAGGTAGCGCTCCCTTTGTTGTCTGCTGTGAACTGAATTGTGAATTCAGCAAATTCCTTTGTTGAAGCTTTAATCCCCAATGTGATTGTACTTGGAGATGAGGGTAATTAAGGTTAAATGAGGCCATAAGGGCAGGGTCCTAATCTGATAGAACTGGTGTCCTCATTAGAGAGGGAAGAGATGCCAAAGCTCCCTCCCTCTCTCCCTGTGGGCACGCAGAGGAAAAGCCACGTGAGGACAGAGAAAGAAGGTGGCTGCCTACAAGCCAGAAAGAGAAGCCTCACCAGAAACCAACCCTACCAGCACCTCGATCTTGAACTTCCAGCCTCCAAAACTGTGAGAAAATAAACGTCTGTGGTTTAAGCCACTCGGTCTGAGGTATTTTGTTAAGGCAGTCCAAGCAGCTAATTGCCTCTCAGTTTCAAGGCTGATTTCAGGAGACTCATGTTGGCCAGGTGTGAGGGGAGCCAGTGCTCAAGCAAAGGAAGGAAAATTCAGTACATCTTCCTTGTCTAGCTGAAGGGGGCTCTGGGGCAGCAGGAGGGGCCCAGGGCAAGCCTGGGATGAAATCCGTGGCACTCCTACAGGTTCTGAGGGTAGTGTCCATGGAATATCCTCCGCCACATTACAAAATGACTAATAATTGCTTGGGGAGCTTTCAGAACTGCCCCGAGGCTTCCTCTAACACTCCACCCACACCTGGCTCATGCCAGGTTGCTCCTGCAGAACACATATGCAGCTTTAGAGCCATCGATGCCTTGGTTCGGGAGAATAGGTGTGGTGTCATCTCAGGCTCGATGGCAGCCCAAGGGAAGCGGCAAGTGTTCTGAGTCTCTCTAGATGACAAAGGAGCTGAGGAAAGCTGGAGTGAATTATGAGTCACAGCCCGTACCTCACAAGAAAGTTCTGCCCAATGCCAGAGCTGGGAGCCATCACCAGTTATGCAGCGTTGGTGAAGAAGAGCCTTGGGATAATTGGTATGCATGCCTGCACATAGGTGTGTGCGTACTAGCACGTGTGAAGTTATGCAGGAGTGCATGGTGTGCTTATGCCCGCGTGTGTGCACATTGACAGTCCTTTTGTGCATGCATACATACATGGCACATGCGTGTGCATTCACGCTTTGCTGTTTTGAATGCAGGTATGGTTATAAGTGCATGTGGGCAACATAAGTTCAAGTGTGCATTCTCATGGAGATGCTAGGGTGCAGCAGGCACATGGGGACCTGTTCCCTGACAAGGGTGTTTGTGAAAAGCAATTGTGCATATGCGTGAGGGTGTACTTATGTGTGAGAGTCTATGTGCAAAGTCCGTGGGTGCTACCCTGAGTGTTTGTGTGTATACACATGTATGCCAGGGTGCACATGCATGGCTGTGTGTGAGTGCGTAAGTGGAGAGAAGCACATTGGCCCAAGTTGGTAAGTCGAGTATCTATGCATGTATACCCCTGGGCACCCACCCCTGTGCAAGTGTGAGTAAACAAGTACATACGGGCCTGAGCGTAGATGTCCGTGCACATGTACTCCTGGGAGCCTGTGCGTCAGCATGCTGTATGCATGGCTGCAGGGATTTCCCACATGTGTGTGTGCACAGATGCACAAGTGCCCTAGATTGTGGTCTCTGTACACATGTACCTCTGGGCACCATGCATGTGTGTGTGCAAAAGTGTATGTGTGCCTATGGGCTCAGGTCTGGCTGTCTGTGTACATATATCCCCTGGATGCCCATAAAGGTGTGAGTGTATACTGCAGGTGCATATTTGTCCATGGGCCTCAGTCTGGGTATTTGTGAACATATACCCTGTGTGAACATGCATGGGTGTGTGGATGTGATCAGGTATGCCCATGGACCCAGGCCGCGGCATCTGTGTACAGGTACCTCAGGGTGCTCGTGTGTGTGTGTGTGTGTGTGTGCGCATGTATGCATGTGTAACTCTGGAGGCCCATGCATGTGTGTGCACATGGCTTCAAGTGTGTCCAAGGACCTGGGTCTGGGCATGTGTGTACATGTATCCCTAGGAACCCATGTGTGAGTATGCTCATGTGTTCAGTGGTGCCAATGGCCTTGGATCTTGGTGCCTGTGTATGTGTACCCTTGGGGGACCAGAGATGGCATTCATGCATGCATATGTAGCACCATGGGGGGATCTGTGTACAGATTTACCTCCACCTCCACCTGGCTGGGGATCATAAAGAAAACCAAGGGATGTGCTACCTCCATGAATCCTGGTTTCAGCAGAGCTAAGGGAGTGAAATTTGGGACCATTTTACTTGTCTCAAACCTTGTTATCCGAGACAAAGCTAGAGCTTAGAAAATATCCCTTCCTTCTTTCAGCCCCCAGAGACAATGTGGCCAGGCTCCAGAGGGCTGGGAAGATGAGCAATGCTTGTGAACCACTATGATAGGAAGCAGAAGGGTCAAGAAGCCCCTGGGAGCAGGGATTAGGGCTAGGGTTAGGGAGAAAACACTTGGACCTGGAGGCTCAGGGGAGGCTTCCTAGATGGGACGGGTAGGAAGAGGCAGTGAAGGGGCCCATAGCAATGGAGAGGAGTTGGACTGCAGGGATGGGGTAGGGGGAAAGACGACAAGGGGCACTCAGAAGACTAATGTCTGGGAGTGGGAAAACAGTGTTTGCTCAGCCAGGAAGCTGCATCCAGATCTTTTATCATTTGTGGAAGACCAAGTACCCAGGCCTTGGAGGAGCCCAGAGATGAACCAGAGTTTGGAGCTAGGGGCGAGGTGGTTCCCTCTGTCCCTGTAACAGGCAGTTTAGGCTTAAAGAGCTGTCCAGGCTGGGCTTGATGGCTCACGCCTGTAATCCCAGCACTTTGGGAGGCCAAGGCAGGTGGATCACCTGAGATCAGGAGTTTGAGACCAGCCTGACCAACATGGAGAAACCCCGTCCCTACTAAAAATACAAAATGAGCCAGGCGTGGGGGCACATGCCTGTAATTCCAGCTACTTGGGAGGCTGAGGCAGGAGAATCGCTTGAACTCGGGAGGCAGAGGCTGCATTGAGCCGATATCACGCTATTGCACTCCAGCCTGGGCAACAAGAGTGAAACTCTTGTCTCAAAAAAAACAAAGAAAAGAACTGTCCAGGATTCCACAGGCCCCTGGGGCCCAGGGTAAGCTGCCTGCCCTCTCTGGTCCTCGGTCTTCTCCATTGTCACATGGCCTGCCTGTCTGCAGCCCAGGCCCCAGGAAGCATTTAGCCTGAGAGAGGAGCCCATGGACAGTGGGCAGGCAGCTGGCTGCTCCCCAAGGTTGGGCCACCCTCCTGCTCCTCTGCCACTTCCCCAGAGGCAAAGCTTGGAAATGGGCTGGGGGAGCCATGGCCACAGGCCAGTCAGCATGGGGGAAGCCCTGGTGGGGTTGAAACCCTGGGCTAGGAGGAGGCACTTCCACCACGAACCCTGGTCCCCCACCAACCCACCTGAACATAGTAGGGGAGGCACAGGGACCCACAACCTTCCTCCTGACCCCAGCTGGAGAAGGATGTTGCTGCTCCTGCATTTCAAGCTGGCCCAGATGTAGAGTGGTCCCCTAAGGGTGTACTTCCACAGACACCAAGATTCAAGTCCATTGGCACAGCTGAATACATGAGCATTCCCACACATGGGCCCCTAGGGGTACATGGACACAAATCTCCCCTTCCAGTCATGACACCCCAGCCCTGATCAGCTTCACCCCTAAAAGCTCCCAGGTGCAGGGTCAAGACCTTCTTGTGCCCCTACTTCAACCCCAAGCCAATGGATTTTCTTTTTTTTTTTTTCCAGAGATTGGGCTGGAGGGGTCTCACACTGTCACCCAGGCTGGAATGCAGTGGCACAATCATAGCTTACTGCAGCCTTGATCTCACAACTGATCCTCCGACCTCAGCTACAGGTGCGAGCTACCACGCCTGGCTCTGAGCCAATGGCTTTTTTTCAGATCCTCCAGAAGGTCAACAATACTGACTGCAGAACCTCAGGCAGCCACAGCACAGTTGTGCAGGCTGTGCTCTAACAAAAGTTGCCTGGCCACAGAAGACACAGGGAACAGAAACGCAGCCTGGGCTCCTCTAGCATCACTGGGGCCTGGCTTGGGGCTGTGTCCATCAGGAGGAAGCGGCATCCTTTTCTAAAGTTCACACAGGCATTATGTGAACTAGTGGCGCCCCTCAGTGTCCAGGTTTTTAAAGGCAAAGGAAACCTGGACATTCACAGAAAATGAACATGGCCCCAGAGCCAGGCGTGCCTTCACCGGGGATGTCTCTGAGCTGGAAAAAAATACTCAGCCATTGTCTAGCGCAGCCCTATGCTTATCAGGAAACATTTAAAAAACCTTTTAAATGGACAAAACTAGTCCCAAGATGTCCTTTCAATGGAACACTGGGTGTGGCTACCTGACCCCCTTAAGGCTTATCTGATTCTATAGTGGGCTGCACTTTTGTCTTTGGCTGGGCCATTTTGCACCTCTGTAGAGAGAGAAGTTAACCTGTGCAGGACTGATAATTCCCATCCATAATGAATGAATTTTGTCCTGTAGAGATACACCTGATCTCTATCCTGTAGAAAAAGATTATTCCAGATATTATATTGCATCTATTGCCAAATCCATTGCAGTATCTCTGGGAGTTTATATATGTTTGTTCTTCAGATTCTCCTCTGAGCCTAGTGTAACATCTTATGAGTTCCCTCAATCATAAATTATCTGGGCCAGGCGTGGTGGCTCATGCTTGTAATCTCAACACTTTGGGAGGCCGAGGCGGGTGGATCGCTTCAGCCCAGGAGTTCAAGAGCAGCCTGGGCCACATGGAAAAACTCTGTCTCTACAAAAAGTACAAAAATTAGCTGGGAGTGGTGGTGAGTGCCTATAGTCCCAGCTACTCAGGAGGCTGAGGTGGGAGGATCACCTGAGCCCAGGGAGGTCAAGGTCTGCAGTTAGCTGTGATTGCACCACTGAACTCCAGCCTAGGTGACAGAGTGAGACTCTGTCTCAAAAATAAATAAATGATCTAAAAATCTTTGACACATGTTCACTTTATATTAGTAGGAGTCGTGATGTTACCATTTTGGACATAATTTTTTAATTGCATCTACCAGCTCACAGTACAGATGAGATCACCAAGCGGAGGGAGAAGGGACTTGCTTGAAGTGACCCTCATGGACTGGGACTGGAAGGCAGAGCTGAACTCAAGCTACTCTAGGCGCTGCCCTGCTCCCGGAAGGAGGGGGATGTGCTGTGCCCGGGTGTGGAATGGAATGGGGGGCTGTGACACACCTCCACCATGGGGATATGGAGTGACCCTCTGGGATGAGGGGCTCATCTGTCAGGTCCCACCCTCTGTGCTGTGCCTTGATTCAGACCCAAGACACAACCAGCCGTCCACCCCACCCCAGGTGGTCCTGGCCAGGGGAAGTGCTTAAATGCCCCCATTGCCATCCTGAAATGCTATACTGGTGGTGACCATAGGAAAGCTTTATTCTAGGCATCTTATTTCAACTGCTGGGCCCCAGCTTCCTTATCTATAAAATGTAGTTCCAGTTCCTGCCTTATATGATGTGGAGAAGATTAAATGAGATCATGGACATGAAGCTCTTCAAATTGCCCGGCACAGATTAAGCGCTCAATATATATCAGCTGTTAGTCATTAGGTCTGTTAGGTTTGCAGAACTTCCAGTAGTGGACATTTTGAAGGGATGCTTGGGACCCCTCGAGATGCTGGCCTAGCAGGACCCAGCTGCTCCATCCTTGGATGAAACACCCAACAAGTGTTCCCCGGGTTGATGGATCAAGGAGCTCAGACTCCTAGTCAGGGAAGACAGGCCTGGCTTGCTCTCTGGAACCCCCATGTTGCCATCCAGGAGATCCTGAGGCCCAAGGCACAAAGGAGGAGTACAAGGAGTGGTGAATTCCTGACAAGAAATGGTAGGGTGCCCTAGGAGAAATCACCTCTTAGGGTCTCGGTTTCCCCATCTACACAGTGGGCACTTCGGACCTGTGAGTTGCTGAAGACCTTTGCAGCCACCTTTTGGGGAAGAACAAATGTTCTCCAAGAGTGTAATGGCTGGAGGCTGACCCTCTCCCAGTCCAGGCCCTGCCATTGGAGACAAAGTACACCAGACACAAAGGGAAAACCCAGTCCCCACCACAGCATGGGAAGCTGCCCAGCAAGTTGAGAGTCAACTTGCCCAAGTTTTGTGGCCAGTGAAGGGGAGGTTTGCAGCCAGACCACTCCTGAGAACTACCTGGGGAACTTTGGGGGGTTGGGTCGGGGGGAATGGACTCAGTGGCCTGTGGGGTCCCTTCCAGTCCAGACTCTCCTCTGTGGCTGGCATGCTCTGACCTCAGAGGGCCAATCTGCAAAATGGGATGATAACCCCATGTGGGCTGAGAGGGCAGGAAAATGTATGTATTCTTCAGGGTTCTGTGAGTTGTAAGTGGCAGAAACTCCAGTCAAACCAGCTTAAGGTAAAAGGGAATACTCAGGTAATAGAAGAGACCTGGGACAGAGTGAGCTTTGGTCATGCACAGCGTGTCTAAGGACTCTCTCTCTCTCTCTCTCTGTATGGGAGGCCTGATTCATCTTTGAAAGTTTGGCCCTCAGCAGGCTCTCCCAGGTGGTGGCTGCCTCACCTATCCCTAAACAGCAAGGAGTCCCAGAGGGCAGCAAAGCCTTTTCCCCTTCAGTTCCAGCTTTAGACCACGTGGCCTGGCTTGAGTCACACCCATGCCTGACTCTGTGGTCACAATGACAGATTGCTCTGATTGGCTGGTCTAGTCATGAGTCCACACCTGAAGATATAGGTGGAAGCAGGGAGGTGGGGGAGTTAGCCCCACAAGAACAACATGCACTGGAGTGAGGTGAGGAGGAAGGGGGTTGCCAAAAGAAAATGAAGGTCGAACCGGGTGCGGTGGCTCACGCCTGTAATCCCAGCACTCTGGGAGGCTGAGGCGGGTGAATCATGAGGTCAGGAGTTCAAGACCAGCCTGGCCAACATGGTGAAACCCTGTCTCTACTAAAAATACAGAATTAGCCAGGCGTGGTGGCACGCACCTGTAATCCCAGCTACATGGGAGACTGAAGCAGGAGAATCACTTGAACACAGGAGGCAGAGGTTGCGGTGAGCCGAGATTGTGCCACTGCACTCCGGCCTGGGTGACAGAGTGAGACTTCATCTCAAAAAAGAAAATGGAGGTCAGATATGATGGTTCACATGTGTAATCCGAGAACATTGGGAGGCTGAGGCAGGAGGATCACTTGAGGCCAGGAGCTCAAAATCAGCCTAGACAACATAGTGAAACCCCGTCTCTACAAAAAATACAAAAACTAGCTTGGTGTGGTGGTGCATGCCTATAGTCCTAGCTACTTGGGAGGCTGATCTCTTAAGCCTAGGAGTGAGAGGCTGCAGTGAGTCATGATCACACCACTGCACTCCAACCTGGGTGACAGAACAAGACCCTGTCTCAAAAAAAAAAAAAAAAAGAAAGAAGGTGGTCTTTCATAGAAGAGGAAAGAGGTGCTGAGTTGGCAAAGGGAATGCATGCCCAATACAGTAGGCCACCACTGAATCCTTAAGTAAAACAACTGGCAGCCTTAGTCCCTCGCTGCCTACCACTTTCAGGTGCTCAGCTTCATGCTGTAAAGTTACCCCATCACTCCTAAACTCAGAATTTCTGCCTCCCATGACAGATTAAAAGGCAATTTATACTAAAATGTCAACGACTACCAGAAGCAGCAGAGTCTGCCTGAAGAAGGCAAAGCCTCGCTGGATGTGACTTAATCTTCTAGTGAGATTCAGGGCCATGTGGCAAAAGGATGGGGAGATGTCAAGGAGTGTGCCAAGTACTCAATGGACCAGGCAGCTCAAAGGCAGCCCTGGGAGGAGACAGCAGCCTCCTTCCCATGTTCTGTCTCCATTCAGAGCAGATGGCCCTCCCAGGCGCATCTGAGCTCCCGGCTCTTCTGCTCCCCTCCTCTGAAGGACCTGTCTGTGTAGCTATCAGCCTGTCATTTCCGCTCTGCTGCAAAGCTGTTGTGTAGGTGTATATTCATCGAGCGTCTGTTCCTAACACTGATTTCTTGGCAGAGGGAAGTCAGTCCACCCAACCATAAAGGATGAGTTCTGTGTGAGAGGGTCAGAGAGGAGGATCGGGAAGCAGATGGAGCAGGTTAGAATATTAGAATTGTCATGGACCCGCTCTTTCTTGTAGATACCCACAGTTCATCTACTCAACCACTCACTTAGCCTTACACCCATTCATCCACCCATGATTCACCCACTTACCCACCTATTCATTCATCTGTTTATCTAGCCAGCCATCCGCACACCCACGTAACTGATCACTGCTGTGGCTCCAGCTTTGTGCCATGCATTGAGAGCACGGAGATGAGTCATACCCCCTCCTGCTCTTTCAGCCCTCCCAGTCCAACTGGAGAGACATCCACAGGCAAATCGCACTGCATGATTCTGTGATCAATGCTGTAGTTACCCTAGGGAGCATTTGATTATGACCCTGACATTTTAGCCAAGTGCTGACAGATCTGTTGGTGTTGCCAGGAAAGAGGAAGAGAAAGGACATTCCTGGAAGTGGTAAAGGCGTAGGTAAACCCTGGGAGGTGTAAGAGAGAATGAGTGTGGTTGAAGCACAGGGTGGATGAAGGGCTGAGACAGAAGTTGGCACTTGGGCCACGCGCAGTGGCTCATTCATGCCTGTAATCCCAGCACTTTGGGAGGCTGGGGCAGGAGGATCACCTGAGGTCAGGAGTTCAAGACCAGCCTGGCCAACATGGTGAAACCCCATCTCTACAAAAAAATACAAAAATTAGCCAGGCATGGTGGCGGGCACCTGTAATCCTAGCTACTCGGAAGGCTGAGACAGGAGAATCACTTGAACCTGGGAGGTGGAGGTTGCAGTGAGCCAAGATCACGCTGCTGTACTCCAGCCTAGGCAACAAAGTGAGACTGTCTCAAAAATAATAATAATAAAAGAAGTTGGCACTTGGAAGATGAGCAGGGGCTTTAATTCCTAACCCTGGGGTGCCAGGGATGGCTTTTGAGCAAAAGAGCCAGCACCCAGAGAGTGTGGCCAGAGGCCTGGAGTAGCTGGCCTAGGGTAGCCAGCCCGCTCTTGCTCCAGGCCCCAAAAAGACACATGTGCCAACCCCCCAGCCTGCAATTCAAAGAAAGAAAAAGACCTCAAGAAGAACACCATTTACAGAAACTGTCCCTGAGATGGATGGACAGATGGACAGTGGGATGCTGAGATGTCTGCTGGGTGTACAGATCCAAGCATAAATTCTGGTCCACACCACACGCTTTTGGGACACATACCAGGGAAACAACATGGTCGGGGAATCAGGCATGTGCACCCCAATTTACCTGGCTCTGCAGGGCTTGGAGGGCTTGCAGGATGCATGGCCACGTTGCTGAGGGAAGAGGGCCAGAAGGTCAAAGCCACTTCCAGTCGGGACTCTAAGAATTTCCTCAAGGGGGCCGGGCGTGGTGGCTCATGCCTGTAATCCTCACATTTTGGGAGGCCAAGGCAGGTGGATTACTTGAGGTCAGGAGTTCAAGACCAGCTTGGGCAACGTGGTGAAACCCCATCTCTACAAAAATACAAAAATTCATCATGCTTGGTGGCGGGTGCCTTTAATCCCAGCTGCTTGGCAGGAGGCAGGAGAATTGCTTGAACCTGGGAGACAAAAGTTGCAGTCAGCCGAGATTGTGTGCCACTGCACTCCAGCCTGGGCGACGGAGCAAGACTCTGTCTCAAAACAAAAAAGAATTTCCTCAAGGGCAGCAGCTTCTGAATTTTCCTGAGTGTAGCTGAATTTTTATGCTAAGAAACCATCCCAAGGCCTCTGCCAGGAGCACTGGGTGCAGTTAGCTCTGTCAAATGATGTTGTCCTTCACAGGGAGTAAGAGCCAGGAGGACAATTGAGGATGTGTCCTAAGAATGACACCCCAGGCAGGGGAGATGGGGCTCAGTAGTGAACCAATCCCTCTGCCCAGGACTGCCAACCTTCCAGGTGTCAGACTTGGTCAGGAAAAGTCCTCAGCCTTGATAGCTTGGTGTGAGAGTAGTGCAGTCAGATCTTAGGGTGCCAGAGGAAACTGGGTCAGGGGATGATATATGCCAGGAGGCCCTGGGGTGCCAGGAGCTGTGGGGAGACCTCAGCTGGCTCTAGAAGGAAGAAGGGCAGCAGTTTGCAGGTAGGGTAGGGTAGAAAACCAAGAGCGGCCAGGCACGGTGGCTCATGCCTGTAATCCCAGCACTTTGGGAGGCTGAGGCGGGTGAATCACCTGAGGTCAGGAGTTCAAGACCAGCCTGACCAACATAGAGGAAACCCCCGTCTCTACTAAAAATACAAAATTAGCCGGGTGTGGCGGTGCATGCCTGTAATCCCAGCTATTCGGGAGGCTGAGGCAGGAGAATCGCTTGGACCTGGGAGGCAGAGGTTGCAGTGAGCCGAGATCGTGCCATTACACTCCAGCCTGGGCAACAAGAGCGAAACTCCGAGGAAGAAAGAAAAGAAAAGAAAAAGAGAGAGAGAGAAAGAAAGAGAGAAAGGAAAGAAAACCAAGGACAACAGGGCTGCAGGATGAGGAGCACCCCCCCAAAACCCAAAAGTCCTATGGCGGCCCCATTTCAAGCACTCTCCAGGCAGGGAGAGGCCAGCACCCAACCCTTCGTCACCCCTGCTATTCACTGGTTGACGGAGTCCTGTAGTCAACGCTTGCCAGACATTGTCTAGATGCTGAGCCTAGTGCAGGTGCTGGAGGTCGCAGACAGCACAGAGATGCAGCACTGCATAGTGGGGAGATAGACACTTCTGTGTGATAAGGTTTATGGAGACGGGTCTGCCCAGGGTGTGGGAATCCCAGAAGCAAGAGGTAGGAAGGGTCTCCCCGACCTGGGAAGTGATATCAAACTGGATCTTTTTCTGCTTTATTTTATTTTAGAGACAGGGTCTTTCTCTGTCACTCAGGTTGGAGTGCGGTGGCACAATCACAGCTCACTGCAGCTTGGAACTCCTAGGCTCAAGGAATCCTCCCGCTAGAGCCTCCCAAGTAGCTGGGACTACAGGTGCATGCCACCGTGCCTGGTTAATTTTTTTCTTTTTTTCTGAGACAGTCTCACTCTGTTGTCCAGACTACTGGAGTACAGTGGTGCAGTCTCGGCTCACTGCAACTTCCGCCTCCCAGATGCAAGCGATTCTCATGCCTCAGCCTCCCCAGTAGCTGGGATTACGGGCTCGTGACATCACACCTGGCTATTTTTTTTATTTTTGGTAGAGATGGGGTTTCACCATCTTGGCCAGGCTGGTCTTGAATTCCTGACCTCAAGTGATCCACCCACCTTGGCCTCCCAAAGCGCTGGGATTACAGGCATGAGCCACCTGGCCTGGCCGGACCTCCATACTGTTTTCCACAGCTGTTGTACCATTTTACATCCCCACTGATAGTAGTTTCCCCTATCCTTGTTAATTTTTATTTATCTTTAAGGTATTTGAAACAAGATGGGTTCAAAAGTCAGAACTAAGCCAAAAAGTCTACTCAGAGAAGTGTCACTGTCACTTCTCTGTTCTATCCCTCTCACCCATTCCCTCTAGGAAACCAATCTTAATAGTTTCTGCTTTATCCTTCCAATGTTTCTTTTTGTAAAGATAAACAAATGCATGTATGTTTTCTTATATCATCTTGTTTCTTACACGAATGCTTGCATCCTGTATTTACTTTTTTGCACTTTGCTTTTTCCACTGGCCGGGCGCAGTGGCTCATGCCTGTAATCCCAGCACTTTGAGAGGCCAAGCCGGGTGGATCACCTGAGGTCAGGAGCTCAAGACCAGCCTGGCCAACATGATGAAACCCCGTCTCTGCTAAAAATACAAAAATTAGCTGGACGTTGTGGTGGGCGCCTGTAATCCCAGTTACTCAGGAGGCTGAGGCAGGAGAAACGCTTGAACCCAGGAGGCGGAGGTTGCAGTGAGTTGAAATCGCATCACTGCACTCCAGCCTGGGCAACAAGAGCAAGACTCCGTCAAAAAACAAAAACAAACAAACAAAAAAGAAATGGTATGTCCTGTCTGGGTGCAGTGGCTCATGCTTGTAATTCCAGCACTTTGGAAGGCTGAGGCGGGAGGATCACCTGAGGTCAGTAGTTCAAGACCAGCCTGGCCAACATGGAGAAACACCATCTGTACCAAAAATACAAAAATTAGCCCAACGTGGTGGTGTGCACCTGTAGTCCCAGCTACTTGGGAGGCTGAGCCAGGAAAATCACTTGAACCTGGGCAGTGGAGGTTGCAGTGAGCTGAGATCATGCCAGTGCACCCAGCCTAGGCAACAGAGCAAGACTCTGTTTCAAAAATCAAACAAACAAAAAACCGTATGTCCTGGAAATCATTCCTCCTCAGTTCATAGATGTCTTCCTCAATCATTTTACAGTTGCTTAGGACTCCATTGTGTGACTGCACCACAGTTTATTCAGCCACTGCCTATGTATAGGAAGTGATATTGTTTTCAATATTTTGCAATTATAAACCATGCCACAATAAATAATCTTGTGCATTTGTATTTTCACTGTTTGGGGGAGTATCTTCAGGGTAAATTGCTGGAAGTGGGAGTGCTGGTGCAGAAGAAAACATGCATTTTGTTAGATGTCAAATTCCCCTTCATCGGGGTTGTAAAACGACTTTTAAAAGCACAAATAAGAAAAGCTGATCTTGGGAGGCCGAGACGGGTGGATCACGAGGTCAGGAGATCGAGACCATCCTGGCTAACACGGTGAAACCCCCGTCTCTACTAAAAAATACAAAAAACTAGCCAGGCGAGGTGGCGGGCGCCTGTGGTCCCAGCTACTCGGGAGGCTGAGGCAGGAGAATGGCGTAAACCCGGGAGGCGGAGCTTGCAGTGAGCTGAGATCCGGCCACTGCACTCCAGCCTGGGCGACAGAGCGAGACTCCTTCTCAAAAAAAAAGAAAGAAAAGAAAAGCTGATCTTTGCAAAAGAAACCAGTCTTTCTTGCTGACATCTAAGTCTGTGTTGGTTTTAAGACTGAGGGATTTAATTTCACAAACACTGTTTTTTACAGAGTGATTTAATTTCACCATTGTCACAGGCTCTGCTGTCTACGACACACACACACACACACACACGACCTCACATTGCCATAGGAGCTGCTTATCCCAGCTGAGCCTCAGTTGAAGTCTCTGTAAAATGGGCGGCACCTGTCTGGCTACAAGTGGTTTTAGAGACTAAACATTTGATTCTCTGTGAGATTCCAGATTTCCCAGAAAATCTGATGAAAGCTGACAGCCCGCTCCCTAGGAACATGCTGAGAAAGACAAGCAGTCCCTGACATCCCAGAGCTGGCTTGCTACCCACGGCTAGGCCTTAGTGCCCTCCTGTTGAATATGGACAATTTCACAAAACATCAGTATCAGACAAGGCCACTCTGATTGTGATGGATCGAGACAAAAACAAGATCAGTATGTCATCAGTATGTCACCACAGAAATGACTAAATATCCCCTGACTTGGCTATATAATGCACTTTTTTTTTTTTTTTTTTTTTTT
>NW_016816876.1:65277-67168 GCF_001698545.2 Rhinopithecus bieti
TCTAGAAAAGAATTTTTTTTTTTTGAGATTGAGTCTTGCTCTGTCGCCCAGGCTGGAATGCAGTGGTGATCTCAGCTCACTGCAATCTTGCCTCCTGGATTCAAGCAATTCTTTTACCTCAGCCTCCTGAGTAGCTGGGATTACAAGGCACCCACCACCACACTTGGCTAATTTTTTTGTATTTTTAGTAGAGATGGGGTTTCACCATGTTGGCCAGGCTAGTCTCAAACTCCTGACCTCAGGTGGTCCACCCTCCTCAGCCTCCCAAAGTGCTGGGATTACAGGCATGAGCCACCGCGCCCAGCCAGAAAAGAATTTTTAAAAGTCCCAGCTACTCAGGAAGCTGAGGAAGGAGGATCACTTGAGCCCAGGAGTTGTAGGCTGCAGTGAGTTATGATTGAGCCACTGCCCTCCAGCCTGGGCAACACAGTGAGACCCTAACAATCAATCAGTCAATCAACAAAATAAGAATCTGGCCGGGCACAGTGGCTCATGCCTGTAATCCCAGCACTTTGGGAGGCTGAGGCGGGCAGATCACCTCAGGTCAGGAGTTCAAGACCAGCCTGGCCAACATGGTGAAACCCATCTCTACTAAAAATACAAAAATTAGCCAGGTGTGATGGTGGGTGTCTATAATCCCAGCTACTCGGGAGGCTCAGGCAGGAGAATCCATTGAACCCAGGAGGGGGAGGTTGCAGTGAGCAGAGATTGCACCACTGTGCTCCAGCCTAGGTGACAGAATGAGACTCCGTTTCAATCAATCAATCAATCAATCAATCAATAAAATAAAATCAGAATCTTACGAGTCCCAGAGAGAGAGAGAGAGAGAGATAAAGCTTTTCCTCACAGTAAAATCCCAGATATATGTGTAAAAGAAAAATCATTATTTGGCCACTATCAGAGTAGTTACTGCTTCAGGCAAGAACCACCAATGGATTTGCCCAGGTCAGGCGAACAACCTGGAACCCCCCCGCTTCCTTTCTTGACCTTGAGCTCTCATAATTTTTCTTTGAGATCTAGTGTGACCCTAACAATCAATCTAGTGAGTAAAAGTTTGATTTAAAACAAATTGCAGAGTTACAGTCTCAAAGTATCTCCCGACAAGCTACTTATTAATTACAGAATGGGATCATGCCTGTAATCCCAGCACTTTGGGAGGCCAATGCAGGAGGATTGCTTAAGTCCAGGAATCCAAGACCAGCCTGGCCAACATAGCGAGACTGTTTCCACAAAAAATTTAAAAATTAGCCGGACATGGTGACTCACACCTGTAGTCCTTGAAGATTACATGAGCCCAGGAGTTCGAAGATGCAGTGAGCTATGATTGTATCAATGCCCTCCAGCTTGGGTGATAGGGCAAGACCCTGTCTCAAAAAAAAAAAGAATTACAAAGGGAAAAATAGTAAATTTATACTGGTGAAAACTGGAAGACCACTTTAACCAAAAGATCAATGCTAACAATTTCGAGACTAACTGAACCCTCCTGCCTCCTGATGACGCTGAGAACACAGCGTCACTTCTGTGGAATTCCTGCCAAAAATGCAGAATTCAAATCTAATCATGAGGAGACATCAGATAAAACCAAATTGAAGGACATTCTTCCAAAGAACTGGTCTGTGCTCTCCCAAAACATCAAGATCATGAAAGTTAAGTGAAGATGGAGACATTGTTCCACATTGGAGGAGACTAAAAAAACCTGATAAAAGAATGTATCTCGTGACCCTATGATTCCCTTTTCTTATACAAGGACACTATTGACATGCCCACCAGGGTGGCTAGAACCAAAAAGTCAGATAATAAGTATTTGTGAGGATGTGGAGCGATGGAAACCTCATACTATGCTGGTAGCAATGCTAAAAAAAAAAAAAAAAAAAAAAAAAAAAAAAAAAAA
>NW_016816876.1:68368-80140 GCF_001698545.2 Rhinopithecus bieti
TGGGAAGCAGAAAAAAAAAAAAAAAAAAAAAAAAAAAAAAAAAAAGTCCTTGCTCTTAGGAAATTCATACTGAAGTATTTAGTTAAAAGGGTGTCATATCTGCAACCACTAACAAATAATTCAGAAAAATCACTGTGTATCATTCAGAAAAATTTTATATATATATATATATACACACACATATATATTACATCTGTACATATATGGAGAGAAAAAAACCAGAAGGACAGAGACAGAGAGAGAGTAAATATGTTATCATTATAAGGCTTGGCATTCTTGTCAGTCCCATAAGTGAAAAATAGTATATCATTGTTTTTAATTTGCATCTCTTTAATTATGGAGAGCTCATTTAAAACACCCCAGAAACCACAACCCAGAATGACCACAGACATCTGTTGAGTGTCCACCCTCTACTAAGCTCCAGTGATAAAAATATGAAGCACAACATCTGGTAGATGTAAAATGGTATTATGTCTCACTGTTGTTTTAATTTTACATTTCCCTGAGAAGAGATTGGGTTATCTTTTCATATATTATACATATTGACCATCTCTCAAGTTTCTTCTGCTGTGAATTACCTATTTGTACCCAATGTCTATTGCCAAGTGTATTGTTTGTCCTCTTCTGATTGATTTGTAGATGTTCATTATATATCCTAAAATCTAGATCCTACTTCTTTGTGACACAGGTCAAAAGCCTAGATGGAAACAATCAAGTCCGCGAAGCCCAGGAGCACATGTGGTAAGAATCTTCCAGTTTTAAATGCCAGATCTTGCATTTGAGGGAAGTATTTCTGGTAGGTGCTGTGGGTCATTGTTGACTCAACTTGAGTGGGTTTGACAACTGAGAAAAAAATTAAAATGAAATTTAATTCATAAAATGTACATCCTGTATTCTGCTGTTAAGGAAAAGAATTGATATTTGTGCATCTGGTCTAAGCTATTATTCCTCATATATACATATTCCTACCGTATTAAATATTTTTTGTTTGTAATACATGAATACTAATTTATGAGCTAGAACTCCACTTAACTTCATGTTGAATAGAGAGAAAACATACATTTCTCTTCAATTACCATTGGTGTTTCCCAGCAAAAAACTGCAAACCCCACTCTTTTGTTTAACAGAAAAGGACACTGGAGACGGGTGAGTGAACATGACTTGCCCAGCTCCATACAGGCCATTGTTAATCTGATTAAATTCTGTTTCAGTTGGCTGCCCAAGTCAGGGTGGAGTCCAGCTTGACCTGGGCTTCCTTCTCCCTTCCATGTCACAGCTAAGCATGCAGTGCAGTAAGTGCCCAGTAAGTGCTCTTTTGGAAAAATAGGCCCTTCAACAGCCTAGGTACAAAGTGGAATGCCTAGAAACTGCAGCAGTAGGGTAGGTAGAAGGTGGGTGCTACATAACTCTTTAGTGTTGGTGCAGATAGAGTTGCAGATGGGGCCAGTTTAAGTGCTTTCTTCTTTATTTGTTTATTTAGAGAAGGAATTTTGCTTTTGTTTGTTTGTTTATTTTGGAGAAGGAATTTTGCTCTTGTCGCCCAGGCTGGAGTGCAATGGCGTGATCTCGGCTCACTGCAACCTCCACCTCCTGGGTTCAAGCGGTTCTTCTGCCTCAGCCTCCAGAGTAGCTGGGATTACAGGTGCCTGCCACGACGCCCAGCGAATTTTTTTGTATTTTTAGTAGAGACAGGGTCTCGCCATATTGGCCAGCCTGGTCTCGAACTCATGACCTCAGGTGATCCATCCACCTCGGCCTCCCAAAGTGCTGGGTTACAAGCGTGAGCCACCACGCCCAGTCTTTATTTATTTATTTATTTTGAGACGGAGTTTCGCTCTTGTAGCCCACAATGGCGCGATCTCGGCTCACTGCAACCTCCGCCTCCCGATTCTCCTGCCTTAGCCTCCCGAGTAGCTGGGATTACAAGCGTGTGCCACCACGCCAGGCTAATTTTTGTATTTTTAGTAGCGACGGGGTTTCACCATGTTGGCCAGGCTGGTCTCGAACTCCTGACCTCAAGCAATCCTCCTACCCTTGGCCTCCCAAAGTGCTGGGATTATAGGAGTGAGCCACCAAGCCTGGCCCTTAAGAGCTTTATAAATGCCCCCCCTTTTAAGTGCTCCATACTGGCCTCCCTCTAGTTCACAGAGAACATTTACTAGTCGCTGGGGTCACCTTCGAAGCAAAGAGTCTGCTGGGGAATTAAGCATGCAAATCACTTCTCAACGACGACAGGCCAAGTGTTCACAACTCGTCCCCAGGGGAAGCACAGGAGCCTAATTTGTGTTCCTAGGTGACACAGTCATTACTTATAAATGTTCCTGGCCGGTCCCAGGAGGTGGGGACGGTTGGGAGTTACTTCGGTTCTTTCAAAGGATGGGGAAGGAGAGATCTCGGTTTGTTTTCCCATCTGTGAAACGGGGACACCACGGTATTTAGAGGACTTGCGCGGGTGACTATTTCGGGGTGCAACGGCTTCCCTCCTCCCACCCCCATCCTTCCCTTCTCACTTCCAAGGCTTGGAAATTTGGAGATTCGGAAGTTTGTTCTTGGATGGCCAGAAATCCTCCAGATGCAAACGGTCTGGGGCTGGAACCGCCACAGGCCGGAAAGGTGCGGGCGTGAACGTCCTGCGCGCCGACGTCCCCCCGCGCCCGGCTCCCCTCAATCCTCCTGCTCCCCTCCTCCGCGTCCCCGTCCCCGCCCCCCTCCCGCTCTCCCATTGGCCGAGCCGGCGGCCGGGCCGCCCCGGGATTTAAAGGGCCCGCTCGCCGCGCCGCCCTGGGAGCCGCTGCTGGTCCCGGCCTTGCGGCCTGCGGGGGAGGCTGCCCGGAGGAGGCAGCGGCGGCGGCAGCGCGTCCTCGGTCCCCAGGACCACGGCTTCTTTCCTGCCAGGTAGGTCGCCAGTAGTGAGCACGCGGCTCCCCAGCTCCCATCCCTGAGCCGGCCTCCCCGGGTGGATCTGTAGCGCGAGTGCTAGGACCCCCTCCCCATCACCTTTCCGACTCTCCCTCCGGCTATGTCCCCTGCCACCACCTCCTTGCAGCCCCCGGACCTGGGCAGGACTTTGTTAGCGGCCTCTCGCCGGGTGAGGATGAGATGAGGCGCGCGGAGGATACAGGACAAACCCCCGCCCCGCGCCGCCGCATCCATACAAGGAGAGATGCACACGGCCCCCAAGTGTCACAGAATCCCCCTCTCTGCCCTCCACTCAGAGCGACTCTACCTTGGAAACCAGGGATTCCCCTTCCCGTCGCCCGCCCCATTTGATATATGGGCCTGAAATGTATGCCATCCCATCACCATCGGACTGGACTGTTCACAGCATTGGAGAGACAGAGGTCCTTCATTCACTCCAGGTCACAGGCTGTGCGTGTGCATGCCGAACACTCACATGCACACAGCTGGTGGCTCAGTCTGATGTACCTGACTTCTCACACCCTCCCCCAGTCCTCCAGTACGTGCCTCTACATGGGTTGGGCAGCCCCAAACTGAAATGTGAGTGTCGGAGTCCATCCCTTAACGAGGTCTGCCCCACGGACACCCGCACCCTCTGTGTCCCTGCTTTGACAGATCTATCCGTCTGGCCATCCATCCGTGGGGGTCCGCAATGGCCACCTTCAGCCGCCAGGAATTTTTCCAGCAGCTACTGCAAGGCTGTCTCCTGCCTACTGCCCAGCAGGGCCTTGACCAGATCTGGCTGCTCCTTGCCATCTGCCTCGCCTGCCGCCTCCTCTGGAGGCTCGGTAAGTGCCTGCCGTACGGTGCGCCACCATGCCAGGCCATATCAGACCTCCCACATTCATCCATATCGAGCCACACCTTACCCTGCCACATCCTGCCAGGCCCCAGCATGTCCAAGCTGGGCCCCAACATGTTCAGCCCCACCACATCCCACCAGGCCAAACCCCATTCCACCATACTGCATCCTACTATGCCAGCCACCCCATGCCACGCCACACCGAGCCACATCCTGCCATGCCAAGCCATGCCCTTCAGTATCCCTGGGTTCTGGGATTCCGGAAAGCTGAGATTCTTGGATCTTGGGATTCTGAAATGTCTACATCCCAAGGTTATAAGACATTGCCATGCTGATGTCACAGGGTTATGGAATCCCAAAGTACTGTGATTACAGGGTTTGGAGATTCTGACAATTTGAAATTCTCACATTCTAGACTTCTGAAATGTTGGCGTTTGTGGATTTCTATAATCAGGGCATGATGCATTTTCTGGATTCTAGGATTCTGAAATGTTTCCACAGTCATAGCAGGCCTGTATCTTAATGAAAGATTCCAAGTCCCCAAGATTCCTATAGGAGGCAGAGATTTCTGGAAATCTGAGATCCGAAGGTTCTACACTTTCTTTTTTCTTTTCTTTTTTTTTTTTTAATGGATGTTCTATTTTTTCCCAGGTTTATTATTTTGAAATATTTCAAAGCTACTGAAATGTTGAAAAAATAGTACAATGAGCACCCACGTATGCATCACCAGATTCTCTGTCAACATCTTGCCACATTAGCTGGCTCTATCTATCTATCTATCTATCTATCTATCCATCCATCTATCTATCTATCATCTTCCTGAATTCCTTGAATATCCTGCTGACATCATGACACTGTACCTCACATCCTTCAGTGTGTGGCCCCTGAGAACAAGGACATCATCCCCCACAAACACATCCTCTACCATCACCCCCCAAGACATTGAATCTGGATACAATAATGTTATCCTATGTAAATTGATATCTGAATTTCTTCCAGGGTCCCCCAAATGCCCTTTACAGATGTTTCTTTTCTTTAAACCCAGGCCCTGCCACCCTCTCCAGCTCCCCAACACCTGCTTTGGCCCCTCCAATCCCACTACATTCCAGCCTGAAGGCCTTTGCCCTGGCTATGCCCTCTGCCCAGGTCATCCTCCCCTTCCTATCAGCCCACCAACCTTCTCTTTCTTGTTCTCCCTCTCTCCCTCCCTCCCTCCCTCCCTTCCTCCTTTCCTCCCTGCCTCCCTTCCTCCCACTCCCCCTCTCTCTCTCTTTCTCGTTCTTTCTCTCCCTTTCTTTCTCCCTTTCACCCAAAGGGTTGCCATCCTACCTGAAGCATGCAAGCACCGTGGCAGGCGGGTTCTTCAGCCTCTACCACTTCTTCCAGCTGCACATGGTTTGGGTCGTGCTGCTCAGCCTCCTGTGCTACCTCGTGCTGTTCCTCTGCCGACATTCCTCCCATCGAGGCGTCTTCCTCTCTGTCACCATCCTCATCTACCTACTCATGGGGTATGAGTGTGCATCCTTATCCACACTGTTGGCTGAAGTGCGTGGGTGGGTCCCCAGGCCCCTGATGAAGTTGTCCAAGACAGGGAGGGTGGTGAGATTCCCCGGAGAAACAAGGGAGTCTGGGAGAATCATTTGCCTATGAGGAGAAACAGAACAGGGAGGGTGTGGAGTGTCCCTGGAGAAGGGAATCTGGGAGATTTGTCCTTTCACAGGACTGTAAGGGACAGGTTGGGCATGGGCTCCCCCTGGAGGAGGAAGCCTGGGAGAATTTTTCTGCCGTGAGACTGTTGTAGGATAGGAGGAGGCAGAACCCTCTGGGCACCTTGGTCCCCTCTTCCCCTGTCCCCTGTGGTCTCAGAGGCCATGAGTGTCATGGGACCAAGACCAGCACCTTTTTCCTCAGTGAGATGCACATGGTAGACACCGTGACATGGCACAAGATGCGAGGTAGGTAGCCCTGCCCCTGCCCCTCTCACCTGCCCAACCCCCCTGCCCCACTCCGTGTCTCCTAACTGCCCCCACCCTGCGCCTTTCCTCCCCTGCTTTTCTCCCTCACCTGCCCACCCCACTGGACATACAGACCTCACATTACCCTCGGGTCCGTGTCTCTTTCCACTGTGCATTTTCCCGAAGTCTGTCTGTCTCGTGTCATGTACGTGCCTGACTCTCTAGAGTAAGGGCATCTATCTGTCCTGGGCTTCCTTGCCCACCTGCCTATCTGTCCCATGCCCACCCATCCATCCTTGTGCCCCCTTTTCCTACCACATCTCACCTGATGCACCTGCTCCCTGCCATGCTGATCTGCTCTCTGCCCATCCACTTGACCATGGGCACCACACATAGGGGCCCAGATGATTGTGGCCATGAAAGCAGTGTCTCTGGGCTTTGACCTGGACCGGGGCGAGGTGGGTGCGGTGCCCTCACCGGTGGAGTTCATGGGCTACCTCTACTTCGTGGGCACCATCGTGTTCGGGCCCTGGATATCCTTCCACAGCTACCTACAAGCTGTCCAAGGCCACCCACTGGTGAGGTCCTGAGTGGATGGGTGGGCAGGGACTGTGGGAGCCACCCTGGGGCAGCACTCATGGAGCCTTGATCCCTACAGAGCCGCCGATGGCTGCAGAAGGTGGCCCGGAGCCTGGCACTGGCCCTGCTGTGCCTTGTGCTGTCCACTTGCGTGGGCCCCTACCTCTTCCCATACTTCATCCCCCTCGATGGTGACCGCCTCCTTCGCAAGTGAGCACAGCCTTCGAGGCCCCTGCCCAGCAATGAGGGGGTTGGGTAGGGACCCACGGTTTCCCCAGTTCTGAGCCTGTCTCTTAATGCTTCTTTCTGTCTTCTGTTACTACAGCAAGAAACGCAAGGCCAGGTAAATGAGGGCAGGTGTGAGGGCGCGTGGAGTGGGGCTGACGTGAGTGGGGGCAGAGCCCATGACCAATGGGTTCTGTGTGTCCAAGTGTGTCTGACCGTCAACTCCATGACTAGACAGAGACTGTGGCTGGCTGGCTGGCTGACCAAGCTTGGCTCTGTGACTCTGTATGACTGACACTCTAACACATACTATGTGTCTGGCTGTCCATCTGTTTAGCTGTCTCACTGTTAGAAGCGAGTCACATAACCGTCATGGAGAGTGACAAGTGTGTGTTCGTTGGGTGACTTTAAACTGTCAGTGACTCTGGCTAGGGATATGTATGGGTTGTTTGTCTATTGGCCACTGACCCCCGGAATGTAAGCCTGTGAATGGCTGTCTGGCTGTGCCATCGTCAATAATAGGGTGCGTGGCTGTCATTGGATAAGATAAATCTGTGTTGATGATTCTGATTTTTTGTAGCTTTGGCCAGGAGTGGGTCTGACTGTGGCTTGTCATATGCCTGTCTGTGGAGTTCATGAGCTACCTCTGCCTGTGTATCTGCCTTGCCTGATGGCTTGGTGTTGTCTAGCTGAGGGGTTGTACCCGACTCTGGTCTGTGCCTGCCTGCAGGACTGACTGCCTCTGGTTTGACTATAGGGTTTGATCAGGCTCTTTGGTTGTATGGCCCCTGCCCCACTCCCTGACTGCTGTTTAGATCTAATGCCAAATGAGTCTCCAAAAGGTCAAGTGACTTGACCAGTGTCACCCAGCTAAGCAGCCAGGCATGAATCCCAGGCCTAACTTCAGAACCTATACTTTTTCCAACGCAAGATGCTGCCTGTTTTTGACCATGTCTGATTGCAACTAGTAGGGGGTGTGTGTGTGCATAGCAGGGTGTTTGATGTTCTCTGTGCCCAGCTCAGGGATTTTTGGCTGTCCTATGGTCACTGAGTCAGGTTAGAGCACTGCAAGGCTGGGAGTCTGATATTTGTGTCTGGCTGTTAGAGGGTGCAGGTCTGTGAAGTCGGGCCTCTGATGGTGGCTGGCTTTGGCCATCTGGCCATGTGAGCCTGCCACATTATAGGACATATTATAAGACATGCCATATTATAGGACTGCTCATGCATCCGTTTGAGCCACATAAGACTAACTGCCTGAGGATGGATGTCTGTGTGTGACTATCATAGTTCACCTTTTTTGCGGTTACATTTCGTCTGTCTTGTCTGAACAATTCAGACCAGCCTCCAGGGCCTCTCTGACTCTCTTTTCTTTCTTCTCTGCTGCCTTCCTGACCCCTGGGGGCCCTAGGGGCACCATGGTAAGGTGAGTCTACAGAGCGGGGCCCAGGATGCTGACATGTGGTGGGGTATCATGTTGGGACCTGAACGTGATGCCTCTCACCCCTGCCCCTTTCTCCCCAGGTGGCTGCGAGCCTACGAGAGTGCTGTCTCCTTCCACTTCAGCAACTATTTTGTGGGCTTTCTGTCCGAGGCCACAGCCACGTTGGCGGGGGCTGGCTTTACCGAGGAGAAGGATCACCTGGAATGGTGGGAGGGCTTGGGGACCCCCTCTCCCACAGGGTGCTGCCTAGAGGAGCTGCAGGGAGGAGGGCGGGTGCTCCCAGGGAGGGAACAGCCAAGACAGAAGTGTGGTGGTCAGATGAGTTGAGATCCCAAATGGATGTGCATATCTCTTCTGCCAACAGGGACCTGACGGTGTCTAAGCCATTGAATGTGGAGCTGCCTCGGTCAATGGTGGAAGTTGTCACAAGCTGGAACCTGCCTATGTCTTATTGGCTGAATAACTGTGAGTCACCAAGTCACCACTCCAGCTATGTTGGTAATCCAGGCCCTTTCATACATTCATACAACATTTACTGAGCACCTTCCGTGTGCTAGGCACCCAAAATCCCTACCCTTGTGGAGCTGCAGTTCTCCTGGGGGGCAGATGATAAATAAGAGGAAAAAAAATACATAATAGCTCAGGTGTTGATAAGTGCTATGGTTTAAAAAAAAAAAAAAGGTAAAGCAGGTAAAGGTGATCCAGGAGTGCTGGCAGGAGATAGGAGTGGGGAGGGTGGGGTATTGCAATTGTAAAAAATTAGCCAGGGCAAGTCTTCCTGAGGAGGTGACATTGGAGCAAAGATGCAAGGCAGGTGAGGGAGCAGGGAGTGCAGATACATGGGGGAGGAATGTAGCAGATGCGGGAATAGCAGGTGCAAAGGTCCTGAGGTGGGAACTTGCTTGGTGCATGGGGAACAGCAAGAAAGCCAGCAGGGGCAGGAGCAGAGTGAGCCAGGGGCCAGTGGCAGGCAGTGAGGTCAGGGAGGGCCTGGAGGGTCTCGTGGGCCACGGAGAGGACTTTGGCTTTTTCTTTGAGAGAGATGAGCGCCACGGCAGGGCTCCAAGCTGAGGAGGGCCCTGGGCTGACTCAGGTTGCAACAGGATCCCTCTGGCTGCTGTGAGGACAGACTGAGGGGAGGGGGCAAGGATGCAGCGGTGAGGAGGCCACTGCCATCACCAGGCCAGTGATGGTGGTGGCGGCAGTAGATGTGGAGAGGAGAGCTCAGATTCTGGCATATTCTGAAGGTGGAACTCACACGATTTGCTGAATTTGGATGTGGGAGTTTGGGGAGGGCAAATCAAGGGTAATTCCCAGGTTTTTGCCCTGAGGAACTGGAAGGGTGGAATTGACATTGACTGAACTTGATGAGACTGGGAGGAGCAGTCTTGGGGGAAGATCAGGAGCTGGGCTTTGGGCATGTGAAGTTTGAGGCCATCCAAGGACTTTATCCTGGGGGCTCCAACAGGTTGTGGGTATTCTCATCCTGCCGATGGCCTTCCAGGAGGGGCTGGGGGACTCTCAGGAGAATTTTGTCCCACATCTCTTCCCCTCCAGATGTTTTCAAGAATGCTCTCCGCCTGGGGACCTTCTCAGCTGTGCTGGTCACCTATGCAGCCAGCGCCCTCCTACATGTGAGCAGGGTGGAGCAGGATCAGGGTGGAAGCTGGGTGGGGGCGGGTGGCAGGGCCTCTTCCTCACTCATTCCATTGTCCCCTGCACTCCCCCAGGGCTTCAGCTTCCACCTGGCTGCAGTCCTGCTATCCCTGGCTTTTATCACTTACGTGGAGCATGGTGAGTGCAGGGCCCAGCCCAGCTGATGGATAGAAAGTTGGTCGGGGGCTGGAGCCAGCCTCCCCTGAGGCTAACCTGACCCCCTTACCTCTCCCCACCACCCCAGTCCTCCGGAAGCGCCTGGCTCGGATCCTCAGTGCCTGTGTCTTGTCAAAGCGGTGCCCGCCAGACTGTTCACACCAGCATCGCTTGGTGAGGGTTCAGCCTGGGCAACCTTGTGCCCAACACTCCCCGTCAAAAATGTTCCTTCTGTCTCTACCTTGTATCTGTCTCAGGGTGCCCAACTTCTTCTTTTGGTGCCTGAGCCATCCCCATAACCTCTCCTCTATTCGCTAGCATCTGTTTCCCTAACAGGCATTTATTGAGCATCTGCTGTATACACACCTGGCATTTGTTTCCCCCAATGAACATCTGTTGAGTGCCTGTTGGTGCTCTAGGTGCTGGAGACACGGTGAACGAAACAGACCGAAGTCCCAGCACTATGGGACGAGCATTTTAACTGGGCAGACAGTAGATATAAAATGAGTCAGTAAAGTCTAATAATAGTGTGTCAGATTGCAAATAGTGCTAAGGAGAAAATGCGTAGGGAAAAGGTGATTCCTTTATGGGGGTGATTTCCATTTGAAATAGGGAGGTCAAAGAAGCCTCCCTGGTGAGGTGACGTTTGAGGCCTTTAACCGAAGGAGGTGAGAGGGGGAAACGTTCCAGGCAGAGGGACACCCAGTGGAAAGTCCCTGAGGTAGGAGAGGGCCTGGAATCTTTGAGAAATAGCAAGGCAGCCAGTGTGGCTTGAGCAGAGGTAAGGTGGGGAGGGAAGATGGGTGGGAGGCATGGGCCCGCTAGGTCATGGTGGGGATCTGGTTTGGTTTGGTTTTGTGTTTTTCATTCTGTTTGCAATAAGAAGTACAGACAACCTCATATTTGTCTCCCACCCGACTCCCGTTCATTACTATAAAGCCCCGACTCAAAGCCCTGCCACTCTTCCTCCTCAGCCTGGAGACTCGAACCTCCCCCAACCCAGGATGCCCTCACTGTGAACAGTACCCTCATCCTTGGATGCCTCTGTACTCCCATAGGAGGCTCCCTAAACCATCTCTTCCCTATCTCAGGGGGTACCCTGGGCATTCTCAATCCTGGAACCCACTGTACCCTGTGTGTCCCCTGGGCTCCCCCACGAAGGAGGAGGTGGGACACAGTGAGTAGGTCCAGTTGCCAAGTATATCCATCTGTCCCCCACAGGGCCTGGGGGTGCGAGCCTTAAATTTGCTCTTTGGAGCCCTGGCCATCTTCCACCTGGCCTACCTGGGCTCCCTGTTTGATGTCGATGTGGACGACACCACAGAGGAGCAGGTGAGGTGGGGCCCTGGGCTGTGTGGTTAACCAAGGGTGGCGCTACCTGGCAGGGGGAAACCATGAGGACAAAGGCTGGGAAGCTGAGGCCTGAGCTCCTCAGACTGTGCTGCTTTGCCTGGGCAGCCAGTGCTCCTCAGTCCTTTACCATAGTCCCTCTGCTTGAGTCACACTATTAGGTCTTTTATTTGGATGAAGTATGCAAAATATGTTTATTTATTTTACTTATAAAATTACTTTTAGGCTGGGCATGGTGGCTCATGCCTGTAATCCCAGCACTTTGGGAGGCCGTGGCAGACGGATTACTTGAGGTCAAGAGTTCAAGATCAGCCTGGCCAACCTTTTGAAACCCTGTCTCTACCAAAAATGTAAAAAATTAGCCAGGCATGATGGTGCGCACCTGTAATTCCAGCTACCCAGGAGGCTGAGGCAGGATAATCACTTGAACCCAGGAGGCGGAGGTTGCAGTGAGCCCATGCCACTGCACTCCAGCCTGGGCAACAGAGCGAGACTCTGTCTCAAAAAAAAAAATTCATTTCATAGAGATGGAGTGGAAAAATCCAGGTTTTACTTGTGTTAATTATTTCACTTCATTATCGTTTAGGTATAATTTGCAAGACTTCTTATTTATTTATTTATTTATTTATTTATTTATTTTGAGTCAAGGT
>NW_016816876.1:80986-85814 GCF_001698545.2 Rhinopithecus bieti
AGACACGGTCTCACTCTGTCACCCAGGCACCCAGGCTGAAGTGCAGTGGCACAATCATAGCTCACTGCAGCCTCAAACTCCCAGGCTCGAGCAATCCACCCATCTCAGCCTCCCAGGTAGCTGGGACTAGAGATGCATGACACCACACCTGGCTTTTTGCTTCTTTTAAATAAAGTTTTGTTTTGTTTTCATTAAAATATTTTAAATAGTGAATGCCTATCACATGGTTCAAAAACCAAACAGTATTCAAGATATTCAGGGAAAAGACTTATTCCCACCCTCTGCCCACTACCCTCTTACAGGTTACATGGTGAGACGGGGTTTCACCATGTTGGCCAGGCTGGTCTCAAACTCCTGACCTCAGGTAATCCACCCGCCTTGACCTCCCAAAGTGCTGGGATTACAGGCATGAGCCACCACACCGAGCCCACTTTTATCCTTTTATTAAAATATCTTTCCAAAATTTAAACATATCAAATATAAAATATATTTTAATTCTACCCCTCGCCAGTTTTACCCTAAAGATAACACACAAATGATACTGTTCTGCAATTTTTGAAAATCTTCCACATCAGAATATAGTGTCCTCATTCATTTTTTCCACTATGAGGAAGTGACACAGTTTAATTTTTCTCTTATTGGTGAACATCAGGTGATTTCTAGTCCTTTCCTATTGCAAGTGAGGCTGCAGCAGGAACTCTGCACCCATGTGGATCCACACAGGTGCAGACAGATCTGTAGGATCTGTTCCTGATAGTCTCAATGGAGTAGTACTTTTGTGCTCTCCCACCAGCAATGTCTGAACGTGCCTCCTGCCCCACCAGTACAGAGTGCCTCTCAAGCTTCCTGGATATGTTTGCCACTTCAATAAAGAAGATGATGGCTGGGTGGGGTGGCTCATGCCTGTAATCCCAGCACTTTGGGACGCCCAGGAGAGCAGATCACTTGAGGTCAGGAGTTCGAGACCAGCCTGACCAACATGGTGAAACCCTATCTCTACTAAAAGTACAAAAATTAGCTGGGCATGGTGGTGCAGCATCTGTAATCCCAGCTACTCAGGAGGCTGAGGCAGGAGAATCGCTTCAACCCAGGAGGTAGAGGTTGCAGTGAGCTGAGATCATGCCACTGTACTCCAGCCTGGGTGACAGAATGAGACCCTGTCTCAAAAAGAAACTAAATAAAATGAGGAAGATTATGAATGAGGCTGAGCATCTTTTCATATGTTTAAGAGCCATTTGTTTTCCTTTACTGGAATGACCTATTATTTCACCTTCTCTGGCAATTTTCTTTCCAAAAAATTGATTTTAGGAGCTCTTTATATATTAGGGAGATAACAGGTCAGAGAATGGGATAACTTTGTTTTAAAATGATTTTAAAGAAGAAGACAAAAACTATATCTGGTCACCTTTCATATGTACCTAGGCCCTTCTGTGGGGCCTCACCTAGAACAGTCACAGAAATGTCCTTGGGCAAAGGATGGGTTTTCCTGAGAACTTCTTTGTCCTTGTTAAGTGGGACCATCACCTCTTTCTCTCCCACAGGGCTATGGCATGGCATACACTGTCCACAAGTGGTCAGAGCTCAGCTGGGCCAGTCACTGGGTCACTTTTGGATGCTGGATCTTCTACCGTCTCATAGGCTGAGGCACATCTGTGGACCCTCATAACCCTCTTAAGACCCCTCTCAGGGTGCCACTGATGGAGGATGAGGGAAGGCCCTCTCTCTACTCCCTGACCCCCTCCATCCTTGACCCCCAACACCTCAACACACACACACACACACACACACACAAATCACACCATTTCCATGCCTGTCAATCCCCACCCCACCACAAGGCGGGAAGTGGGTGGTCCCTGTTGGGGCCTAGGGGTGGGGGATGCTTGGGGAAACAGAGAGGGGGAGATCCAGGGCCTCCTCACCTTCCTTCTTCCTTTTTATATACAATTTGTTACTGTCAAATAAAACGTAGGAAATATACAGTAGGCTTCTTCTTCACTGCTCAGAGGCGAATAGGAGTGAGTGAGGAAGGGGGCACAGCATAGATAAAGGTTTGGAAGCTGGAAACCATGAAGAGAGAGCAGACTGTGATTGGTTCATGGTTAGTTTATGATTGTTTGATTAGATGAAGAGCCTGAAGATGGCAGGATCCTGGTCCTGCTTGGTTTGATTACGGCAGGGACAGATTGCATAGTTGGATGTGGGGGAGGCCTGATTGGCTGGAAAACTGAAGGATCCCCATTCTGATTGGTTGCTCTGAGTGGGACACAGAGGAGAGCAAGAGAGATGAAGGGTTGGTGCCTATTTGTCCTTAGGACTGAGGGTTGTGGGTTCTAATTGGATGGGAGGTCTGGGATGGGTCTGGATTCTGATTGATTGCTCCATCTGGGGGCCCACTAGTGGTTAGGCGTTTGATTGGCTTTTTAGAACTGGCACACGGAGATTGAGGGTCTTCATGCCAATTGGTCAGTAGGACTGAGAGGCCTGGGTTCTGATTCGTTCTTCTGACCTGAGGTCAGGAGAAGAGAGAATGACCGCTGCTATTAGGACTGAGGAGTTCTGAGCACTGAAGAGCTGGGGAGGGGGTGGTTGCAGTGTATAGCATGTGATCTGCCTGTAACAGTTTCTTTGCATCATGCTGAGGGTTACTCCACTAAGAAAAGGGCGGAGGTGAAAGGATGCAACACAACGCTAATTTCACCAGCGGAAGAAGAGGATACACACCTTAATGAGTCCCTGTTTTGATCGACTGATAAGGGAATGAGGAAATTGAAGCCAGGACTCGATGCAGAGTGGCTACGGATCCAAAACGCCCACTAACCTTGGCCCGCCCCAGTCTCCACCCCAAACCTGACTCAGGTGAAAGTGGCGCCACGCGTGGGGGCGGGGCCAGCGGCACACAGAGAGTGCCCATTGGTTGGGAGCGGCACAGGCCGTCTTCTTCGCTTCACCATTGGCCCGCTCCGTCAGGCAAGAGAACCCAAGAGGGGATGAGCCCGAACTGGGGATGTGACAGAGCGCGAGAGCCAGCCTAGAAAGGCCCCGGAGCCCGTGTGGGAGGCCGCTGCCGTCGCGCGGCTGGGTGAGTGCCCTCCACCCGGCCCCCTGCTCCCTCCCGTAGCTCTCCCCGGCTATGCGGCCAGCCCTTGGCGTGCCAGCGCGAGACCGTTTGCCACCCTCCCCCTCCCTCCACCGCCCTCTGGCGCCTGCGCTAGACCCTCAGCTACCGCACGGTTGTCCGGACGACAGAAAATCCGCCTTCTCGTTGGGCAGCGGGATTGGAGGGTTCTGGTTCGGATTGGTGGGCTTTGTGTTCCGTTCTAGCGCTGCACGCCAGACACCGCCCTTTCAATATCTGTCTCTTCCGTGCAGGTTGACGGCGTTGCATGCTCTCGCGGGGACGCTCTGGCTTTCCAAACGCTGGCACCGAGGGTTGTAGTTCTGATTTGCTTTCTTCCCTCTGTCCCCCAAGCCGCAGTTTTCAGAACTACGTGGGGGAGGGAATAGCTTTTTGTTGAACGGTGCAAGACGCTGACCTGTGCAACGGGACCACGCCTGGTTCCTGTGTCTCTTACCAAACTGTGACCCCGGAGCACAGGACTGGGTTTGGTGGTCGTGAGCAGTTTGTGAACCTTGAATGAAGACACCAGGCCTGGTCCTGTATATCCCTCGCCAGACTGACCAGGGAGAGCTGGGATCAGGTATTGTTCCCATGTGCCTCCCAACAGACTTTGACCCCTGAGGGCTGAGACCGGGACTATTTCTACCACATCATAATATGGCTCCTAGAGGGCTGGAACAAGCTTTCGGTCTTTCTGTGGCCTTATATTTCAGTTATGTTCTTTTTCTTTTCTTTTTTATGTTGTTACAGAGTCTTGCTCTGTCGCCCAGGCTGGAGTGCAGTGGCCTGATGTCGGCTCACTGCAACCTCCGCCTCCCAGGTTCAAGGGATTCTCCTGCCTCAGCCTCCTGAATAGCTGTAACTACAGGCGCACGCCACCACACCCGGCTAATTTTGTATTTTTAGTAGAGATGGGGTTTCACCATGTTGGCCAGGCTGGTCTTGAACTCCTGAGCTCCAGTGATCCACTCGTCTTGGCCTCCCAAAGTGTTGTGATTACAGGCGTGAGCCACCACGCCAGGCCTTCTTTTTTAGAGGCAGAGTCTCAGGCTGGAGTGCAGTGATGTGGTGGTCACTGCTCACTCCAGCCTTGAAGTCCTGGGCTCAAAGCGATCCTCCTGCCTCAGCCTACCTACTAGCTGGGACTACAGGCGTTTGTCACCACACCCAACTGATTTTATTTTTTTAGAGAGAAGAGTTTCGCTAAGTTGCCCAGGCTGGACTTGAATTCCTGGCTTCAGGTGCTGCTCCTGCATCAGCCTCCCAAAACACTGGAATTACCAGCCACAGTGCCTGGCCTTTAGTCACGGTCTTAAAACAGAATGTAGGCCGGGCGCAGTGGCTCACACCTGTAATCCCAGCACTTTGGGAGGCCGAGGCGGGTGGATCATGAGATCAAGAGATCGAGACCATCCTGGCTAACACGGTGAAACCCCGTCTCTACTAAAAATACAAAAAAATTAGCCAGGCGTGGTGGCAGGCACCTGTAGTCCCAGCTACTCGAGAGGCTGAGGCAGGAAAATCGTTTGAACTCGGGAGGCAGAGGTTGCAGTGAGCCGAGGTTGTACCACTGCACTCCAGCCTGGGAGACAGAGCAAGACTGCGTCTGAAAAAAAAAAAAAAAAAACGGAATGTAATTAAAAGTGTTACAGTCCTTTCTGTTAACTGGAAATTTCGTGCCATTTACATTTTTTTTTATATAAAACTATT
>NW_016816876.1:86012-99772 GCF_001698545.2 Rhinopithecus bieti
AGGTGGGCGGATCACTTGAGGTCAGGAATTTGAGACCAGCCTGGTCAACATGGCAAAACCCCATCTCTATTAAAAATACAAAAATTAGCCAGGCACAGTGGCTCACACCTGTAATCCCAACACTTTGGGAGGCCAAGGCAGGCAGATCACGAGTTCAGGAGTTCAAGACTAGCCAGGCCAAGATGGTGAACCCCATCTCTACTAAAAATACAAAAATTAGCCAGGTGTGGTGGCACACACCTGTAGTCCCAGCTACTTGGGAGGCCGAGTCAGGAGAATTGCTTGAACCTGGGAGGCGGAGGTTGCAGTGAGCCAAGACCATGCCATTGCACTCCAGCCTGGGGAACAGAGTGAGACTTCGTCTCAGAAAAAAAAAAATTATTATGTATTTTGTATTCTTCTTCTTCTTTTATTTTTTTTTTGCCCTTCTCCAAAACTGGTAGATAACTTATTTTTGAGACAAGGTCTTGCACTGTTGCCCAGGCTGGAGTTCAGTGGCATGATGATTGCTCACTGCAGCCTCCAACTCCTGGGCTCAAGCGATTGTCTTGCCTCAGCCTCCACAGTAGCTGGGACTATACTATAAGTGCACACCTCTATGCCTGGCTAATATTTTCACTTTTTTGTAGAGACAGGATCTTGTTATGTTGCTCAGGCTGTTCTTTAACTCCTGGGCTCAAGCAATCCTTCCACCTCAGCCTCCCAAAATTCTGGGATGACAGGTGCGCACCACTGTGCCCAGCATTATTTAACTTTTTTGTTGCATGTATATTCACATGGGTCAAAAAAACATTTAAAGAGATTTGCAGTGAAAATCTGCTTTCTATCCACCAAGTGTCCCCAAACGCTGTTAGGCACTGTTGATAGTTGTTTATGTTTCTTTTCAGTTTATTTACACACATAAGTCTCAATTTGCTCAATTGTAAAAGGGGGATAATAGTAATAACCAACTATATGTAAGGTACTTAGAACAGTGTTTGGCAAACAGTGGTTGCCATGTAACTGTTCACTATTATTATTATTATCATTATTTGCACTTTCCCCATTTTACACAAATGGTAACGTGCTATATATACGTCTTTTTTTTGAAACAGAGTCTTGCTCTGTCGCCCAGGCTAGAGTGCAGTGGCACGCTCTCTGCTCACTGCAAGCTCCGACTCCTGGGTTCATGCCATTCTCCTGCCTCAGCCTCCCAAGTAGCTGGGACTACAGGCGCACACCACCATGCCCAGCTAATTTTTTGTATTTTTAGTAGAGACGGGGTTTCACCACGTTAGCCAGGGTGGTCTCCATCGTCCTGACCTCATGATCCGCCCGCCTCGGCCTCCCGAAGTGTTGGGATTACAGGCATGAGCCACTGTGCCCAGCCATGTGCTATATATACTTCTAATCTTTTCTCTTTTTCTTTCTTTCCTTACAAGAAAACCAAAGAAGCCATTTTCTTTTTTGAGACGGGGTCTTGTTCTGTCACCCAGGCTAGAGTGCAGTGGCATGATTATAGCTCACTGCAGCCTTGAACTCCTGGGCAGTCAAGCAATGCTCCTGCCTCAGCCTCCCTAGTAGCTGGGATTATAGGTATGTGCCACACCCACAATTTTTTTTTTTAATTTTTTTTTAAAACTTTTTTTTTTTTTTTTTTTTTTGAGACGAGTCTCGCTCTGTCGGCCCAGGCTGGGCGCATGTGGGCCGGATCTCAGTCACTGCAAGCTCCGCCTCCCGGGTTACGCCATTCCTCCTGCCCTCAGCTCCGAGTTAGCTGGCGATACAGGCGCCCGCACTCGCCCCGGCTAGGTTTTTGGTATTTTTTTGTAGGAGACGGAGGTTTCACCGTGTTAGCCAGGATCGGTCTCAGATCTCCTGGACCTCGTGATTCCGCCCGTCTCGGCGCTCCCAAGTGCTGGGATTACAGGCTTGAGCCACCGCCCCAACAACCATTTTTTTTTTAGAGGTGATGGGGGTCATCACTTTGTTGCCAGGCTGTTCCAACTCCTGGCTTCAAGTTGATGCTGCCCCACTCAGCCCTCCCAAAGTGCTAGATTACAAGGTTGAGCCACACCACCCGGTTGGCTTTTTTAATGGGAGGTCACTCTCATGATTTCATAAAGAGCTTTTGGCCGGGGCGGGTGGCTCCAAGCCTGTAACTCCCAGCACTTTGGGAGCGGGACGGCGGATCACGAGGTCAGGAGATCCAGACCATCCTGTCAACGACAGGTGAACCCGTCTCTACTTAAAAAATTACAACAACTAGCCGACGGCATAGCGGTTGGGCGGCGGACCTGCTCACGTTCCCGTTACTCGGGGGCTGAGGCAGTCCGAGAATGGCGTGAACCCGGGAGGCGGAGCTTGCGTGGAGCTGAGATCCAGCCACTGCGTCCAGCCTGGGCGGCAGGCGAGACTCCGCTCTCAAAAAAAAAAAAAGCAGCTTTTGAAGCATGGCATTCATTACAGTTACTTGAACTTCGCGTTGGTATGATGGGCATTTTCCCTCAGTCTTCTGCCATTCATAAACAAGGCTCGGGCGCAGTGGGCTATGCCTGTTAATCCCAGCACTTTGGAGGCAAAGGCGGGCAGGATTCGCTGAAGTCGGAGTTTGAGACCGCCTGGCCACTAGTGAAACCCATCTCCACTAAAAATCCAAAAATTAGCCCGCATGGTGGCAGGCTGCCCTGTATTCCCAGCTGACTCTGAGGCAGGAGAATTGCTTGGACCCAGGAGGTGGAGGTTGTGGTGAGCTGAGATCGCGCCACTGCACTCCAGCCTGGGCGACATGTGAGACTCCGTCTCAAAAAAAAAAAAAAAAGATTACAGGCATGAGCCACTGCGCCTTGCTGGTCAGATGTTTCTTAAATTTCAGTCATTCCAGTAGATGTGAGTGATATCTCATTATGGTTTTAATTTGCTTTTCCTTAGTGACTAATGGAAGTTTGAACATCTTTCATATACTTACTGGCCATTTAGAAATTCTCTTTGTGAAGAACCTATTCAAGTCTTCTGCCTATTTTTATATTGGATGGTCTTTTCTTTCTTTTTTTTTTTCCTTTTTTCTGAGACAGGGTCTCACCCTATTGTCCAGGCTGAGCACCATGGTGCTATCATAGCTCACTGCAGCCTCAACCTCCTGGGCTCAAGACATCCTCCCACTGCAACCTGGGACTGTAGGCATGTGCCACCACGTCCAGCTAATTTTTGTATGTTTTGTAGAGATGGGGGTCTCACTATATTGTTTAGACTGGTCTTGAACTCCTTAATGCAAGCCATCTTCCCACCTCAGCCTCCCAAAGTGTTGGGATTACAGGCGTGAGCCATCGCACCCGGCAGTCTTTTTCTTACTGATTCTCTGCTCACTCTTTTATTCACTCCTCTGGTCACCTACATTTTCTCTCTCTCATTGGCTACTTCACTCACTCCATTATCTACACTTGCCTCCTTTTATGCCACACACATTTCTTGAGTACCAATCACAGCCACACTGTTTTGTGTCAGGCTTTACACACATTACCTTGTTTTAGATAAATAAACCACTAGAATCCAAACAGTTACACCATTTCACAGATGAGGAAGCAGACGCATGGGAAGGTTATGAAGTCTGTCTTCTTGCAGGGACCCCCAGCTGTCACAAATGTGTGTTCCTTTCCCTGCCTTTATTCTTCATGTCTCTCTCTTCTTTTCTTCAGGGAAAGAGTATGCCAAGGGAGACAGCCGATACATCCTGTAAGTGTTTGCCTCTGTCAATGGAGACTGGCATTGGTTTTGGTGGGGTGGTAAGTTACCCTAATGAGGTAACCTGTAGGAAGAGCACACCGATGCCAGTGTCCCCTCATGCTTTCTCCTGCAGGGGTGACAACTTCACAGTGTGCATGGAAACCATCACAGCTTGCTTGTGGGGACCACTCAGCCTGTGGGTGGTGATCGCCTTTCTCCGCCAGCATCCTCTCCGCTTCGTTCTACAGCTTGTGGTCTCTGTGGGTAAGGAGAGGGCACTAGAGGGGCACTGGGCACTAGAGGGGTTGATGGGGAATCCACAGACACAGGTGCATCCTTGTGGGTGGGATCTCAATGGTGCCCTTCCAGGGGTGAGTCAGACTGAATGACAAACCTCCTGAGGCTCTGGAACAGCCATGCCCTTCTCTGAGCCTGTACTCTCAGGTGGGGAGGGTTCATTTTTCTTCCTCCTCCTCCTTCTCCATCACAGAGTCTCCTGTGAAGGTTACATGAGGTGGCCCAGGGTGGTAAGAAGCCCCTGGAACCTCCAGGATCAGGACGCTGAGATCCCTTCATGTAAGATTCAGTCATCTTTTTTTAAAATAGGGTCTGGCTCTGTCACCCAGGCCAGAGTGCTATGGTGTGATCTGGGCTCACTGCAACCTCCACCTCCCAGGCTCAAGCGATCTTCCTGCCTCAGTCTCCTGAGTAGCTGGGACTACAGGCATGTGCCACCGTGCCTGGCTAATTTTTGTATTTTTAGTAGAGATGGGGTTTTGCCATGTTGCCCAGGCTGGTCTCAAGCTCCTGAGCTCAAGCAATCCTCCTGGCTTGGCCTCCCTAAGTACTGGGATTACAGGCGTGAGCCACTGTGTCCAGCCTCAGTCATCTTGTGTTATTAAATTGTTAGCTTTCTTTAGTTCTAGAGATAGGAGTTATCTTTAGTCCCAGAATCCTAAGCTGTCTTGGATTCGAGGATTTTGAACTTCCTTAAATCTGAAGGTGTGAGCTTTCCTGAGTTCTGAAATTCTTAGCTCTCTGGTGTCTGGAATCTCACTTTTCTGATATCTCGGATTTTCAGCTCTATGATTTCAGAATACTTAGCTCTGAGACCTTGAATGATGACTTGGAAAGTGCCTTGGAATAGAGAATTGGGGAAACTGTTCCCTTCCTCACTGGAGCTTCTCTTTCCCCTCCTGCCGCCCACAGGCCAGATCTATGGAGATGTGCTCTACTTCCTGACGGAGCACCGTGACGGATTCCAGCACGGGGAGCTGGGCCACCCTCTCTACTTCTGGTTTTACTTTGTCTTCATGAATGCCCTGTGGCTGGTGCTGCCTGGAGTCCTTGTGCTTGATGCTGTGAAGCACCTCACTCATGCCCAGAGCATGCTGGATGCCAAGGCCACAAAAGCCAAGAACAAGAAGAACTGAGGAGTGGTGGACTGGGCTCGAACACTGGCCGAGGAGGAGCTCTCTGCCTGCCAGAAGAGTCTAGTCCTGCTCCCACAGTTTGGAGGGACAAAGTTAATTGATCTTTCACACTCAGGCTCATGGGTGGGCACAAGAAGGGGAATAAAGGGGCTGTTTGAAGGCACTGCTGGGAGCCATTAGGACACAGATACAAGAGAAGCCAAGTCTATGATGGTGACAATTTTTAAAATCAGGAAATAAAAGATCTTGACTCTTAACACTGAGAGATCCTTAATTACTAACCCCAGAGATGCCCTATGACTGACCCCACAGATCCCACCATCATTCACTTATTCCAGACCCCCATCAGCATCATATAGACCTCCCATCTCTGACGTCACAAACCCCTATCGCTGACCCTCCTCCCAGACCCCATAACTCACCACATAGACCCTATCACTGGCCCCACAGTCCCCTTGTCTTTTTTTTTTTTTTTTTTTTTTTTGATACGGAGTCTCGCTCTGTCACCCAGGCTGGAGTGCAGTGGCCAGATCTCAGCTCACTGCAAGCTCCGCCTCCCGGGTTCACGCCATTCTCCTGCCTCAGCCTCCCGAGTAGCTGGGACTACAGGCGCCACCACCTCGCCCGGCTAGTTTTTTGTATTTTAGTAGAGACGGGGTTTCACCGTGTTAGCCAGGATGGTCTCGATCTCCTGACCTTGTGATCCGCCCGTCTCGGCCTCCCAAAGTGCTGGGATTACAGGCTTGAGCCACTGCGCCTGGCCCAGTCCCCTTGTCTTAACTCGAGCTGCCATAACAAAATGCCACAGACTAGGCTTAAACCACAGAAATTCATTTTCTTATAGTTCCGGAGTCCAAGATCAAGGTGTCAGCAGGTTTGGCTTCTCCTGAGACCCCTGTCCATAGCTTGCAGGTGGCCACCTTCTCACTGTGTCCTCACATGGTCTCTACGAACTAGCATCCCTGGTGTCTCTCTGTGTGTCCAAATTTCCTTTATTTATTTATTTTTATTATTATTATTATTTTTTTGAGACAGAGCCTAACTCTGTGTCAGGCTGGAGTACAGTGGTATGATCATGGTTCACTGCAACCTCTACCTCACAGGCTCCAGCGATCCTCCTGCCTCAGCCTCCTAAGTAGCTGGGACTACAGGTGTGCAGTACCAAACACGGCTATTTTTTTTTTTTTATAGCAACGGAGTCTCACTATGTGTTGCCCAGGCTGGTCTGGAACACCTGGGCTCAAGCAATCCTCCCACCTCAACCTTCCAAGTAACTGGGACAACAGGCACATGCCATTATGCCTAATTTTTTTTTTTTTTTTTTTTTTTTTTTTTTTTTTTTTTTTGAGATGGAGTTTTGCTCTTGTTGCCCAGGCTGGAGTGCAATGGCACAATCTTGGCTCACCACAACCTCCGCCTCCTGGGTTCAAGCGATTCTCCTGCCTCAGCCTCCCAGGTAGCTGGGATTACAGGCATGCGCCACCATGCCCGGCTGATTTTGTATTTTTAGTAGAGATGGGGTTTCTCCATGTTGGTCAGACTGGTTGCGAACTCCCAGCCTCAGGTGGTCTACCCGCCTCGGCCTCCCAAAATGCCAGGATTATGCCCGGCAATTTTTTTTCGATATTTTGTAGAGACGGTGTCTCTCTATGTTGCCCAAGCTGATCTCAAACTCCTAGGCTCAAGTGGTCCTCCCACCTCAGCCTCCCAAGTAGCTGAGACTACAGGTGTGAACTACCATGCCTGGCCCAAATTTCCTTTTATGAGGATACCATTTGACCAGCCTGGGCAACATGGTGAAACCCCATCTCTACAAAAAATTTTAAAATATTAGCCAGGCATCATGAGGCCACGATGGGAGAATCATCTGAGCTAGGGAGGTGTAGGCTGCAATGAGCCATGATCATGGTGAGACCCCGTCTTAAAAAAAAAAGGGGGGGCGGGAGGGGGTGGGCACCAGTCAGGCACAGTGACTCATGCCTATAATCCCAGCACTTTGGGAGGCCGACACAAGTGGATCACCTGAGGTCAGGAGTTTGAGACCAACCTGGCCAACATGGTGAAACCCCGTCTCTACTTAAAATACAAAAATTCGCCTGGCATGGTGGCACATGCCTGTAATCCCAGCTACTTGGGAGGCTGAGGCAGGAGAATCACTTGAACTCTGGAAGTGGAGGCTGCAGTGAGCCAACATCATGGCACTACTGCACTCCAGTCTGGGCAACAGAGTGAGACTCTGTCTCGAAAAAGGCAGGGGGCACCATTTGTATTGGATTAGGCCCACTCTATGAGCCCCGTTTTAACCACCCCTTTAAAGTTCCTATCTCCAAATATAGTCACATTCTGTGGTATTGGGGGTTAGGGCTTTAACGTATGAATTTGGGGAAGACACAGTTCAGTCTATAACATTCTGTTCTCTCTGGCCTCCCAGAATTCATGTCCTTGCATGCAAAATACATTCACCCCCATCCCAGCAGCCCAAAACTCTCTTTTGTTTTTTTGGAGACAGTGTCTTGCTCTGTGGCCCAGGCTGGAGTGCAACAGCACGATCTCAGGTCACTGCAACCACTGCCTCCTGTGTTCAACTGATTTTCCTGCCTCAGCCTCCCAAGTAGCTGGGATTACAGGTATGCACCACCACCCCTGGCTAATTTCTGTATTTTTAGTAGAGACAGAGTTTCACTATATTGACCTGGCTGGTCTTGAACTCCTGGCCTCAGATGATCTGCCCACCTCGGCCTCCCAAAGTGTTGGGATTATAGGCATAAGTCACTGTGCCATAAGCCACTCTGAAAACTTAACTGAGTCCAGCATTAACTTTAAGTCCCAAGTCTTACCTAAATATCATCCAAATCAAGTGTAAATGAGACTGGAGGTATGATTCATCCTGATGCAAAAATTCTCTAGCTGTGAACCCGTGAAACCAGATAAATTATCTGCTTCCAAAATTCAGTGGTAGGACAAGCATAAGCTAGATATATATTTCCATTCCAAAAAGGAGAAATCAGAAAGAAGAAAGGGATCACAGGCCAGGCTGGTGACTCACGCATGTAATCCCAGCATTTTGGGAGGCTGAGATGGGAGGGTCACTTGAGCCCAGGTATTTGAGACCACCCTGGGCTACATGGTGAAACCCCGTCTCTACAAAAAACTAAAAAATTAGCCAGGTATGGTGGTACACGCCTATAGTCCCAGCTCCTCGGGAGGCTGAGGCGGGAGGATTGATTAAGCCCAGGAGGTAGAGGCTGCAGTGAGCCCTGATCTCACCAGTGCACCCCAGCCTGGGCGATAGAGCGAGACCCTGTCACAGGAGAAAAAACAGGGATCACAGGTTCCAAATAAGTTTGAAACCGAATAGGGCAAATTCTATTAGATTTTTAAGGCTTGAGAATATCCTGTTTGGCTCTATGTTCTGTCCTCTGGGCCCACCAGATTGGGGGCCCCACTTTCCTGGTTCACTGGAGAGGTGGTGTCTCTCCCTGAGCCCTGGGTGGCAGCCTGGCCCACTGAAACAGAGGAGGCCTCTCTGCCCTCTGGAACTGAGGAGGAGACAGCTCCACCTCTGGGATCATTCTCCCTTTTTCTTGAAGTATAATGCATGTTCACAGCCAGAAAGCTCTGTTGTCGTGCCCTGTTGAATCCCAGAAGTCCTACAGTCTTCTTTCATTCTGTCCCATCTCTGTCCTCTTTAGTCCCAGCTGGCCGTGTTCCTGCTGGTATTACCCATCTCTATTCCTGGCTTCTGCCAAGATGGCTGATTAGGTCAGTGAGTCACACCCATGATCTGTTTGTGGCATGATTGTTTAGCCACACCCTTTGTCTTCTCACCAGAACACATTCTCAGCTTTTGCGGTATTGGATAGGCTGAGAATTTTTTTATCTTCACATTCGAGTTCCCTTCTGCCTGACAATTTCTTTTTCAATTTCTCTCTCTCCTCTTGCATTCCACTAGAAGCAGCAAAGAGAAAAAGGCTGCATAATACGCTGCTTAGAAATCTCCTTAGCTAAATCTCCTAAGTTCGCCTCCCACAGGTTCTACCTTCCACAAAACACTAGAACATAATTAACCAAGTTCTTTGCCTTCCCTCCATTTTCCAATAACATATTCCTCATTTCCTTCTGAGGCCTCACCAGAAGCACCTTCAACATCCGTATTTCTACCAGTAGCCTTCAAGATAATTGTCTTAGTCGTTTGGACTGCTCTGACAAAATACCGTAAACTGGGTAGCTTATGGGCAACTGATATTTATTTCTCACAGTTCTGAGGTCTGGAAAGTCCAAAATCAAGGTGTTGGCAAATTCAGTGTCGAGTGAGGGCCTGCCTCCTCACAGATGGCTCCTTCCCTCTGTACCCTCACATGGTGGGAGGGTAGAACTCTGGTCCCTTCATCCCTTATAAGGGAATGACCTAATCACCTCCAAAAGGCCCCACCTCCTAATATCATTACACTGGGAATTAGGTTTCAACATAGGAATTGGAGGTGGGAGGGACACAAATATTAAGACCATAGCAGCAACATAGGCTTTTTCTAACATGTACCTCAAAACTCTTTCAGCCTCTACCCATTACCCAGTTCCAAAGCTACTTCCACATTTTTAGGTATTTGTTACGGCAGCACTCCACTTCCCAGGACCAAAATCTGTGTCAGTTTTCTAAGACTGCTGTAACAAAATGCCATACACCTGGTGGCTTAAACAACAGAAATTTATGTCCTCACAGTTCTAGAGGCGGAAAATCCAAGTTCAAGGTGTCAACCAGTTTAGTGTCCCCTGAGGCCTCTCTCCTTGGCTTGTAGATGGTCACTTTCTCACCGTGTCCTCACAGTCTTCCTTCTGCCTGTGCATGTCGGTGTCCTAATCTCTTCTTATAGGGACACCAGCCAGATTGGATTGGAACCCGCCCTCACCAACCTCATTTTAATTTAATCACCTCTTGAAAGGCCCTATTTGCAAATACAGTCACATTCTGAAGTATTAGGGGTTAGGGCTTCAGCATGAATTTTGGGGAGATACAATTCAGTCAGTAACATCGCTCTGTGCTCATTCCACTCACTCCCCAACACAGATCTTCCATCACTCACCCCACAGACCCTCATCACATGCCCTGATTACTCAGCCCACAGATCCCCCTGCATTGCTGCCACATGGACCCCACCAACACCCACCCTATAGACTTCCCATCACAAACCCTAAAGATCCTCCATCACTCACCCCACAGGCCCCATTGTGAACCCTGCATATTCACGTCATTCACCTCACAGAGCCACATTACTCATCCAACAGACTCCACCCCTGGATCATTCAGCTTATTGGCCCCTAATCACTTCACTCACTCTACTGACTCACTCATCACTGACTCCATGGAGCTCTAATCTCTCACCCCACTGACACCCCATTACTAACCCCACAGGTGACTCCCACTCATCTCACAGACCCTCCATCTCTCACACCACAAAGCCCCCTCACCTTACAAGCTAGCACATCAGCACCCCTACAGACCCCTAGTCATTCTTCCACCCCACAGATGCCCCCATCACCCCACAGATCCTCATCAGTCGTCTATAGATTCCTCCATTCCTCAAAGACCTCCTTCACTCCCCCTACAGACTTGCCCCACAGCCCCCATCATTAATCCTACAGAATCCTGTCACTCGCCACTCAATACTCCATCATTCACTCCACAGGCTCCCCATCACCCTACAGACCCCGTCACTACCCCACAGATCCCTATTACTGAGTTTATTGTCCCCCGATCATATCTTCCAGAGGCCCCATCGCTAACCCCACAGACCCTAATCCTCCCCTGTGTTAGTTATCTCTGGCTTCCATAACAAAACGCCATAACAAAAAGACCAGGTGGCTTAAACAACAAACTTATTTTCTCACAGTTTGGGAGGCTGGACAGTCCAAGGGCAAGGTAACATCAGGGTTGGTGTCTGGTGGGGCTTCTCTCCTTGGCTTGCAGATGGCTACCTTCTTGCTGTGTCCTCATGTGGCCCTTTCTCTGTGCACTCATGCCCAGTGTCCCTCTTCTTATAAGGACACCAGTTCTATTGAATTAGGGCCCCACCCTTATAACCTCATTTAACCTTAATTACCTCCATAAAGGCTCTATTTCAAATATAGTGATATTACGTTGTAATATTGGGGGCTGGTCCCCCCGATATTAGGGCTTCAACCCTAATTTCAAACCTAATTTGGGTAGGAGGACATCATTCAGTTCATAACACTCCCTATCACTCACCCCACAGATGCCACAGCTCTCACCTCGCAGAGCCCCCAACACTCCTACCGCACACATTCCATCACTCAGCCTCTTGGCTTCTGCTAAACCGCCCCACAGACATCCCATCACTAATTCCACAGACCCCCCCATCACTCCTCCCACATACCCCATCAACTCCTAAGATACCCATCACTCTTCCTACCAACACACATTCGTTTCATAGATTGCCCATTATTGACCCCCCAGAAACCCCATAACTCACCACACAGACTTCGACCCCACCACTCACCCCCACAGGCCCCTATCACCCCCAAAATCTTCATTCTGAAGATCCCACAACTCATCCCAGAAGCCCCACGTCAGTCACCCCACCAACCCCTATCACTGACCCCACAGACCCACCACTCATCCTACAGATGCCCTTTTGCTAACCCTATAAGCATCCCATAACTCACCTTGCAGAACACATCACTCAACCCACAGAGTCCATTTCTCATCCCACAGACCCCTTATCACTCACACCACCATCCCATCTCTCAACTCATGATCCTCCACCATCCACCATATACACCCCATCACTCACCCACAGATGCCATCATTCACCCCTCAGACCCCCATGACTTACCTCATAGTCCACCTATCATGCACCCAGACTCCCATCCACCCCAGAGATCCTCCGTGACTCTCCCCACAGACCTCCTATCATTCACCCAACAGACACCCCTCACTTACTCTACAGACCTCCATCACTCATCCTGCAGTCTATCATTACCTTATAGACCCTCCGTCATAAAACAGTTGGGTACTTGAGAAGTTTTGAAGAGATGGAAAATAATAAATAATAAAACCACAGATACCTGTAGACTGGCTTCAGGTGACCTGTATAAGGCTGGGTGGCAGTGGCTCACGCCTGTAATCCCAACACTTTGGGAAGCTGAGGCGAGCAGATCACCTGAGGTCAGGAGTTCAAGACCAGCCTGGCCAACATGGTGAAACCCCATCTGCACTAAAAACACAAAAAAATTAGCCAGGCGTGGTGCCAGGCACCTGTAATCCCAGCTACTTGGGAGGCTGAAGCAGGAGAATCACTTGAACCCAGGAGGCAGAGGTTGCAGTGTGCCGAGATTACACCATTGCACTCAAGCCTGGGCAACAAGAACAAAACTCTGTCTCAAAAAAAGAGGACCTATGGACTTCAGTTCAAATCCTGGCTCTGCTTAGGCCTACAGTATATAGCTTTGGAGAAATGCCTTACCGTTAAGGTCAAAGCCCTGCATGATCTCACTCCATTCTCACCTCGTCTGCTGTCACTCACCTATCATTCACTCTACTTAAAGGCATGCTGACCTCCTTGCTCTTCCTCAGACACAACAGGCATAGCCCCAAGTTCCGTCCATTGCACTGCCTACTCTCTGTGTCACTACCCACTTTGACCTTGAGCTTGTTTCTTCCTGCCTTTCAGTACTCTAATCTGTAGAATGCTTAGAATAATAGCACCTACCTGCTATGGTTCGAATGTTTCTGCCCTCCAAAACTCATGCTGAAACTAAATCTCTATTTTAACAGTATTAAGGAGGTGGGAAATCCGACTACGGTATTTGAGAGATGGGATCTTGAGAGGTAATTAGGATTAGATTAGATGAGGTCATAAGGGTGGGGCATTAGTGGTTTTCTAAGAGGAGAAACAGATCTGAGCTAGCAAGGTCAGCCCCCTCACCATGTCATGCCCTGCTCTGCCTCGCCACTCCACAGAGAGGCCCCACCAGCAGAAGGGCCTCACCAGATGTGACCCCTTGACCATGGACTTCCCAGCCTCCAGAACTGTAAGAAATTCATTTCTTTTCTTTTTTTTTTTTTTTTTTTTTTTTTTTTTTTTTTTTTTTTTTTTTGGTTGTTGTTGTTGTTTTTAGAGACAGGGTCTCACTCTGTCACCCAGACTGGAGTATAGTGGTGTGATCACAGCTCACTGCAGCCTCAAACTTCTGGGCATAAGCAATCCTCGTGCCTCAGCCTCCTAAGTAGCTAGGACTACAGGCATACTGCCACGCTCAGCTAATTTTTAAAATATTTTGTAGAGACAGGGTCTTGCTATGTTGCCGAGGCTGGTCTTGAACAGGCCTCAAAGCAATCCTCCCACCTCAGCCTCCCAAATTTCTTTATAAATTACCCATTCTTGGGTATTTGATTATAGCAATAGAAAAATGGACTAAGATACTACCTCATAGGGTTTTTATGCAGATTATAAGAATTAATTTATGTAGACTGCCTAGCATATACTTTGTATTTGTTGAATGGAAGAATGAATAAACAAAAAAGAAAGTTCTCCCCAGGACTATGGGAAGGACCTCCTTTTTGATATCCTTGCTTCCAGTATCTTTCCATCCAAGGCTCTCCCCAGG
>NW_016816876.1:102438-107130 GCF_001698545.2 Rhinopithecus bieti
GTATTTTTTTTTTTTAGTAGAGACGGGGTTTCACCATGTTAGCCAGGATGGTCTTGATCTCCTGACCTCGTGATCCGCCCGTCTCGGCCTCCCAAAGTGCTGGGATTACAGGCTTGAGCCACCGCGCCCGGCCATATTATTAATTTTTGTTTGAGACAGGGCTTTGCTCTGTGGTGCAGGTTAGGGCAGTGGTGTGATCAGGGCTCACTGCAGCCTTGACTTCCTGGGCTCAGCTATCCTGCTGCTTCAGCCTCCCGAGTAGCTGGGACTGCAGGTGTGCGCCACCACGTCCAGCTAATTGTTTAATTTTTTGTTAAGAGACAGGGTCTCGCTGTCTAGAACTCCTGGGCTCAAGAGATCTGCCTGCCTCAGCCTCCCAAAATGCTGAGATTGTAAGACGTGAGCCACTGCACCCTGCTGAGTATATTTTTAAAAACACTTGAACCAGGGGCTATGGCTCACACCTGTAATCCCAACACTTTGGGAGGTCAAGATGGGCGGATCACTTGAGGTCAGGAGTTCGAGACTAGCCTGGGCAACACGACTAAACCCTCTCTCTACAAGATATACAAAAATTGGCTGTGCGTGGTAGCGCGCTCCTGTAGTCCCAGCTTTCGGGAGGCTGAGGCAGGATAGCTTGATCATAGCTCACTTTGAGGCTACAGTGAGCTGTGATCGCGCCATTGCACTACAGCCTAGGTGACAGAGCGAGACCCTGCCTTAAAAAATAAAAGGATTTTTTTGCCGTTCAGTGGATTCATTTGAAGCGAGGGCCAATTTGAAATAGATGACATCATCTGTCAGCAGACGCGTGAGGCAACTTGAGGCGGGGTATGGGGCCTGACGTCATCACGCAGCCCCTTCCTTTCCCCGCCCACTTCTCTTGGCGAACGAGGTGTCAGTATAACACCTCTATGAATCCGGAAGTAGGCTGTCAAAACAACCAAACCACAGGGCTGGGGGAGGCGGGGCCTCAGTAGGCGTCCGCACGCTAGCTGAAATAAAGCAAAATGCCCGACTTTTGGGGGCGGGGCTCCTGGCAACAGCATCTAGGCGCAGGCGCAGAGGCGACCTCCAGGCAGGGCCAGGTGGGTGGGACGGTGGGGGGGTAGGGTCGCGCGGAGCCCTCTGCGCCTGCGCCCCAGCACGAGGTGGGGCGGCGGGCGTCAGTACAGTAGAGTGTGCGCCGGGTTGGGGGGCAACGGTCAACCGTCACCCTGAGACGGGCGGCGGCGGGATGGCGACAGCCTCCGGGGCTTCGGATTTGTCTGGCTCCGGAGCGCCCCCGCCCGGCGTGGGAGCTCAGGCGGCGGCGGCCGCTGAGGAGGAGGAGCGAGAGGTGGTGCGGGTCCGAGTCAAGGTGAGGCTGGCGGGTGAGTCGGCCCAGGCGCCGAGGCATCCCAGGGGAGGGGGAGGCGGTGGCTGTCATAGGATGGAGGGCGGGACCTGAGATTTGGGACCAAAACCTGAGCGGCGAAGCTTGAGGGCCAAGTGATGGTGGCGAGGGGGAGGGAGGGCCTGAGTGCCTGGGAGCGTTAGCGACGTACCTTGGGGCGTGGGACTGAAAATGGAGAGACGGGGGTCTATGGGATAAATGGGTGGAGCTTACAGCGAAAGGGGAGGGGCTATGGGGCTGGAGGAAGGGCCGCAGTAGTTGAGGGTGGGGCTCTGAGGAATGAGAAGGTGCTGGCTCTGGAGTCAGTCAACCCGTATGTGTCGAGAGTGTACTTATGTGCAAGTTCCCACTTTGATGAACTGACAGGCTCGTGGGTGAAGACAACTAAAGAAATGAGATGCTTCGGACACTCAAATAATGAAAAAGGTTATGTAACAGGGAGTCACTTTAGCCAAGGTTGTACAGGGAAATCCCCAGAGGAGGTACTGAAGGAGCAGAGACCCGAATAAAAGGAGTCAGCCATGTGCATATTAGAAGGGTAGAGTATTCTAGGCAGAAGGAATAGCAAGGGCAAAGGCTAGAGGATAGGAATGAGCCTGGCATGTTCCTGTAGGTTCCTGATTGCTGGAGCGGAGACAATGAGGGGAAGAGTGGTAGGAGGTGAATCAGAGTGCTAAGACAGAGGCAGATCACCAAGGGCCTTTGGTGTGTATGCTGAGGAAGAACGCTGTTGCCATAGTTCCGTAAACAATGATGGTGGCTCCAACCAACCAGTGGCACTGGCAGTGATAAGAGGGTCCACACATCACTTCAGTGTAATAAAGCTCTAAGGCAGAAGTTTGACATTCAGAAAAAAAGATGCCTGAGCTGGGAGTGAACCATGTGAAGAAAGTGGGAGGGATGTTCCAGACAGGGGATCAGCACAATCAATGGCCTGGAGTCAGGATGGTTTCAAGGTAACTTCTAACAGTTTGGTACTACCAGAGTATAAAGTTCAAAAAACCTGGTGAGAGGCTGGCTGGGGCCCCATAGGCCCGCTTGCTGGGACTCTAGGGTTGCCATTGAAGATATTTAAGCAGGAGAGTGTTGTAGGTAGATGTGCTAGATTGGTTACAGCATCATAGAGGACTGATTTAACAGGAGCCAGACTGGATATCGTGATTCTGGCAACCACAGTTGAAGGGATATAGAAGAAGGATTGGGGGCCTAAACGCTTGCAGTAGCCTCCTCCTCACTGGACCCTATGGTCCAGAACACTTGCCTTGATCTGGCCCCTGGCACCTCTCTGACTTTGCCTTCTACCACTCTGCACCTCACTCTTCAGCATGGTGACGAGGCCCCTGGTGGCCTACCCCATGTCTTCTCTCCCCAGAAATGTGAGAGCTTCTTACCGCCAGAGTTCCGCTCTTTTGCTGTAGATCCCCAGATCACCTCGCTCGACGTGTTGCAGCACATCCTCATCCGAGCCTTTGATTTGAGTGGGTGAGTGGGAAGATGCTGGGGATTGGCCAGTGGGCCACCCACCTCTACAGTGGTTATCTGGCCTTTGTTTGTTTGGTAGGGTTTGTGTTTATTTTACTACTACAAATAATCCCACAGTGAACAGCCACGTATGCATGTCTGGGAGTACAGCAGTCTACTTTTATCTGTGGTTTTGCTTTCTGCAGTTTCAGTTACCCATGGTCAACCTCAGTCTGCAAATATTACATACAATAAGATATTTTGAGAGAGAGAGAGACCACATTCACATTACTTTTATTACAGTTTACAGATAGTCTCCAACTTACAATAACTGGACTTAGGATTTTTCAACTTTACAATGGTGCAAAAGCGATACGCATTTGGTAGAGACTGTACTGCAAGCCATTCTGCTTTTCACTTTCAGTACAGTGTTCAATAAATTACGTGAAATATTCAACACTATTATAAAGCAGGCTCTGTGTTAGATGAGTTTGCCCAACTGTAGGCTAATGTGAGTGTTCTGAGCATGTACGCTAGGCTAACCTGTGATGTTTGGTAGGTTAGGTGTGTTAAATGCATTTTTCTTTTCTTTTTTTGAGACAGTCTCACTGTCACCCAGGCTGGAGTGCAGTGACATCTCCTGGGTTCAAGTGATTCTCCTGTCGCAGCCTCCCAAGTAGCTGGGACTACAGGCGTGCACCACTATGCTGGGATAACTGTTTTTGTTTTTTAGACGAAGTTTTGCTCCTGTCCCCTGGACTGCAGTGCAATGGCGCAATCTCGGCTCACTGCAACCTCCACTTCCTGGGTTCAAGTGATTATCCTGCCTCAGCCTCCCGAGTAGCTGGGATTACAGGCATGCACCACCATACCTGGCTAATTTTTGTATTTTTTAGTAGAGACAAGGTTTCACCATGTTGGTCAGGCTAGTCTCGAACACCTGACCTCAAGTTTTCTGTCCACCTCGGCCTCCCAAAGTGCTAGGATTACAGGTGTGAGCCACCACTCCCAGCCCCGGATAGTTTTTTGATCTTCTCTTTTTTTTGAGACAGAGTCTCACTCTGTGACCCAGGTTGGAGTGCAGTGCCCAATCTTGGCTCACTGCAGCCTCTGCCTCCCAGGTTCAAGCAATTCTCATGCCTCAGCCTCCTGAGTAGCTGTGATTACAGGTATGTGCCACCACACTCAGCTAATTTTCATCATATTGGTCAGACTGGTCTCGAACTCCTGACCTCAAGTGATCTGCCCACCTCGGCCTCCCAAAGTGTTGGGATTACAGGCGCATGAGCCTCTGCACCTGGCCAATTTTTGTATATTTGGTAGAGACAGGGTTTCGCCATGTTGCCTAGGGCAGTCTCAAACTCCTGAGCTCAAGCAATCTGCCCGCCTCAGCCTCCCAAAGTGCTGGGATTACAGGTGAGACAGTTCACCCAGCCAAATGCATTGTCAACTTACAGTATTTCCAACTTATGAACTTATGATGAGTTTATTGGTACATAATCCTGTCATAAGTCAAGAAGCATCTGTATTGTCATAATTGTTCTGTTATTGTTCATCTCTTACTGTGCCTAATTTATCAATTAAACTTTATCATAGGTATGTATGTATATGAAAAAAAAACATAGTATATGTAGGTCTTGCTACTATCTGCAGTTTCAGGCATCCACTGGGGGGTCTTGGAATATATCCCCTGTAGATAAAGAGGGAGTAATGTATTTGGAAACATCCAGTCATGGGATAAATTCCTAGCAGTGGTATTGTCAGGAAAAAGGGTATTTGCATTTTATTTTATTTATTTATTTATTTTTTAGTCAGAGTCTCACTCTGTCGCCCAG
>NW_016816876.1:110192-111608 GCF_001698545.2 Rhinopithecus bieti
CTCCATCTCAAAAAAATAAATAAATAAAATGAAAATAAGAAAAGAGTCCTAATCCCATCTATGAGAGCACTACCCTCATGACTTAATCACCTCTTAAAGGCCCCCACCTCTTAATATGATCACATTGGTAATTACATTGCAACACATGAATTTGGGAGGACACATTCAAACCATAGCAGTGTGGTACTGGTATTATATCTATTGAAGGAAAATATCCTTGTTCTTGGAAAAAACACAGTTAAGTATGAAGGGATAAAATGTCATGATGTCTGCAAATAACTTGGCAAAAATAATGTGTTTATATACAGAGAGAGTGAGATAAAGCAAATGTGGCCCAAAAAAAATGTTAATAGAGGATCTAGATGAAGTATATATGGGTGTTCAGGGTATTCTTTTAATGTTATTGTAGGTTTGAAATTGTTTTAAATAGTTGTGGAGTGGAAGATGTGGTTCCCAGCCTCAGGAAACTCACGTGCCCATTTGGGATGATTTGGGCACTTTATTGATGTCATAATAACATAAATAGCTAATGTGTATTGAATACTTAGGGCCATTCTGTGCACATAATATTTTTTCATTGAATTGTCAAAATAATCCTATAGAGTAGGGACAATCATTTTCCCCATATCATACATGAGGAAACTGAGGCTCAGAGAGGTGACAGGACTCATCCTAGCCATACAGACAGTAAGTTGAAGAGCAAGATTTGAACTCAGGCAGTGACTGAACTGGCTCCAGAGTCCTTGTTCTTAACCATTTAACTCTACAATATTTTGGACTTGTTAAAATTGGCAACTTTGTAAAAAAGAGAGGAGAGAGAGAAACAAGTCAGAGGGAAAGATAGTGACAGAGATGGGCAGGAACCAAATAGGAAAAGATAGGTAGCCAGACACACAGGAACCTCTGCCACTGAGTAGCCATGTGTGCTTATGTCAGTCGCTTAATTCCTTGGGCCTTGTTTTCCTCACCTGTAAAAGAGACACAGTAGCACTATTTCAGGAAAAAAATCAAATCTGCATGGCTACGAAACATGTGGAGAAAACCCCAAGTGCATGAGAACTGGGACGAATGCCAATAAAGCAGAGAGACAGAAAGGCACCCAGCAGTCTGGCAGGAATACATCTTTAAAAGGTTATCGCTGTGGCTCACGCCTGTAATCCCAGCACTTTGGGAGGCCAAGGCAGGTGGATCACCTGAGGTCAGGAGTTCAAGACCAGTCTGGCCAAATATGGTGAAACCCTGTCTCTACTAAAAATACAAAAATTAGCCAAGCATGGTGGTGGGTGCCTGTAATCCCAGCTACTAGGGAGGCTGAGGCAGGAGAATCGCTTGAGCCTGGGAGGTGGAGGTTGCAGTGAACCGAGCTCGCGCCATTGCACTCCAGCCTGGGTGACAGAACTACACTCCGTCTCAAAA
>NW_016816877.1:0-1478 GCF_001698545.2 Rhinopithecus bieti
CAGAAACAAACAAGAAAACTTTCAGCTACACAGTGAATATAAAGCAGAGGCTAGACAGGAAGGGGGAAGGGAGAATTTTCAATCCCAGAGACCAATAGCAAATGGTTCATTTTTTTATGGGTGAACCTAGTGACCTAGTGGAGTTCTGCTTTGGCACCAAGCATAATTCTCCACTTTCTAATTCTAGGTGACTTACCCTGGGGCATTTTTGCCTTTTACTTTCTGTCTAGCCTCTTCTGTGGTCTTTGTTTTTACCTACTCTACGAGACTTACTGGTTATAAGTGTTAAATTTTTCTCTGAGCCTAAAATCAAGAATCAATACCTGAAAAAGAAGCAGATTGTTAAAACCAAGAGTTTCTCTGTATCTGGAAAGTATTAATATGGATTCCTACCACCTAATTCATTAGTTACACAGCTTCTGGCAACATAGCAACTGGCCAGAAGATTCACCTGTGCACACTGCCTGAGTATTGGAGACTTTTCCCTACTTCAAGCCCTCCCACCTCCTACCCCCTTGTTTTTCTGTTTTGTGTCACTTGCATTTCTTTAACAATGTTCTAACAAGATTTATCATTATAGTTATCTTGATTTGATGAGATTTTTCTTAATGAACTAGAACAAAAATATCAATCTTTCTTAATTCTTTATTATTTATTGTTTTGGATAACACACCAGGAAACAGGAAATAGAAAGGCTCTACATCATTTGTCATATGTGCTCCACAATTCGTCCTCAAGTTTGAATCTTCGGCCTAACACACACACAAAACTGCCATTGCCATCTTGCTCCAATTCTACCCGATCTCTAGCCATTGTCATATACAAAGTTCCTATGACCTCCTCCCAAGGAGCACAATTCTGTACTTTACCTCTTTCTGACTTCCCTGGAATCCACCCTACCTCCAACCACACTGAAATTAGAATCTGAATTCTGGAACTACTTTGATGTCAGTCTCTGTAAGGGAGCAGCTTACAACTTCCTATGGATTCCCATCAAAACAAATTACCCCTTCTGTCTGCAGGTTGCTAATCCCAGCTTTTTTGCTAAGATGGGAAGCTGGGGTAGAAATGGGAAGAATGGAGTGGTGGCAGGTATTTTGCTTTGCAATGACTCCAGACTGCTCTTCTATTTGATAAAGTGGCTGTAAGTTTTTGGGTACGAGCAGCGTAGTTTTCCTTTGTTCTCCCATCCACAGGAACAGGAGGCAATTGAATGGGCCTCAAATAGCAGGGAAGGTTTTGGCTAGCTGAAGATGGGGTCAGGTGGGTCGGAGAAGTTGAGGCAAATGCCTTGAGACAGGGTGAGAATTGCAAGGCCAAAACGGATTTCCTTACCTGGCAGGGCATTCTCTGCCTTTGTCCTGGCATGGCCTCTGCCTAAGATACCCCAGAAAAGGACAATACTGGTTTGCACAGGACCAGCAGTGGTGAAAATGGGAAATGAGTGTGGATGAAGAGGCTCATGGTAGGGTCTCTAG
>NW_016816878.1:0-1589 GCF_001698545.2 Rhinopithecus bieti
TTTGTGATTTGTTAATTAATCTCACAGAGTTACACCATGCTTTTCATGGAGCAGTTTGGTAGCACTGTTTTTGGTTAATCTGATAGGGGATATTTTGGGTCGCATTAAAGCCAATGGTGACAAAGTAAATATCCTCACATAAAAACCAGAAAAAAGATTTCTGAGATAGTTCTTTGTGATGTTTGATTTCATCTCACAGAGTTACACCTTTCTTTTTCATGGAGCACTTTGCTAACACTATTGCTGTGGAATGTGCAGAGGGATATTTGGGAGTGCATTGAGGCCTATGGTGAAAAAGTAAATATCCTCAGATTAAAACTGGAAACTTTTAGAGACTTCTTTGTGATGTGTGAATTCATCTCACAGAGATACACTGTTCTGTTCATTGAGCAGTTCGCTAACACTGTTTTCTTGGAATCTGCAATGGAATATTTCAGAGTGCATTGAAGTTTATGGTGATAAAGGATATATCCTCAGACAAACTCCAGAAAGAATCTTTCTGAGAAAGTACTTTGGAATTCCTGAATTCATCTCATTGATTTTCACAAAACTTTTCATGGAGCAGTTTGATAGCACTGTTTTTGGGGAATTTGAGAAGGGATATTTTGGATTGCATTGATGCATACGGTGACAAAGGGAATATTATCAGATAAAAACTAGAAAGAAGCTTTCTTAGAAAGTTTTGTGATGTGTGAATTCATCTCACAGAGCTACACCTTTGTTTTCATGGAGCAGTTTTCTGACACTTTTCGTGGAATCTGCAAAGGGATATTTCAGAGCCCATTGAGGCCTATATTGAAAAAGTAAATATCCTGAGATAAAAACTATGAGGAGGCTTTATGAGAAACTGGTTTGTGATGTGTGAATTCATCCCAAAGAGCTACTCTGCTCTATTCATTGTCCAGTTTGCTAACACTGTTTTATTTTAATCTGCAATATGATATTTTGAAGTGCTTTGAGGCTTGTTGTGACAAAGGAAATATTCTCAAACTACAAAGATGCTATCTGAGAAGCAGCATTGTGATGTGTTAATTCATCTCACAGAGTAACACCATTGTTTTCATGGACCAGTTTGGTAGGACTGTTTTTGAGTAATCTGAAAAGGGATATTTAGGATATCATTGAAGCTTATGGTGACTAAGGAAATATCCTCAGATAAAAACTAGAAAGAAGCTTTCTGAGAAATTCCTTTGTGATGTGTGAATTCATCTCAGAGTTACACCTTTCTTTTCATAGAGAAGTTTACTAACACTGTTTTTGTGGAATCTGCAGACGGATATTTGGGAGGGCCCCGAGGCCAATAGTGAAAAAAATATATACGCAAATAAATACCACAAAGAAGTGTTCGGAGAAACTGCTTTGTGATGTGTGAATTCAGCTCACAGAATTACATGAATATTTTCATGGAGCAATTTGGTAGCACTGTTTTTGGGGAATCTGAGAAGGAATATTTTGGATCACATTGAAGCCTATATTGACAAAGGAAATATCCTCAGATAAAAACTAGAAGGAAGCTTTCTGATAAAGTTCTTTGTGATGTGTGAATTAATCTCACAGAGTCCCACATTTCTTTTCATGGAGCAGTTTGA
>NW_016816879.1:0-486 GCF_001698545.2 Rhinopithecus bieti
GTTATGTCTCCTTTTCATTCCTAACATTAAATTAAATGTGCTTTTCTCCTTTATCTGGATCATCTCCCCATTTCTTTTTTAACTCTATATTTTAAATTACTTATTAGTTTTGCTTTTCTCTGTTGTAAATTTTTAATTTAGTTTCTGTAAGTATGGAATTTATGAATTATATATGATTATTAATTATAATATGAGAATAATTATTCATGTTTTCTTCCCTGTCTGCTTGAGAACTTATCAAGTTTGTACAAAGGGAGAGCAAAGCATAATATTTAATACTTTAAAGCATCATGAATTAAATATTAGAACACAATTTTTATTTGGAAAAGAGTCAATTTTTGTGAACAATAACAGTATAATATATATAATAATGAATTAAATAACTTTGGCCTAAATTAAATTGTGTTCAAATGAATACAAGGTTAACAATTACTTGACAGGGTTTACAGAGTATAAATATTTTTCAAAACATTTTTCTACTGGAAA
>NW_016816880.1:0-1585 GCF_001698545.2 Rhinopithecus bieti
ATCTGAGGATATTTCCTTTGTCACCATAGGCTTCAAAGGGCTCCCAAATATCCTACTGCAGATTCTACGAAAACATTGTTACCAAACTTCTCAATGAAAACAATGGTGTAACATTGCAAGAAGAATTCACACATTACAAAGCAGTTTCTCAGAAATTACCTTTCTGGTTTTTTTCTGAGGATATTTCCTTTTTCACTACATGCCTCATTGTGCTCCCAAGTATACCTTGCAGATTCCACAAAAACAGTGTTAGCGAACTTCTTCATGAAGAGAAAAGTGTAACTCTGTGAGATGAATTCACACATCATAAAGCAGTTTCTCCGAAAGCTTCTTTCTAATTCTTTTCTGAGGCTATTTCCTTTGTCAGTGTAGCCTTCTATGCGATTCAAAGTATCTCTTCTGAGATTCCCCTAAAACAGTGCTACCACGCTGTTCCATGAGAAGGGTCGTGTAACTCTGTGAGGTGAATTCACACATCACAAAGCAGTTTCTCAGAAAGCTTCTTTCTAGTTTTTATCTGAGGATATTTTCTTTTTCACCATAGGCCTCAATGCACTCCCAAATATCCCTTTGCAGATTCCAGAAAACAGTGTTAGGAAACTTCTCAATGATTAGAATCATGTATCTCTGTGAGATGAATTCACACATTACAAAGCAGTTTCTCAGAAATCTTCTATGAAGTTTTTATCAGAGTATATTTCCTTTTCATCATAGGCCTCAACACGCTCCCAAATATTCATCTGCAGATTCCATGAAAACAATGTTACCAAACTGCTTCATGAAAAGAACAGTGTAGCTCTGTGAGATGAAATCTGACATCACAAAGAAGTTTCTAAAGAAGCCTCTTTCTAGTTTTTATCTGAGAGTATTTCCTTTTTCACCATAGGCCTCAATACTCTCCCAAATATGTCTTTGCAGATTCCACAAAAAAAGTGTTAGCAAACTGCTCCATGACAATAAAAGTGTAACTCTGTGAAATGAATTCACACAGCACTAAGGAATTTCTCAGGAAGCTTCTTTCCAGTTTTTATCAGAGGATATTTCCTTTGTCACCACAGGCTTCAAAGCGATCCAAAATATCCCTTCTCAGATTCCACAAAAACAGTGTTACCAAACTGCTCCATGAAAAGAATCGTGTCACTCAGTGAGTTGATTGCAAACATCACAAAGCAGCTTCTCACAAAGCTTCTGTCTAGTTTTTATCTGAGGATAATTTACTTTTTCACCAAAGGCCTCAATGCGCTCTCGAATGTCCTATTGCAGATTCCACGAGAAAAGTGTAACTTTAAGTGTAACTCTATGAGATTAATTCACACAAAACAAAGCAGTTTCTCAGAAAACTTCTTATAGTTTTGTCTGAGGATAGTTTCTTTTCATAGTAGGCCTCAAGGCCTTCGTGAATATCCCATCTCAGATTTTCAAAACAGTGTTAACAATCTGCTCAATGAAAAGAAAGTTATAACTCTGTTTGATGAAATCACACATCACAAGACAGTTTCTCAGAGAGCTTCTTTTCAGTATTTGTCTGAGGGTATATCCTTTGTTACAACTGGCTTCAAAGGGCTCCCAAATATCCCAGTGCAGA
>NW_016816881.1:0-6110 GCF_001698545.2 Rhinopithecus bieti
TCCTGTTGTCATAGTAACACTGTAATCTCCCTTAAATCCCTTCTTGAAAATTTCCAACATAGTTCCTAGTGGGGTGGGCTTACTTTGTGCCCGACCCATGCTTCCTTGAGACAAAACACCACACTCACACCACACGCACACCACAAAACAAAGAACGGGTAAAAAGGGCACATGCACACTTTTACCGTCTACACCAAACCAGAATCAAAACCAAAATCAGAGTATCAAGAAATCTAAGCCATGTCAAAACCAAAGTATCAAGCAATCCAAGTCAAGTAAAAAACAAAAACCAAAGTGGTGGTACAGGCACGTCGTGGGTGATCAGGCCATGCTTCCATTCAAATGGAGTGGACAAGTTCCAAAGACCAGCCTGACCAAGTTTCAGATGTCCAGACTCCAAGTGCCAGTTCCTTCCTGGTGTTTAGTCACAGCATTGATCCTCCACAGGGGCTTGCCATGCGCTGCTCTGGCGAGGCGTTCCACTGGGGAAATTGCCTACCCCAGAGCGCTCTCAGGCTCCGCATTGCTCAAGCTGGCCGGAGTCCCCTGCAGGGATGCTCCACAGGGCAGGCCTAAGCCGCCTAAGGGGTTGCCTTGACCATCTGTTAATCACCTCACTTGCTGGTCAGGGAACCAAGAAATGTAGCAGGACAAGCCACAGACAAAACCTCTCAGACACCGAGTTAAAGAAGGAAGGGCTTTATTCCCCGGGCTTTATTCCCCAGGAGCTTCGGCAAGACTCATGTCTCCAAAAACTGAGCTCCCCAAGTGAGCAATTCCTGTCCCTTTTAAGGGCTTACAACTCTTAGGCGGTCCGTGTGAGAGGGTCATGATCGATTGAGCAAACAGTGGGTATGTGACTGGGGGCTGCATGCGCCGGTAATCAGAATGGGACAGAATGGGACAGGGATTTTCACAAAGCTTTTCCATACAATGTCTGGAATCCATAGATAGCATAACTGGTTAGCTTAGGGGTCAATCTTTAACCAGGCCCAGGGTGTGGTGCCAGGCTGTCTGCCTGCGGATTTCATTTCTGCCTTTTAGTTTTTACTTCTTTCTTTGGAGGCAGAAATTGGGCATAAGACAATATGAGGGGTGGTCTCCTCCTTTAGACTAATGGTTTTATAAAGGGGCTAATACAGTAAATTGGTACCAGGAATGGGGTGCTAGAATGGAGTTCGGGTATAAGGATACGGATACCCGAAAATGTAAAAGCAACTTTAGAACTGGGTAACAAGCAGAGGTTGGAACAGTTTGGAGGGCTCTAAAGATGACAAGAAGATGTGGGGAAGTTTGGAACTTCTTAGACACTTGTTGAATGGCTTTGACCAAAATGCCGGTAGTGATATGAAAAATAAATTCCAGGCTGATGTGGTCTCAAATGGAGATGAGGAACTTGTTGGGAACCAGTGCAAAGGTATGCTTTAGCAGAGACTGGTGGCTTTTTGCACCTGCCTTAGAGATCTGTGGAACTTTGAACTTGAGAGAGATTATTTAGGATATCTGGTGGAAGAAATTTCTAAGCAGCAAAGTGTTCAAGAGGAAACAAACAGAGCATAAAAGTTTGAAAACTTTGCAGCCTGAATATGTGATAGAAAAGAAACCCCCATTTTCTGGGGAGAAATTCAAGCTGCTGCAGAAATTTGCATAAGTAATGAGGAACTGAATGTTAATCACCAAGACAATGGGGAAAATGTCTCCAGAGCATGTCAGAGAGGTTTGGGGCAGCCCTGCCCATCACAGGCCTGGATGCCTAAAAGGGAAAATGGTTTCCTGGGCTGGGTCCAGGGCACCCCTGCTGTGTGCAGCTAGGGACTCCCAGCCTTTCCAGCCGTGGCTAAAAGGAGCCCAGGTACAGCTCAGGCCGTTGCTTCAAAGGGTGCAAACCCCAAGCCTTGGCAGCTTCCACGTGGTGTTGGTCCTGCAGGTGCACAGGAAAAAAGAACTGAGGTTTGGGAACCTCTGCCTAGATTTCAGAGGATGTATGGAAATGCCTGGCTGTCCAGGCAGAAGTTTGCTGCAGGGGCAGAGTCCTCATGGAGAACCTCTCCTGGGGCAGTGCAGAAGGGAAATGTGGGGTTGGAGCCCCTACACAGAGTCCCCACTGGAGCACTGTCTAATGGAGCTGTGAGAAGAGGGCCACTATTCTCTAGACCCCAGAATGGTCGACCCACCAACAGCTTGCACCATGCGCTTGGAAAAGCCACAGACACTCAACACCAGCCCATGAAAGCAGCTGGGAGGGAGTCTGTACCCTGCAAAGCCACAGGGGTGGAACTGCCCAAGACCGTGGGAGCCTACCTCTTGCATCAGCGTGACCTGGATGTGAGACATAGAGTCAAAGAAGATCATTTTGGAGCTTTAATATTTGACTGCCCCACTAGATTTCTGACTTCCATGGGATCTGTAGCCCCTTTGTTTTGGCCAGTGTCTCCCATTTGGAACAGTTGTATTTGCCCAATACCTGTACCCCCATCGTATCTAGGAAATAACTAACTTGTTTTTGATTTTACAGGCTCATAGGCTGAAGGGACTTGCCTTGTCCCAGATCAGACTTTGAACTGTGGACTTTTGAGTTAATGCTGGAATGAGTGAAGATTTTGGGGGACTGTTGGGAAGGCATGATTGGTTTTGAAATGTGAGGACATTAAATTTCGGAGGGCCAGGGGCAGAATGATATGGTTTGGCTGTGTCGCCACCCAAATCTCATCTTGAATTCCCACCTGTTGTGGGAGGGACCTGGTGAGAGGTAATTGAATCATGGGGACAGGTCTTTCCCATGCTGTTCTCATGATAGTGAATAAGCCTCACAAGATCTGATGGTTTTATAAAGGGGAGTTTCCCTGCACAAGCTCTCCTCTCTTGTCTGCTGCCATGTGAGATGTGCCCTTATCTTCCACCCTGATTGTGAGACCTCCTCAGCCACGTGTAACTGTGAGTCCATTAAACCTTTTTCTTTTGTAAATTGCCCAGTCTCGGGTATGTCTTTATCAGCAGCATGAAAACGGACTAATACAGGGGGCTAAACTCCCCCTTTTATAGCAAACCCACTCTTGTGATAATAGCATTAATTCCTTCACTCTGCCCTATGGCCTAATCACCTCTCATTAGGCCTCACTTCCCAACACTGTTGCATTGGGAATTAAGTTTTTAACACATGCTTTTTGGGGACACATTCAAACCACAGCCTTCTGCCTCTGGTCCCCCAGATTCATACCCTTCTCACATGTAAAATACATTCATTCCATCTCAATAGACCCATAGTCTTAATTTGTTCCAGTACCAACTTGAAAGTCCAAAGCCCAGAGTCTCATCTAAACCAGATATGGGTGATACTCCAAGCACAATTCATTCTAAAGAAAATTCCTCCAGCTGTGAACCTATGAAATCAAAACAAGTTATCTCGGCTGGATGCGGTGGCTCATGCCTGCAACCTCAGCACTTTGGGAGGCCAAGGTGGATGGATCACTTGAGGTCAGGAGTTTAAGACGAGTCTGGCCAATGCGGTGAAACTGCATCTCTACTAAAAATACAAAAATGAGCCAGGAGTGGTGGCATGCGCCTGTAGTCCCAGCTACTCGGGAGGGTGAGGCACGAGAATCGCTTGAACCGAGGAGGTAGAGGTTGCAGTGAGCTGAGATTGCACCATTGCACTCCAGCCTGAGTGACAGAGCGAGACTCCATCTCAAAAACAAACACAAGTTATCTACTTCCAAAATACAATAGTGGGACAGGCAGAAGATGAACGTTCCCATGCCTAAAGGGAGCAACAGGAAAGAAAAAAGGAATAGCAGTTCCCAGCAAATCCAAAAGTCCACAGGGCAAATAACATTGTCTTAAACCTCCACAATAATCTTTGACTGTATGCACCACCTTTGGGCACAGTGGAGTGGGGACTGAGCCCCCAAGGCTTCAGGTAACCCCATCCCCACAAGCTTGCTGGGCTCAGCCCACACAGCAATCTCTCAGGGGCTGCAGGCACCCAAGCTGGTGGTGCTTGCTGGTAGCTATACAGTTCTGGGTTCTCGGGGGGGGGGGGGGCCACCTACAAAGCTCCCCTAGACCTATTCTCTGTGGTGGCTCTGACCTCACAGCTTTGTTCTTTTTTCTCAAGATTGCTTTGGCTATTCTGGGTCTTTTGTGGCTACATATGAATTTTAGAATTGTTTTCTCTATTGCTGTAAAAAATGTCACTGGGATTTTGATGGGTCTAGGATTGAGGCTGCAGATTGCTTTGCTGTTGTTGCTGTTGTTTTTGAGACAGAATGTTGCTCTGTTGCCCAGACTGGAGGGCAGTGGCACAATTTCAGCTCACTACAGGTCTGCAACCTTCACCTCCCAGGCTCAAACAATCCTCCCACCTCAGCCTCCCGAGTAGCTGGAACTACAGGTGAGTGCCACCACACCCAGCAACTTTTTTGTATTTTTAGTGGAGACAGGGTTTCACCATGTTGCCCAGGCTGATCTCGAACTCTTGGCCTCAAGTGATCTGCTCTTCTTGGCCTCCCAAAGTGCTGGGATTATAGATGTACACCAATACACCTGACTAATTTTGTATTTTTAGTTGAGATGGGGTTTCACCATGCTGCCCAGGCTGGTCTCGAACTCTTGGCCTCAAGTGATCCGCCCACCTCAGCCTCCCAGAGTTCTGAGATTACAAGTGTGAGCTACTGCACCAGGCTTGTAGATTTCTTCGAATAGTATGGATATTTTAACACTATTAAGTCTTCCAATTCATGAGCATGGGATGTCTTTCCATATATTTGTGTCTTGATTACTTTCTTTCACTAATGTTTTCTAGTTTTTGGTGTACAGATATTTCATTTATTTGGTTAAGTTTCTTCCTAAGTGTTTAATTATTTGTGACACTATTGCAAATGTGATTGTTTTCTTAATTTCCTTTTCAAATAGTTGTTAGTGTATAGAAACATAACTAATTTTTGTATGTTGATTTTGTAGGAATCTCAAAGAGCTATCCACACTTCCATGTTCGTCATAGCATTATTTACCATAGCCAAGGTATGGAAACAATCTGAATGTCCATTGACACAGGAATGGATATCAAAAATGTGGTATATACATATGATGGGATATTATTCAACCACAAAAAAGAAGGAAATCTTATGGCCGGGTGCAGTGGCTCACACCTGTAATCCCAGCACTTTGGGAGGCTTGAGGTCAGGAGTTAGAGACCAGCCTGGCCAACATGTTGAAACCCTGTCTCTACTAAAAATACAAAATTAGCTGGGCGTGGTGGCAGGCACCTGTAATCCCAACTACTTGGGAGGCTGAGGCAGGAGAATTGCTTGAACCCGGGAGGCAGAGGTGGTAGTGAGTCAAGATTGTGCCACCGCACTCCAGCCTGGGAGACAGAGCAAGACTGTCTTAAAAAAAAAAAAAGCCAGGTGTGGTGGCACATGCCTGTAATCCCAGCTACTCAGGAGGCTGAGGCCGAAGAATCGCTTGAACACGGGAGGCGGAGGTTGCAGTGAGCCAAGATTGCGCCATTGCACTCCACGCTGGGCAACAAGAGCAAAACTCCACCTCAAAAAAAAAAAAAACAAAAAAAAAACCCTTCCCATTTCCCCTTCCTCCTGGCCCTGGCAACGACTCCATGACACTCTTTGGATCTATGAATTTGACTATTTTAGATACCTCAGATACATGGAATCATGTAGTATTTGTCTTTCTGTGACTGGTTTATTTCACTTAGCATGATGTTCTCAGTACCAGTTTAATTGGTGTCCCTTTTAATGGAGAAATACATTGGGATTCCCTAAGTTGGAATACAGTTTCCCCCTACCATTACAGCAATGACTCTTCAGCAAAGAACAGCTCAATTCACCCTGAAAATAACCAAGGACCAGAACTTACTCATAACCCACTTGGAGGTGTTCAAAAGGGCCTCAGGTCGTTGGTTCCTATCCATGTTCTACCTTTATAGTCATTGCTATGACTGTGTCACTGGAAGTAGGACATGGAAGAACCATCCTGGCAATACCCTTAAAGTGACCCCATCAGGCCGGGTGCGGTGGCTCAAGCCTGTAATCCCAGCACTTTGGGAGGCCGAGACGGGCGGATCACGAGGTCAGGAGATCGAGACCATCCTG
>NW_016816881.1:10266-17588 GCF_001698545.2 Rhinopithecus bieti
GTGATCCGCCCGTCTCGGCCTCCCAAAGTGCTGGGATTACAGGCTTGAGCCACCGCGCCCGGCCGAGATTTTTTTTTCTTTTTTGTGAGATGGAGTCTCGCTCTGTCACCCAGCCTGGAGTGCAGTGGCGTGATCTCGGCTCACTGCAACCTCCGCCTCCTGGGTGCAAGCGATTCTCCTGCCTCAGCCTCCTGAGTAGCTGGGGTTACAGGCACCTGCCACTATGCCCAGCTAATTTTTGTATTTTTAGTAGACAGGGTTTCACCATGTTGGTCAGGCTGGTCTCGAACACCTGACCTCGTGATCCGCCCAGCTTGGTCTCCCAAAGTGCTGGGATTACAGGCACGAGCCACCTCACCCGGCCACATGAGATGTTTTGATACAGGCATGCGATGTGAAGTAAGTACACCAGGGTGATTGGGGTATCCATCACCTCAGCATTTATCATTTCTCTGTGTCAGAAACACTCCAATTCCACTATTTTAGTTATTTTTAAATATACAACAGGCCAGACACCATGGCTCACGCCTGTAATCCCAACACTTTGGGAGGCCGAGGCGGGTGGATCACTTGAGGTCAAGAATTTGAGACCAGGCTGGCCAACATGGTGAAACCCTGACTCTACTAAAAGTACAAAAATTACAAAAATTAGCCAGGTGTGGTGGTGGGTGCCTGTAATCCCAGCTACCTGGGAGGCTGAGGTAGGAGAATTGCTGGAACCCAGGAGGCAGAGGTTGCAGTGAGCTGAGATTTCACTACTGCACTCCAGCCTGGGCGACAGAGCAAGACTCTGTTTAAAAAAAGTTAAATTAAATTAAAATATACAACAAATTATTATATCTTTTTTTAAAAAAAAATTTAAATAGAGACAGGATCTTGCCATATTGCCCATGCTGGTCTCCAACTCCTGAGGCTCAAGTGATCTGCCCCACCTCAGCCTCCTAAAGTGCTGGGATTACAAGCGTGAGCCACCTCGCCCAGCTGATTATTGTATATTAAACCAAAGTAAGCAATTTTTCTTTTCTCCAGGCAGAAAGAAAAGCTAAAGCATGGGAAACTGAGAATTATTTAGCTGTTTTTTTTCTTCACAAGTACTCATTCCATATGTTTTCACAATTTTGAATGGCAAAAGTTAACATATATATATCATGCAAATACATCTGCATATTTTGTTAATTTACAACATTCTAAGAAATTAAAATTATGTTTAGTGGCTGGTGTTTTGTATTTGTTTCTTAGAAATTGCCTAGGCACACAAGGATTATTATCTTTTTTTTTTTTTCCCGAGACGGAGTCTCGCTCTGTCGCCCAGACTGGAGTGCAGTGGTGCAATCTCGGCTCACTGCAGACTCCGCCTCCCAGGTTCACGCCATTCTGCCTCAGCCTCCTGAGTAGCTGGGACTACAGGTGCCTGCCACCACGTCCAGCTAATTATTTTGCATTTTGAGTAGAGATGGGGCTTCACCATGTTAGCCAGGATGGTCTCGATCTCCTGACCTCGTGATCCACCTGCCTTGGCCTCCCAAGGTGCTGGGATTACAGTCGTAAGCCACTGTGCCTGGCCTTTTTTTTTTTGAGACGGAGTCTCACTCTTGTTGCCCAGGCTGGAGTGCAGTGGCATGATCTCGGCTCACTGCAACCTCCACTTCCCAGGTTCAAGTGATTCTCCTGCCTCAGCCTCCCAAGTTGCTGGGATTACAGGCGCCCGCCACCACGCCCGGCTAATTTTTGTATTTTTTTTGGTAGAGATGGGGGTTTCACCATGTTGGCCAGGCTGGTCTCGAACTCCTGACTTCAGGTGATCCCTCTGCCTCGGCCTCCCACAGTGCTGGGATTACAGGTATGAGCCATCGCACCTGGCTGGATTATTTCTTAATCAGTTATCTAAGGTCTTTAATTAGTTAAGGATCTGCATCTGAACAGTTCCAATTTTTTTTTATTTTTTATTTTTTATTTTTAGGTAATTCAGAATTTTTAATGACAGAACAGTTACAATTTTAACTAGCACATTATACTCTTACAAGTTGTAGCATTTTAAGAATTTAATACTGTTAAACTATTGATTGATTGATTGATTGATTGATTGAGATGGAGTCTCACTATGCCACCCAGGCTGGAGTGCAGTAGTGCAATCACGGCTCACTGCAACCTCCACCTCTCAGGTTCAAGCGATTCTCCTGCTTCAGTGTCCAGAGTAGCTGGGATTACAGGCACATGCCACCACGCCCAGGTAATTTTAGTTTTTTGGTTTTTTTATTTTTTTATTTTTTTTAACAGAGTTTCACTCTTACGCTCAGGCTGGAGTGCAATGGTGCAATCTCGGCTCACTGCAACCTCCGCCTCCCGGGTTCAAGCAATTCTCCTGCCTCAGCCTCAGTAGCTGGGATTATAGGCACCCGCTACCACACCTGGCTAATTTTTGTATTTTTAGTAGAGACGGGGTTTCGCCATGTTGGCCAGGCTGGTCTTGAACTCCCGACCTCAGGTGATCCACCCGCCTCCACCTCCCAAAGTGCTTGGATTACAGCTGTGAGCCACTGCATCTGGCCTAATTTTCATATTTTCAGTAGAGATGGGGTTTTGCCATTTTGGTCAGGCTGGTCTCGAACTCTTGACCTCCAATGATCTGTCCGCTTTAGACTCCCAAAGTGCTGGGATTACAGGCATGAGCCACTTCGCCTGGCCAACTCGTTTTAAATATACATTTTTCTGACCGGACACGGCCAGAAATCCCAGCACTTTGGGAGGCTGAGGCGAGTGGATCACTTGAGCTCAGGAGTTCAAAACCAGCCTGGCCAATGTGGCGGAAACTCTATCTCTATGAAAAATACAAAAAGCCAGGTGTGGTGGTGCGCACCTGTAACCGTAACCCAGCTACTAAGGGAGTGCTGATGTGGGGAGGATCAGTAGAGCCCAGGAGGTGGACGGTTGCAGTGGAGCCGAGATCATGCAACACTCAGCACTCCCAACTGGGAGATTGGTCATGAGTGAAGGACCGCTAACTGTCCGTCAGGGTTCCTTTTTCCCACAGATGAGAGATTTCTTTTATTTATAAATAAATTATGCAGGCGGGCGCGGTGGCTGCAAGCCTGTAAGCCCAGACCTTATTGGTATGAACCGAGACGCGGATCACTAGGTCAGTCAGAATCGAGACCCAATGCGGGATAGACACGGTGAAGGAACCTGTGCGTGCGAGTGGCATATCTTAAAATACTAAAAAACTAGCGGGCGACGAGCGGTGCTCTTCTGTAGTGCCCAGCTCAGTCGGCGAGGCTGAGGCGGGAGATGGCGGTCAACTACGGGAGCGGGAGCTTGCATGAGCTGAGATGCCGCCACCTGCCTCCAGCCTGGAGGGCGCAGAGCAAGACTCTGTCTCAAAGAATAAAAAAAAAAAATACAAAAACGTAGCTGTGCGAGGTGGCGGGGACGCCTGCTAGTTCCCAGCTAAGCTACGCGAGGCTGAGGCAGGATGAATGGCGATAAACCTGGAGGCGGACGCTTGCAGTGATCTGAGATCCGGCCAACTGCAACTCCCAGCCTGGCGACAGAGCATACTAAGACACTCAAAAAAAAAAAAAATGTAATTCAGGTCGAAGGTCTTCTTTGTCTTCGTATTAAGGACTTTCCTTTTTTATCTCATAATGCTTGTAATGAGAGAATTTCATGTAAATACAATTACGATGCACAATTTTTTTTTTTTGAGACAGTGTCATTCCTGTCACGCCAGACTGGAGTGCAGGCACCGTATCTCGGCTCACTGCAACCTCTGCCTCCAGGGGTTCCAGTGATTCGTTCCACCTCACATCCTGAGTAGAACTTGGGACCACATGCACACACCAGCACACCCAGGGCATAATTTTTAATTTTTTTGTACAGACACGGGGTTTTGCCATGTTACTGCCATAACGGCTAGTTCATGCGAACGATGCCCTGGCGTCAAGCAGATCTCAACTCGCCCAAATGTGCTGGATTTACACACGCTTGAGTCAGAAGTTGCACCAGGCTCTTTCTTTCTCTTTAGATGGTCAGTGTTTCTCTGGACTAGATACTGACTGAAATGTTTTTCGTGTTGTGTTGTTTTGAGACAAGATTGTCTTGCCTTGTCCCCAGACCTGAATTGTATGTAGCTGGCAGTCATAGCTCACTGTGCACCTTGATCTCCAGGGCTCAGTCATGCCTCTTGCCTCTACTGCATGATCCTAAAGTGGCTAGGATTTATCACAGCAATGAGACAGTGCAGCTGCGCGCAGCCCGGAAGTGTTTTTTTTTTTTTTTTTGTAATTGCTTAAACCAGATAAGAGTTGGTAAAGTTTCCCAAGAGATGTGCAAAAGAGATGAGACAATTAGTGAATTACAATGAGTGGAGAAGGACTGGCTTTATCTATGACCAGCAAGAAATTTCATATTAGGCCTGGGCAAGTGAGCTCATGCTGTAATGTCAGCACTTTGGGAGACCGGAGGTGGGTGGAGTATCACTTGAGGCACTTCTGTATCTTCTAAGAACCAGCCTGTGCCAACTCATAGGTGACACCTAGCGCCCTATCTCTAGTAAGAAACTACAGAAAATTTTAGCAGCGCTTGGGGCATTTTTTTGGGGAGTAAGGGGTTGGCAATGGGTGTGCCTGGTAATCCCAGCTACTCAGGAGGCCTGAAGCTGAGATCCTTTGAACCTGGGAGCGGCAGGTATGCAATGAGTTGAGATCGTGCCACTGCACTCAGCCTGGGCAACAGAAGGAGACTGCTGTTCACCAACAAAAAAAAAAAAAAAAAAAAAGAGAAGAGAAATAAACTAAATAAATTATCATTATTAAAGACTTGTTAGATTCCCTCTGAAAGGACAGAGGAGAAATTTTGGTTGCAGGAAAACCCACTTTGACATAAACATACACAAAGGAGTTATTATATCTGTTTTATTTTATTTTATTTATTACTATGATATTTTTGAGACAAGGTCTCACTCTGTCAAACAGGCTGGACTGCAGTGGGGCTATTACAGCTCAGTGCAGCCTCAACCTCCAGAGCTCAAGTGATCTGCCAACCTCGGCCTCCCAATGTGCTGGGATGACAGCGTGTGCCACCTCGCTGGCCAACACAGCTGGTTTAAACAATAATTCAAGCCTTTGACAACGTTATCAAAACATACTATTAAAAAGTCAGCACTTCTGCATCCCCAAACACATAAATGACAAGGAGGGTCTCTCCTATGTTAAACAAAAGGATTTCTCTCTTCGAAAAAGATAAGACAAACACTCTCTCCATGTGAATTTCTTCCCATTTTGTATAAGGCACGTTTCAAATGAACAATCTCGTTTGTCAAAAGTTTCCCAAAGTGGTTGTTTCAATTTGCAAATTCTCCTGGTGAAATTGTGTCATTTAGAGAGACGAATATATGTGTTGCCATTATAGTGACAGAACATGAAGGATGCAAGTGTTGTTCTGGAAGAGGCACCGCCTCAGACTGAGAAGATTACATGTGAATTGGAAGGTTCCAGAAGGGGGGTGCTTGTGTAACTTCATGTCTTCATATTTTGGCCAAAGGCCAATCACCACTGATTATGGGCTAGGAGAAAAAAAAACACACAAAAAACAAAACAAGACCAAAAAACCTTCCTGATTCTGGTCAGAAGAAACTTAAAAGCAATTCTTAGGGACACAAAGACAAGACTGAGGAAAAAGTTCACTTAGGTGGTTTTTTATTTTTTATTTTTTTGAGACAGGGTCTCCCCCTGTCACTCAGGCTGAAGTGCAGTGGCGTGATCTCGGTACACTGCAGTCTCGACCGATCCTCCCACCTCAACCTCCCAAGTAGCTGGGACTACAAGTTGTGCCACCACGCCCGGCATTTATGTACGTATGTATGTATGTATGTATGTATGTATGTATGTATGTAGAGAAGGGTATTACTATGTTCCCAACCTGGTCTTGAACTCCTGGGCTCCTCTTGCCTTGGCCTCCCAAAGTGCTGGGATTATAGGCATGAGCCACCATGGCTGGCCGTTTTGTTGTTTGTTTGTTTTTTGGTTGTTTTTCAGAGTCAGGGTCTCACTCTGTCACCCAGGCTGGAGTGCAATGGTGAAATCATAACTCACTTCAGCCTTGAAGTTCTGGCCTCCAGTGATTCCTCCACCTCAACCTCCCAAGAAGTTGGGAATACTGGTGCACTCCACCACGCTGGGCTTCTGTGTGATTTTTGACAGGAGAAGCTAAGTGAGTGACGGACCGCTGACTAAGATGGGCAGACAGAGGCAGGGGTTTTTGGTGGGGGGAGGGATCGAGAACGGAGGTGCTTGGAGGCGGTAAATCAATAACTCAGTTTTGGAGAGGTTAACATTACTTTGCTTATTAAACATCCAAGTGGAATGTTGAAGAGGCAGTTGGATTTTGAATCCATAGAGGCCCAGGCTATTTTTTTTTTTTTTTTTATTTGAGACAGAGTCTAGCTTTGTCGCTCAGGCCGGAGTACAATGGCATGATCTCAACTCACTGCAACCTCTGCCTCCCGGGTTCAAGTGATTCTCCTGCCTTGGCCTCCCGAGTAGTTGGGATTACAAGTGAGCACCACCACGCCCGGCTAATTTCTGTATTTTTAGTAGACATTGGGTTTCACCATGTTGGCCAGGCTGGTCTTGAACTCCTGACCTCAAGAGATCTGCCTGCCTCGGCCTCCCAAAGTGCTGGGATTACAGGCGTGAGCCACCATGTCCCACCTGTTTTATCTTTCATCCATTTGTCCTTGGGGCGCCTGTCTTTTTCTTTTTGATTTCTCAAAGTCTTTTCTATTCTGTTTGTTTAACCTCTTGTCATTTCAGACAGAGAAAACATCATTTCCCAACCTGGCATATCTGTTACTTTTCATATGGGGTCTTCATTAAGCAGAATCTGTAAACTGTGATGTGCACATTCTCATCAATATTCTTCCTTGTGCATGATTAATCCATGTTGTAATGTATATCGGCACTTCATTCTGGTTTTTTGTTTTTTGCTTTTTGTTTCTTGTTTTTGAGACAGAGTTTCTCTCTGTTGCCCAGGCTGGAGTGCAGTGGTGTGATCTCTGCTTACTGCAACCCATGCCTCCCAGGTTCAAGCGATTCTCCTGCCTCAGCCTCCTAAGTAGCTGAGATTACAAGTGTGCACCACCACGCCCAGCTGATTTTTATATTTTTAGTAGAGATGAGGTTTCACCATGTTGGCTAGGCTGGTCTCGAACTTCTGGCCTCAAGTAATCTGCCTGCCTTGGCCTCCCAAAGTGCTGGGATTACGGCACCACACCTGGCCTCACTTCATTCCTTTTGTTTTTTTTTTTTTTTTTTTTTTTTGAGATG
>NW_016816881.1:17612-18682 GCF_001698545.2 Rhinopithecus bieti
CATTTGGGTTGTTTCCACTTTTGCTATTATAAATAATGCTGCTTTGAACATTTGTGTACAAATTTTGCATGGATTCTTATATACATTTAAAAATATGGCCAGGTGTGGTGGCTCATACCTGTAATCCCAGCACTTTGGTAGGCCAAGATGGGAGGATCACTTGAGCCCAGGAGTTCAAGACCAGCCTGGGCGACATGGTGAAACCCGTCTCTACAAAAAAATGCAAAAATTGGCTGGGCATGGTGGCAAACACCTGCAGTCCCAGCAAGTCGGAAGGCTGAGGTGGGAGGATTGCTTGAGCTTGGGAAGTGGAGGTTGCAGTGAGCCGTGATTTTGCCACTGCATTCCAGCCTGGGTGACAGAGTGAGACCCTGTCTCAAAAAAACAAACAAACAAATAAACAAACAAAAAAGCCAAAACAAAACCAGAAACCAAAAACCAAACAAAAACAACAACAACAAAAAAACCCACACAAACAAAACAATACATTTTATTACAGAAAGAGAGGATTAAAATAAAACAAAATAAAAGTACATTTAATTGATTTTCTTTAAAATATTCAGCTGTGATTTAAATTGAAATTACATAGAAATTATATATTAGTTTGGATAGACTTGACATCTCTATAAAACGAAATTGCCTCATCCAAGAACATGAATTGCGTCTTCATTTATTCAGATGATCTTTTTTCATTTTTGAGACAGAGTGTTGCTCTGTCACTCAGGCTGGAATGCAGTGGCACGATCTCGGCTCACTGCAACCTCTGCCTGCCAGGTTCAAGCAATTTTCCTGCCTCAGCCTCCTGAGTGGCTGGAATTACAGGCACGTGTCACCATGTCCGGCTAATTTTTGTATTTTCAGTAGAGATGGGGTTTCACCATGTTGGCCAGGCTGGTCTTGAACTCCTGATCTCAGGTGATTCGCCCGCCTCGGCCTCCTAAAGTGCTGGTATTACAGGCATGAGCCACTGCGGCCAGCCTCTTTTATACCTTTTAATGGAGTTTTAACTTTTTCTCCATAGAGGTCTTATCCTAGTCAGACTAATTTTTTATTGCTGTGTAAAGAATATT
>NW_016816881.1:21904-44285 GCF_001698545.2 Rhinopithecus bieti
CCCCGGGGGGGGCGGCGGGGGGGGGGGGGGGGGGGGGGGGTGGGGGGGGGGGGCCCTGGTTCCGGGCGTGCGCAGCCGCAGAGCGCCGCAGCCTCGCCAGCTCGCCCCGGCACTGCGCACTTGCCAGCCAGTCCGCCCGTCCGGAGCCCGGCTCGCTGGGGCAGCATGGCGGGGTCGCCGCTGCTCTGGGGCCGCGGGCCGGGGGCGTCGGCCTTTTGGTGCTGCTGCTGCTGGGCCTCTTTCAGCCGCCCCCCGCGCTCTGCGCGCGGCCGGTAAAGGTGCGACTCCAGTCCGGGGCGGGGTGGGGTTGGGGGAGGATGCCACCGGCGAGGGTTGGAGTTGGGGCTGCGCCACCTCACCCTCGCCCGAGCCGGCTCCCGGTACGTGCGGAGAGATCGACGAGGGTGGCCTGGGCTCCGGGCGCCGGTCCGCGCCCAAGCCACGCCGGCACACCTGAGACCTGATTCTGTCTCTGCCTGTGCAGGTGGCGTTGTCCCGGGCGCCGCCGGTAACCTCGCCCTGCCCACCTTTCCGCGCCCGGTGCCTGTGACACTCTCCATGGCACTAAGGCGCTTTAAGAAAGGGCGCGCGCGCATCGGTGTGTGTGCGTGTGATGTGAGGACAGCGGTGTGGAGGTGTCGTGTCCTTGAAAGTGTGTATTCTTTGGTTTGAGCGCTTTCAAGTGTCCTACAAAGGTGCCGTGGTGCGTCTGGGTGTGTAGTGTGCGTGATACCGGGATACTTCTGTGCGCGATTCTTTTGTGGGCCCGATTGTTTTCTCAGTGACACCGTGTGTATATTTGTGAATCCTTATATGTGTGTTGGCATGGCCTATGGGCGTCTCTCTCTCTCTCACTCTCTCTCTCTGTGATTTCGTTTTTGTTTGAGAGGGAGTGGTCTTCGCATCTCCGTGTGCACATTCCGTAGTGGTTCTGTTGGACCAAGTGCCTGGGATTTCATTTGCGTGTTCCTGAGACTGTTTCTCTCTGTTTCTTTGTGGAGCTGTGTCATCCTGAGGAGAGGAGCCATGATGTCTCTCTGCTGCATTGTGTCTTTAAGGATGGTGCATGTCCTTGCACCTGGGTGGCTTGGCGAGTGTAACTGCAGGGGCAGCTGCAGATGTGAACGTGTGCAGGTCCTTACATGTGGCTGTGGCAGTGTTGGGCTGTATATGTGACATCTCCAGGCCTGTCAGTCCTCATAATGTGTGTGAGGCTGTGATTGCTGGTGAGTGTGACACCCCGGGGTGACTGAGGAGTGGTAGGCGCCAAGCAAGGGCACTTGCAGAGGCATCCTCCTCTAGCTCTTCAATACTGTCTGCATCAAAGATGGGAATTAAAAAAAAAAACTGTTACCTTATATCCGTGTAACAATGTGCTTAATATATATGTACAATGTAAAGAATGATGACAAAATAACTCCCCCGTGTAGCAGTCACTCCAGCTGAATAAATAGAGCCTGACCAAGAGTTAGAAGCCCCTGTGTGCCCCTCCCCATGGCAGCCCCTGTTCCCGCACAGTCCATATTCTATATTTTCTGTCCATTGACCCTTTTACTTCCTTACTTTTGCTTGTAGCTTATCACATATGTGTAGCTCTCAAAACAATCCGTTGTTTAGTTTTTCTTGCTTTTTGAACATCATTGAAATGGAATCATACTGGGTGACTGGTTCCTCGTAGTCACTAGGGGTCACTAGGAAGTCCTCAGGGTGTCTAGTAGTCTCAGGTAGTCTGCAGTGAAATTCTGGAACTTGGTTTTTTTTTTTTTTTTTTTTTTTTTCCCTTGGCTCTGCTTTGGTTGTGAGATTCATCCAAGTTTATGCTTGGTGGCTGTAATTCATTTATTTGTATTACTGCATAACATTATATCCTATGAGGACATCATGATTTATATATGTGTTCTCAATTTGTCGGTGGACATTGGATTGTTTCCAGGCTTTTCTTTCTCCCCTGCCCTTTTATGCTATTACAAACAGTGCTGCCGTCATCTGTCATGAACTTGTGACAAGTAGTGTATGTGCCAAAGCTACTCTGGGGCATAACATCCCAGGAGTGGGTCACAGGATATGTGCATCTTTTTAGATATTGTCAAACTGCTCTTCAAAATTACTTTGCCAGTTTAATTTTCACCAGCATAGTGTGAAAATTCCCATTTTTCTGCATTCATATCAACACTTTATATTATCAGACTTTTTGATTTGGGTCAATCTTTTGGTTATATTATGCATAGTGTCTCACTGGCATTTTCATGTGCTTTCCCCTGATTACTAATGAGGTTTTTAATTTTATTTTATGTTTGTTAGAGACAGCGCCTTCCTCTGTCATGCGCGCTGGAGTGCAGTGGTGCAATCTGGGCTCACTGCAACCTTGAGCTTCTGGACTCAGGTGATCCTCCCACTTCATCTTCCCAAGTAGCTGGGACTATGGGCGTGTGCCTCGCTCATTTTTTTGGTTTTATTTTTTGTAGAGACAGGGTCTCGCTATGTTGACCAGGCTGGTCTCAAACTCCTGGCCTCAAGCGATCTTCCTGCATTGGCCTCCCAAAGTGCTGAGATTACAGGCATGAACCACTACACCTGGCCCAATTTTTCATGTTTAGTAATCATTTTTGTGAAATAGGTGATCATGTATTTTTTCTATTTCTGTATGAGTTTTTCTCTTACTACTGTTTAGGAATTCTCTGTATCTTCTGTGTACCACTCTTTTTTTTTTTTTTGAGACGGAGTCTCGCTCTGTCGCCCAGGCTGGAGTGCAGTGGCGCGATCTTGGCTCACTGCAAGCTCCACTTCCCGGGTTCACGCCATTCTCCTGCCTCAGCCTCCCGAGTAGCTGGGACTACAGGCGCCCGCCACTACGCCCAGCTAATTTTTTTGTATTTTTAGTAGAGACGGGCTGTCACCGTGTTAGCCAGGATGGTCTCGATCGCCTGACCTTGTGATCCGCCCGTCTCGGCCTCCCAAAGTGCTGGGATTACAGGCGTGAGCCGCCGCGCCCGGCCCCTGTGTACTACTCTTTTATTAGCTATTTGTGTTGCAGGCATCACTCCTTTTAAACGTATTTATTTGTGGCCTGTATGTTTCTTTTTCAAACCTTCACAGTCATTTTTATGATCTTTTATTCCTTGCTCAGATTATTGGTACCCTCTTTTATTTCTTTAAACTTGTGGAAATTGTTTCAAAACTGCTTGAACTGAAAATTTGTTATTGGGTAATTTATTCTACAGATGAACTTGTACACATGCCAAATGGTATATGAACAAGTTTATTCATATAGTTCCTATTGTTCACAATATTAAATATGGAAAAATTTGTAACTGTCATATCTACCATCACTACTCTTATAAAGAAACTCGGTCCCCAGGAGTGGGGGTGGGGAGGGAGGAATTATGAGAGTCACCAAGGGATCACTGGCGCGCTGTGGGGCGGGGTAGGGGGTGTCTGGGGATCTTTGGTGGCCTTAAGTGTGTTTGGAGATATTTGGTGGTTTCCAGTGGCCTTAGGGGAGTCCGGGTATATTTGGATGGTCACGGTGCTTTTGGTGGCATCTGGGATGCTTGAGGCCCACGGAGCTTCCCAGGCTTGGGTCCCTGGCTCGACAGACGCTGACAAACTCTTTTTTCACACCTCATTTTCTCTCAGGAGCCCCGCGGCCTAAGCGCAGCGTCGCCACCCTTGGCTGAGACTGGCGCTCCCCGCCGCTTCCGGCGGTCAGTGCCCCGAGGTGAGGCGGCGGGGGCGGTGCAGGAGCTGGCGCGGGCTCTGGCGCATCTGCTGGAGGCCGAACGTCAGGAGCGGGCGCGGGCCGAGGCTCAGGAGGCTGAGGATCAGCAGGCGCGCGTCCTGGCGCAGCTGCTGCGTGTTTGGGGCGCCCCCCGCAACTCTGGCCCCGCTCTGGGCCTGGACGACGACCCCGACGCGCCTGCAGCGCAGCTAGCTCGCGCTCTGCTCCGCGCCCGCCTTGACCCTGCCGCCCTTGCAGCCCAGCTTGTCCCCGCGCCTGTCCCCGCCGCAGCGCTCCGACCCCGGCCCCCAGTCTACGACGACGGCCCCGCGGGCCCGGATGCCGAGGAGGCAGGCGACGAGACACCCGACGTGGACCCCGAGCTGCTGAGGTGCCCGGCAGGGGGTGGGGAGGGGTCGGGTGCCTCCGTCCGGGGAGGTCGAGGGAGAGGAACTGGGACGCCTGCTTCTCCCGTGGAGTGCGAACCTCTAAGTCCTGGGGCCCTAAGAGGGAGTGAGGTCCTGGATCCAGGGAGTCGGGGCAAGGATGCCTGGCTGAGTACTCAGTGGGGGAAGTGGACCCCAGGTCCTGGAAAGGGGAGAGGGAGGCAGGGAAGCCACCGTTTCTGGGATGAAAGGCGGGGACGGCTGTCTCCTGAAAGCAGTGGGCTGAGGACGCCTCCTTGGGGAGGGAACCTGTCCCCAGGCAGTATGTGGTTGTGGATCCTGCGTTCTGGGCCTCGGGGGTGGGGCCAGGGAATGCCCCACCGCGGACGCAGCCTCACTGCATTGCCTTCGGCCCTGCAGGTACTTGCTGGGACGGATTCTTGCCGGAAGCGCGGACTCCGAGGGGGTGGCAGCCCCGCGCCGCCTCCGCCGTGCCGCCGACCAGGATGTGGGCTCCGACGTGCCCCCTGAGGGCGTGCTGGGGCACTGCTGCGCGTGAAACGCCTAGAGACCCCGGCGCCCCAGCTGCCTGCACGCCGCCTCTTGCCAACCTGAGCACAGCTCGGATCCCTTGCACCCTGGGACCCAGGAGTGCCCCTGCCATCCCGCCACCAGGACTGCTCCCCGCCAGCACATCCAGAGCAACTTACCCCGGCCAACCAGCCCTCCCACCCGAGGATCCCTACCCTCTGGCCCCACAATAAACATGATCTGAAGCAGCTCTGTGCTTGTCTGTGTGAGTGGCAGTTTCTAGGGGCTGGTGGTGCCCACGGTGATGGTTGCCCTTAGACTAGGGGAGAGGAGCCCCTACCCTGGGTTCTGCACTTTAGAGCAATCACCTGTTCAGTCTATGTCTCTCCTAGAGGTGGAGGGGAAGGCATCAACATGGACAATGACAGTGCCCACGCGGATCTTGTGTCCCCCTTTTAGGCCTCACTTGGGTATGGGGATCCCAGGCTTTCAGGCCACTTTCAGGGCCTGCACCATCATCTTCCAAGGGACCATCCTCCTCAGGGCCAAGGGGTGGCTTTGTGGGGCACGTGAGTAGAGCTTGAGGTGCTGGCTGGGATGTCACAGGCACACATGAACACCTGATGCGGGGGAGAGAACGGGAGAGGGCTTCGCGCTGGGGAATGGGAGGTCCCAATACAGGCACACTCTTTGGCAGACAGGCACATTCTGGCAGGGAACTCTGAGAAGGCTGAGAAATTGGAGCCTGGATAGCCAGGTCACTAAGAAAGTGTATTTGCCAAAGTAGGATAGGTGTATTTCGTTTGCTTTGTAAAGCTTGATTTGCAATGTCTGTTTACCTATTTAGTTATGTAGTGTAGAGGCCTACCTGTACTCTTGCTCCAGGCCCTGGAGATACTGAGGGTTGCTGTGGCGGCAGCTGATTTGTGGCCATGGCCTTTGCACTGGCTATCCCCTCTGCCTTTGGATATCTTCAAGTTTTTGTCCAGATGTCACCTACTCTCTAGAAGGCTTTCCTGGACCTGTCACTCTATTCCTTCACCTGCCTTTAACATGTAGCCTTTATCACTATCTAGCCTGATGCCATATCTATAAGGGCAGGGATTTTTAAGTGTCTTGTTTGCCTCTACCTCCCTTGTATCTAAAGCGGAGCCTGGCACACAGTGGGCTCCCCCTGAATTTCTTGAATGAAAGAATTCTTACAACTCAAGTAACATTCTACCCAGTCTCACTCTCACCCACACAACACTCAGCCTGGAGGCAGCTTTGAAACCAAAAACACCATTTATTTAATTTTGCACAAAATCTCTCAACTTGACATAACAAAAGCAACATTAGGCACTCCCATGTTACCAAAAAGCCCCTCACCAAGTGAAAACAAGAGAGGTGTCCATCTTTCCCTAGTATACTGAATGTGTCCCTCAAAGCTAATTGCTTCAGGGGTCTCATGTCAAATAAACAATCACCCTGGCCTGGGGGGAGGTCTACATTTCTTGGCCAAGACCATCAGGCCACAGAGCAGCCACAGTGGCAGGTGGCCTTCTGGTGCCGGGCCTTCTCCCTACAGGACCTTGCCATGGGCTCCTTGGCCATGGCCTCCTGGACCCTCTGGATCTCATGGACCAGCAGGGAAAAGGCCTCCTCCACGCCTTGCCGTGTTTTGGCTGAGGTCTCCACGAAGTGGGCCCCCCAGCTGTGTGCAAGGGCTGCAGCAGCGGCATGAGCATCTCCAGCGGTGGTCACAAGGTCACACTTGTTGCCTACGAGGACAAGGGGCTGGGCGGGGTGAGGGCCCCAGGTGGCCCATATCTGCTGCAGCTGGATCAGAGACGAAGGGTCATCGAGAGCGAAGACGCCCAGCACACCATCACAGACAGCCAGGCACTGGTCACGCAGGGCCCTATGGATGGCCTGCCCTGCTGTGTCCAGCACATTCAGAATGCAGTCCCCACTGTCCAGAGTCAACTCCTTCCAGTAGGAATCCTGGATGGTGGGGTCGTGGTCCTCCACGAAGCACTGGTGGTTCAGCTGGATGGTCAGCGCACTCTTGCCCACGCCACTCGCACCCACCACCACAGCCTTGTACTCAGGAAGCTGCCTGCCAACATCCCTGCAGCGTGCCTGTGCCCGGTGGGTTTCCCCCTGGAAGGAAGGGCTCCATGTGGCCAGGCCCAGGTCGAAGGTGCCAGGCTTTGTTGGCAGCTCCATGACCCCAGCAGGCAGCTCAGGGAAGAGACTTGGGCAGCGGGCTCTGCAAGTGGGAAGAGAAGAAGCAAGACAACAGGCAATACATTAGGGGAGACCGTGTGAGGGCAAGGAGACAGTGGGGTGTCATTATTTTAACATTTACTGAGTGCTTATTGTGTGCTGATCACCTTCCAATTTGCGTGCTATATATATATGATTTGTGTTGTTTTCTCCCTGCCCCACGTCCCCCCCATCTCTCCTTCCCTCCTCACACGAACCAACAACTGTGAAGTCTGGATTTCCCAAACAGCTTTATTGAGATGTAATTTACATCCCATCAAGTTCAGCCAGCTAGTGTCCAATTTAACGGGTTTTAGCATATTCATGAAGTTGTGCGACTATCACCATAACTAAATTTTAGAACATTTTCCTCACCAGAGAATGCCTATGCCCATGAGAGTGCAGGATTTTGCCGGTTTGGGTCACCATTGAACCCCAGCCCAGCACAGTGCCTGCCAGACAGTAGGGACTCAACATTCCCACCCCCAGAAGGTTTATGTTCTAAAAGGCAGAGGCAGATAAGACAATAAACCAAATAAATATGTCAGTTACGTGGTCTGTTAGCCATTATCATTAGAATGTTGTCTTTATTAATTATTCAACATACATTTATTGGGAACCTACTGTGTGGCAAGGACATAGAGGTGGGCAATAAATAGACAACAAACTGTAGCCCTCATGAAGGTTATATTCTGGTTGGGGTGAGAGACAACAAACTAGGTAAAAAAGTGGGCCGGGTGCAATGGCTCACGCCTATAATCCCAGCACTTTGTGAGGCCGAGGCAGGTGGATCACCTGAGGTCAGGAGTTTGAGACCAGCCTGCCCAACATGATGAAACCCCGTCTCTACTAAAAATACAAAAAATTAGCCGGGCGTGGTGGCGGATGCCTGTAATCCCAGCTACTCGGGAGGCTGAGGCAGGAGAATGGCGTGAACCTGGGAGGCGGAGCTTGCAGTGAGGTGAGATCTGGCCACTGCACTCCAGCCTGGGCGACAAGAGCAAAACTCCATCTCAAAAAAAAAAAAAGTGAACTATATGTCAGTAGCAGGTGATAAGCATGCAGAAGGTGCTTAGTTCATGCCAGGCTTTTAAATTACAATTTAATCTCCATTCATTAATTCAAGAATCTTCCTTTGTGCCAGGCATTGTGGTATGGCAGTTAACAAAACAGACCCCAGTCCCTGCCCTTGTGAGGATTAGATTCTGGCAGAGAGAAAGAGACAATAACAGATAAGGAACAAGGAAGTTGCGTGTTCGAAGAGGATGGGCACACGGCAGGTGGTCAATTAGTGTTAGTTATTAGCAGCACATTCCCATTCACTCAGTGAATGCCCCTCGGTGTCCTTGGGCTCAGGAAGTGCCCCGCTTAGTGCATCCTAATGGCTGTTGCCACGACTCCCCTCCGAAAGCCTGGAGCAGCGGCGGTTTGGGGGCAGATGGTGGCTTCGAGGTTTGGTGGAGTTGGAGATCCGGAGGTCGGGGTCGGGGCAAGGTCCCAAATGGGGATGCAGCCTCGGCGTCCTCAGCTCTGAGGGATCCCTGGGAATAGTCACTGGAGACGCTGGCCCAGAAGGAGCGGGGGCGGGATGAAGAGAGCAGGAAGTGGAGGATGGAGCTTGGGGGTCCCCGACGGTTGGGGACAGGAAGAAGACTTGGAGGACTGCGGGGAGGGGCGAGGCAGCGGCGCACGTGGAGGGAGAGGTCTGCTTCTGGGGGTCCTGTAGGGGTGCCCGGCCATCTTTAGGGATGGGTCAGAAGGCAGAGGCGGGGTCGAGGCTGCCTCTTAAGTCGGGGTCCAAGCGGCTGGAGTCTGGGGGCGCCGACGGTGAGGAAGGGGAGCCCGGGGACTGGCCGAGTGGCCGAGCGCAGCTCCCACCCCAGCTGCCTGGCGGGACCCCCAAACTCGCCCAGTTCCCTCGACGCGCAGGGAGGCCGCGGCCCTGGTCCTCACGGCCCCTCTCCCGGGAGGAGCCGCGAGGCGCAGAGGCACGTGCCAAGGGCACTGGCCCAGGGTCTCAGCCCGCGGGAAGCGCCGGGGATGGGGGGCTCGGTGCTCTCAAGTGGCGCGGAGCCCCCGGTGGGTCCCCTGGGCTCCTGGCGGTGGCCGCGCGCTCAGAGCCGCCGGGACCAGGTTGGGGGGCTTCGTCCAGCTCACCGAGGCCGGCGCGCTAAGGAGCCGGGATCTGGGGTCAGGGCGGCCTCGCCAGGTCGCGCTTTCCTGGACGAGGCCGGGTGAGGTACAAAGCTCGGAGTGCGGAGGGGTCCCCGAAACCAGGGCTGCACTTCGGGCTCGGTGTGAGCAGTGTCGCCCAGGCATCCTGTCAAGACCCATTCCGACTCCAGCCCAGCGCCAACACCCGTCCCGGCAGGCCGAGTGAGGGGCCGCTCGCCCGGGAGAAGGCTTGGCGCTTGGGGGAGGGTCCCCTAAAGCCGGCGCGGGGATACCCCAGGCCTGGCGGGGCCGGGGCACCGGTGCCTCGCTCACCTGTGTCCGTGGGGAGGCGGGCGCGCTGGGACGCTCTGACAGGCCTGGCAGGGGTCTACGATTGATCCCCGGGGCCCCCCCCCCCCCGGCGGCGAGTGGGGGAGTGGACATGCGCAGCTGCCCTCCCTCAGCTCCTCAGGCCGCCCACCCCCCTGCGCCGCGCCCCTGCCCCTGCCACTGCCCCGCCCCTGCCCCTACCATTGCCCCGGGGAGCAGGGGTCGTGCCCCAGGTGGCTTGTGCACAGGTATGTGGGTGCCACAGCGGCCTCTAGGGGTGCGCGGACGGCGGCCAAACCTCCCTGTGTGTCCCCTACAGCACCTCTCCCTTGCTTTCCTGTTGGTGGTGTGTGTGTGGGAGAGTTGGGGGTCAGATTTTGACCAGGATGGCCTGACTTTGGGAACCGTTTTGTGGGAAGCTCTTTGAGGCCACAGAGCCTGTGCTGCCTCAGCTCCGTTTTTTGGTAGCTCTGGAGAAAAGTGGAGAGTGACAGAGGAGAGGTCATTCTGTCAGAGAAGAAAGCCCCTGATCAGAGGCGGCTGCCTGTCAAAGCTACACATTTCCCAGGCTCCCTTGCAGCTATGGCAACCACATGCACAGTCCTGATCAATGAGAGGGCAGCAGAGGTGGGGCATCCAGAGGGCTCTTAAAACAGGGCAGCCCCTGGCCCGGGAGTGGTGGCTCACACTCAGTGAGAGGGCAGCAGAGGTGGGGCATCCAGAGGGCTCTTAAAACAGGGCAGCCCCTGACCCGGGAGCGGTGGCTCACACCTGTAATCCCAGCACTTTGGGAGGCCGAGGCGGGTGGATCATGAGGTCAGGAGTTCGAGACCAGCCTGCCCAACATGGCGAAACCCCATCTCTACTAAAAATACAAAAATTAGCCAGGTGTGGTGGCGGGCGCCTGTAATCCCAGCTACTCAGGAGGCTGAGGAAGGAGAATTACTTGAACCTGGGAGGCAGAGGCTGCAGTGAGCCGAGATCGTGCCACTGCACTCCAGCCTGGGCGACAAGAGCAAGACTCCATCTCAAAAAACAAAACAAAACAAAACAAAAACGGGGCAGCCCTGGCCCTTCCCCATCCTTCCTCTTCTTGACTCAGTAAGGCTGTGGTGGTCAGCTTGGGATCATAAGATGGCCATGAAGACAAGTCCTGGAAACCTCAGCTCCTACTCCCTTGAGCTGCCAAAGCAATTCTCACCACGTGGGAGAAATTCAACTCTCAGACTGTCCTCCAATTTCCCACCTCCGGTCAACGGCAGGCACCCCTTCTGCCAAGAAGCTACCATGACCACCACATTCAAGTTAAACCTGGACCTCCCGCCATCCTGTCAGGCCAATGAGACAAATGGGGAAACAGGCCTGGTGAGGATACTTCCTGCTAGTTTTCTTGCCTTCTCAGCCTAGGGTGTGGGTGTGGCTGGGACTGGCTGTGAGGCCCCTATTTCTAAGGCAAGCACCCTCATTTCCTCATGGATTCTACCATTTCATATCATGGATTCTACCATTTCATCTCCCGTGGAGCCAGTCAAAATGGCTGCTCTATTTTCAGTTAGTTTTTTGGGGGCAATGGATGGGCAGGGGATTGACCTGACAGAGACCCACTCCCTCTTTCCTTCATTACTCATTGGCTCTGCTGGCCAGGGATGTGGGGTTCTCCACCTGCTCAAAGTCAAAAGGCTTTCTCCAGGTTTTTTAACAGCTTGTACTTTATTATATATGCAACCTTGCCATACCTGCCAGTTAACTCCCCTCCCGCCAATGTTATCCTCGTGATATCAGCTCCCTCTTGGGGCCTCTGAGCTGCCCCCCTTTCCTTCTGGGTTGGAGTAGTGGTACCCCTCAAGCAGGCAATGGACAGGGGGAGATCCACAATTAATCGTCGCAGTTCTCTTAAAAGTATTAACACTTAAATAAGCACTCTTGGGGAGTTGCAAAGGATATTCAGGATGGGATGCAGTGGGAGGCTACCCCTCATCCAAGGTACAGGCTGGAATGAGCTACAGCTGGTCTATCGTGGGCCTCAGAAGGTGAAGAGGGACCGTATTCTGGGGCTTAGTGTGGGTGGGGCATATCCTCCCCAAACTTGTTCTGGTGGGCGATGTTCTTCACATCTAGGAGAGCCTGAGGAGGAGGCAAGAATAGGGCAGGTGAGAGAGAGTGAGGACCCCTCTACCTCGGCTGCAGGGCTGCCCCCACTCCAGCCCTCAACCACTCTGTCTTCTGGACTATCCCACAGCCCCCGCCCCATGCAAAATAATCACATGAGGCAGCCATGCAGAGGGGCCTGTGGTCTCCCTTTACCCAATCACAGAAGGGCTGTGTGTGTGTGCGGGGTGAGTGTGCACGTGTTGAAGGGTCTACCCAGGGCCCACCTGGTGGTGGACATAGGCCTGACAGTAGTAACACCAGGCTGACAGGTCGATGTAGCTGAGGACCAACGGGTGTCCAGAATTTCCATGGTGTTGGAGCATGTGGCCATTGATGTAACGACCACAGTAGACCTGAGGTTGGGGGTGTGAGTGTCAGGTGGGGGTCAGCACCCCCCTGTAGTTTGCTCCCAGGCCAACCTCCGCCCCATCCCCTTCCTCTGCTCCATACCTGATAGCAAGAGAGACACACCCAATTCTCTTGCATTGTTCCACAGTCCCCACAAGGTTGGGTCACGTCTAGGCCTGCTGCAGGTATGGGGCATACTGCCACCAAATGGGGACACCAGGGCAGTGGTGTCACAGCATAAAATATGGCCTGGAGTGGGTGGGTGAAACTGAGTAAGCTGAAGACCCCATCTCCCCATTATATGTTTATCACATGCTCCTACCTGGAGACACAAATTGGCAAGAGAAGGAAGCCACAGTCCCAGCCTCTCCCTGAGCTCACCTGATCAGTGAGGCCCCTAGATCCCTGCATCAGCATCGAATCAGCCATGTCCTGACCTCCAGCTGCCTCTCCTAGTAGGTTCTCCTCTCCTGGGGCCTGAGATTCTGAGGCCCCCTGGACACGCAGAAGTAAGAGATGTATCAGAGAAGCCCGGTTCTTGCCCCTTCTTGCCCCTACCTGGGTGTGGAGGGCCTTACCTGAGATTCGCTGCCTAGCTCCAAGGTCCTGAGACTCCCAATCAGTGTACTGGGAGATATCTGGGGTGTAGTTCCCTGCACAGGTGAGGTTGGGGGGGTCTGGTGGTCTGTGCTCGAGGCTAGAGGAGTTTGGATCAGCTCGGTGCCCCCTGGAGCCTCCTCTGACGTAGTCTGGTCCAGTGTGGCTCCCTCCATGGCTGCCTCCGAGGTGGTCTGGGCCAGTGTAGCTCCTCCTACAGCCTCCTCTGAGGTAGTCTGGCCCAGCGTGGCTCCCCCAACAGCATCCTCTGAGGTGGTCTGGTCCAGAGTGGCTCCTCCCACAGTCTTCTCTGAGGTGGTCTGGTCCGGAGTGGCTCCCCCGACAGCCTCCTCTGAGGTGGTCTGGCCCAGCATGGCTCCCCCAACGGCTGCCTCAGAGATGGTCTGGGCCAGTGTGGCTCCCCCTGTGGCTGCCTCTGAGGACTGGTCCTGAGTGAGGGCCACCACAGCTGTCTCTGACTTAGTCTGGCCTGGAGTGGACTCTTCCCCAAATGATGCCGAGGTGATCGTTCCCATGCCTGCTTCCAGAACCTTCTTTTCTCGTGTGGTCATCCGCTCAGCTAACCTAGGTTTGGCTGGTTGGGGTGCCTTCTTGGTGACCAACTTAGAACTGGAGGGTCCCTCTCTGTCTTCTACCTCTGGAACCAGGGAGAGAGATCCTTGAGTGTGGGTACTGTCCTCCTTCCTGCCTCTAATCCCTGCCTCCCAGCCCCCTCCTTCCCTGAGTTCCCTCCATCGCCACCAAATCCACTCACTCATGACCCGTAAGCTGCGCCAGTATCTGCGATGGACTTGGATAGTCTCAGTGATTGAGGCCAGGGCCCCTGATAGAGGGGGCCGTGGCAGGGTCAGCAGGGGTGGCGGGTCTCCAAGGAGGGAGCGAGTGCAGGCAGCCATGGACTCTGAGATGGATGTCAGGTTATAGCCACCCTTTGTTAAGGAAAAGGGGAGGGAAAGGTATGGTGGGGGTTCATTGGGGAATTTGGAGGGCAACATGTCCTGCCTCCCCAATCCTCCCTACTGAGCCCTGCAAGTCTGGAGAGGGAGGGAGAGTACTGGGAACAAGTGAACAGAACCCACACCTGTAAGATGGGCAGCACCCATTGTGTAAGGTAGTTGTTGTGGGGAGTAAATTGTAATGTAAAGTGCAAGATAACGATACTGATAAAAGCATTAGTAACAGCTGACATTTATTGTTTGCTGTGTGCCAGACCTGATTTTAAGTACTTCATGCATATTAACTCAATCCTCACAACCACAGGTGCTCAATCTATACAGGAACTTGCCTTCACGCCATACAGAAATCCATCTTCACACTGTCCAGGAACCCCTGGCCTCACATCATACAGTAACCACTGACCTGACCTGCACAAGACGACTGCTGTGAATCCATACAAAAGACCCTGCCCTGACCTAGTACAGGAACAACTGGACTCTCTCTCCACATGGACTGCTATATTGACTTTTTTTTACATTCCACAGGAATCCCAGTCGCTATTCTTTTTACAGATAAAGAAACTGAGGCTCAGAGTGGTTAGATGACTTGTCCGAGGTCATAACAGCTGAAGAGGCAGCACTGGGGTTTGAACTTGGGCTCTCTGATGGAGTCATCTGTGTTCTTAACTCCCACCGTGTCCTGTCACAAGCAGTACTGGGCACACAGTAAGTGGGACTTTTTGCAAGCCAATTAATTTCTCTGTGACTTATTTTCCTCATCTGTAAAGTGGTGAAAATAACAGCACAGGCCAGGCATGGTGGCTCACCCCTATAATCCCAGCACTTTGGGAGGCCGAGGCGGGCAGATTACCTGAGGTTAGGAGTTTGAGACCAGCCTGGCCAACATGGTGAAACCCCATCTCTACTGAAAATACAAAAATTAGCCAGGCGTGGTAGCATGTGCCTGTAGTCCCAGCTAGTCAGGAGGCTGAGGCATGAGAATTGCTTGAGCCCAGGAGATGGAGGCTGCAGTGAGCCGAGACTCACTGGCGCACATTGCACTCCAGCCTGGGTGACAGAGCAAGACTTTGTCTCAAAAGGAAAAAAAAAGAGGCAGGTACGGTCATTCATGCCTGTAATCCCAACACTTTGGGAGGCTGACGCGGGTGGATCACAAGGTCAGGAGTTCAAGACCAGCCTGACCAACATGGTGAAACCCCATCTCTACTAAAAATACAAAAAAATTAGCTGGGTGTGGTTGCAGGCGCCTGTAATCCCAGCTACTCGGGAGGCTGAGGCAGAGAACTGCTTGAACCCAGTGAGCCGAGATTGTGCTACTGCACTGTAGCCTGGGCAACAGAGCAAGACAACGTCTCAAAAAAAAAAAAACAAAAACAAAAAAACAAAAGAAAAGAAAAGAGAATAAGAGCACAGAAGGTTGCTGAGTCGATTAATATCTGAACAATGCGTAACAGTAACCAGGGCCCAGGCGCGGTGGCTCACGCCTGTAATTCCAGCACTCTGGGAGGCTGAGGTGGCTGGATTTCTTGAGGCCAGGAGCTCAAGACCAGCCTGGCCGACATGGTGAAACCCCATCTCTACTAAAACTACAAAAATTAGCCGAGCGTGGTGGTTGGTGCCTGTAACCCTAGTGACTCAGGAGGCTGAGGTGGGAGGATCACTTGAACCCAGGAGGTGGAAGCTGCAGTGAGCTGAGATCGTGCCATTGCAGTCCAGCCTGGGTGACAGAGTGAGACTCTGCCTCAAAAAAAAAAAAAAGAAAAGAAAACACACAAAAAAACAAAAAACCAGATCCAACAGATTCAGCATTTACCATATGCCAGACATTCCTCCATGATTAGCCTGCCTCATAAAAATGAGGAAACTGAGGCACAGGGCATGGGAATACTGAGTCATTTACAAAGGTCAGTGAATTTTCTTTGTCCCAGGAACTTGTTAGAGGCAGTTTAGGTAGAGTAAAAAGCACAAACCCTGGAGCCAGGCTGCATGGGTTCAAGTCCTGGTTCTGCCATCAGTAAATGTGCCATCTCAGGCTAGTCATCACACCTCTTTGTGCCTCAGTTTCCCTGATCTTGAGAGAGGAAAATAATGAGGTAAGCTGACCCTACCTCATAAGGCTGCTTTGCCAAGTAACTGAATGAATAAGACACATGAAGTGCTCAGAAGAGTGCTCTGCACAGTGAGCACTCAATTAAGGCTGTTAATATTGCTGTTATTCTTATTACTACCCAGTATGTGCCAACAATCCCAGGCAGGGACACTCAAAGGAGATTTCAGGAAACTGTCCTGAGTGATGGTGCGAACATTTCCAAACTACCCTCCCACTGTGGGAAGAGGGACCAAGAGAGAATTACCTCTAGGATAAGGATAATGCGGCCACTGGCAAGGCCCATCAGCAGGTGGGTGAGGTGGGCATAACCCTCAGGTGACACCTGGCAGCCCCCCAGCGGGTCCCCCCGTGCAGCATCAAAGCCAGCTGAGACCAGCACCAGTTCTGGGTTAAACTGAGGCAGGGAGAGAAGAGATGTATAAGCATGAGGGTGGGGGCTTTTGGTAAGTGATGGCAACCCAGAGACATGGAGAAAAGGACAAATGAAGACATGGAGATGCAAGTCAGAGAGATGGAGACACAGGATCTGCAGACTGGGAGATGCAAAAGCAGAGACTGAAAATGAAGAGGGGAAGAAAAGAAATACAGACTCAGAAGAAACAGATGCAGACTTAGAGACATGGAGACAGTAGAAAGGGACAGATGGGGACATGAGACATGAGACAGACTCAGACATCAAGAGAGTGACATGAAAAACAGAGAGACAGAGACATGTCCTTACACACACACACCCCAGGGTCAAATGCGGGACACATATACACAACATATAGGGTTTTATATACATAGTGCCAAAGAGAGGTGCTTGCACACTTCCATAACAGAAGATGGCAATGCAAGTGCCACACACAGAGAAGATAGTCACACAGAGCCACAAGTACTGCCACACAGACAGTCCCATATAGACCAGTACTACATATCTGCACTAGTCATGTACACACACACACACACACACACACACACACAGTTTCTCAAAGAGGACAATAACCCGCAGCCACCCTGCAGAGTCACATACACATGCCATTACCACACAGCCACAATGGCGACATGCACTCTGGTGTGTCCACAAGAGCTGGTTACTTGCACATACAGTTGTACACATACAGAAGGCTGTCCTGGCCACCCGCGCACGTGCAGATTCAAAGATGCACACCAGCGCCCAGGGTGACAAAGCGGTGCTCACACCCCCTCCCTCCCTCCCAGTCAGCCATACGCAAGCCACTAGCCCCCCAGCTCACACAGAGGAAAGGCAGCTACCTCCCAGTCAGAGACACACACGCAGACAGCCAGACAGTGACTGCTGTAACACACAGGCTTTCACATCCAGAGGGTCCCACACAGGCTGTCACAGAGATGGTTGCATTTAGTGACATACAGTATCACACCCATCACACAGAGAAAAGGTGAGAAATACCCGCCTGCACAGAGTCGCACACACACATACTCAAACACTTGTGATGGCACACACATAACACAGATTCAGCCAGGACACGGGCCACTGCTGCATAGTCAGAAGGCCCTCACACACACAGCCAAGACAGTCACTCACATAGTGTCACACAGAGAAGGCAGTCATGTACAGTCACCTGTACACAATACACAAAGTGATCACAGTCACCAACTGCCCCGGTAGCCTCATTAATCACCCATGGGCTGTCTCATATCATCAGCCACCTGGCAGTCAGACGCACACATGCTGAGGAGGCAGGTCCAGGCTGCCACCTGCACAGGCGTGTCACATACATCCTGCGATCTATCCTGAGCTGTACCTCGTAGGCAATGGGAAGCACCAGGCGATGCCAGGCAGCTAGGTAGTCAGCGTCACCCATGCGGGGCCCGTTCCATGCCACGTTGACGGTGAAGCCTGTGCCGGCAGCCCGGCCGATCTGACTGCTGGCACCCTCATCCCCCATGGGGAAGAAGGTGCCATGATCATAGCGGTGCAGGGACACATATAGCACACTGCCGGGGATGGGGTAGGAAGGGGGCCATGGCTGGTTAGGGGCTCCAGTACCCCTGAGGTGCTCACCCACCTCCCTGATCACACTGTGGCCCCTGACTGCAGCCCCTTACCTGGGGTCATCCTCAAACATGTGCTGAGTTCCATTACCATGGTGGACATCCCAATCCACAATCAGGATCCTGGGGAGGAGACAGCACCTCAGTAACCTAGGATACTCACCCCCGGAAGAGGGCTGGGCCAGACCCCTGGGGTCTGTAGGGGCATTTAGTGCTGAGTGGCAGGACCCTAGTCCTATCAGTTAAGGAGAAAAGTCTGATCCTGGTTCCCGAGGGCTGCCCTGTAGGCCTGAGCAAGTGCTCGGGGCTGGGCCCTGGGCTCTTCTGGGTCATTGCTAGGGAACTGGACCCTGGGCCTTGGGCAGCTAATGCTGGGGACTGGTTCCTGGGTCTTCTGGAGTATGCATCAGGAGCCTGGACCTGGGTTCTGTCGAGGCAGCTGCTATAGGCCAGAAATGCTGGGGTGGGACCCTGAATCCTGTTTTATAAGCGCCAAGGTAACATGATCTGGGGGTCCTATCTAAATAGGCACTGAGAGGCTCCATCCTCAGTCCTTCTCTGGGTAAGGGCTGTACCCTTATTTCTTTCTGGGGAAGTCCTGGGAGCTGGACCATGGGGCATGATGAGTAAGCAATGGGCTGGGGAGAGCATCCAGGTCCCCACAAGGATCAGGACTTGGGGGGTCCCCAGGGAGTCCTTACCGCAGGGCACGCCCACTGATAGCCTGGGCATGGCGAGCAGCCACAGCCACGGAGTTGAAAAAGCAAAAACCACAAGCTGCATCCTGCTCCGCGTGGTGTCCTGGGGGACGCACCACAGCAGCACCATTCAGAACCTAGGAAGCAGCAGGGTGCTAAGATCGGACAGCCTGCCCTCCAGCTTACCCTCACCTTCCTTTCTTCCTTCTTCTTTTTTTTTTTTTGAGATGGAGTCTCACTCTGTTGCCCAGGCTGGAGTGCAGTGGTGCTATCTAGGCTCACTGCAAGCTCTGCCTCCCATGTTTACGTCATTCTCCTGCCTCAGCCTCCTGAGTAGCTGGGACTACAGGTGCCCGCCGCCACGCCTAGCTAGTTTTTTGTGTGTTTTTTAGTAGAGACAGGGTTTCACCGTGTTACCCAGGATGGTCTCGATCTCCTGACTGCGTGATCCGCCCACCTCGGCCTCCCAAAGTGCTGGGATTACAGGCATGAGCCACCGTGCCCAACTCTTTTTTTTTTTTTTTTTTGGACACAGAGTCTCACTCTGTTGCCCAGGCTAGAGTGCAATGGCACAATCATGGCTCACTGCAGCCTTGACCTCCTGAGCTCACCTCAGCTTCTCAAAGCACTAGGATTACAGATGTGAACCACTGCACTTGGCCACCCTTCCCTTTCTCCAGTTCCTTCCATTATTACCCCAGCCTCTAGGCCCGCCCCCTCCTGTGCCCCTCTCCATGGCCCCTTTCCTCAGGCCCTGCTTGACTCTCTCAGAGCATCCAGAAACAGCAGGTGGCCCTCTTTTTCAATTCTCCCCAGGTCCTCCTCTCCCCACCCCAGAGGACACACCTCTCCCGAGAGCACAGCCTCCACCAGGCAGCAGGCAGCGCCAGTGGCAAGCTGTGCACAGGCGAAGGTACTGGGGCAGATGTAGATGGAGTCAAAGTTGGAACTCTCACGGTGCAGCTCCCGGGTTTTCATTTTCTCTGTGGCCCGGAGATGACCCACGTACTCAGCACTGGAGGCACAGAGAGGTGCACCGGCAGGACAGTGAGGAGGGACCATCCCCTCCCTGGGCCCCACCCGCAAGACAGGAACTTCAGCCCCTCCCAAGTCCTGCAGCAGCTCCCTGGGAGGGGAAACCCAAGCTCCAGCCCCTGAGACCTCATCCAGTCCTGGGAAGCCACCCACCCCAGGCACCGGGGTCTGACCTGTGGCAGGTGAGCAGCTCAGCCTCTGTGGCGGGGCGCGGTGTCAGGGTGTGGCAGCGCCCAGCAAGGCCCAGCTCCTCCAGACGGCACATGATCCGCAAGATGCGCTGTGGTACCTCAGGGTGGTGGCTAGCAGTGGGGAAACGAGAGGTAGGGACTTAGTGCCTGATGGGGAGGGACCCCCAACACCTACTCATCCAGCCCTCCAAATGCCTACCTGTCCCACAAGTTGCAGTGATTCATCATACTTTGGTCATAGACCAGCCCTGTGCGAGACTGTAGCACTGGCCACGTCAGGATTGGGAGCACAGGGGGCTCCCAGGGTCCTTCCTCCTCATTCTCCTCTACATTGTCCTCCTCCATGTTGTCCCCCTCCACGGTCTCAGCTACAAGGGGGACGCCACGTTTGTCCTACCCTCTCACTCTGAATCCCCGTCATACTCTGGAACTCAGGTGACCCAAATAGAAAATGGGGTGGGAGGCCTGAAACCAGGGCCCAGGGAGAGAGAGGGCCTGACCCTCTACCTCCAAGGCAGCCCAGTAAAGTCAGAGAAAGTCTGAAGACAGTCTGCCCCAGGGCTCATCCCACGTCCACCCCACACCAGGCCCACACCCCACTTCCTACTTGATCTCACAAGAACCTCCCAGAAGGGCTCAAGGGCTTCCAGAGCACAGGAGACTGAAGCCTGGGCACTGCAGGGCAGGGCAGGGAGGAAATATGAGGTCAAGGAATGTGGGCAGGCAGTGAGGCTCCCGCTTTCCCCTCCTCCACCGGGGCTCACCTCCGGCAGGGGGCACCAGGTGACTCCAGCATGGGGCAAGGGTCTCCCAGAAGGGTGTGGAGCGAAGCACTGACACCTTCAGCCAGGGCGCGGAGGTTGTAGCCACCCTGGGGCAAGGAGTTGTGAAGGGGGATCAGGAAAGGACCAGACATGACCAGGGAATAACAATAATGATGATAATAAGAAAGTGCATACCAAATGTCAAGCAACAAGGAACTTAGAAGGGGGCCTCATTGAATTCACTGGACAATGATATGAGGTGATTACCATTATTATGCTCGTTTTACAGAAGGAAAGCGGAGGCACAAAGAAGTGAAGTGACTTATGCAAGGTTATCCAGCTAGTAAGTGAAATGCTGGGCCAGGAACTCCTGTTGGACTTGAAAGCTTCGTTCTTAAGCCCTCCAGGATCCACAGGCTGAGGGACGAAGGTGAGTCACTCACCTCCAGAGACAGGATCAGCTTGCCTCCTGCCAGACCCATGAGCAGGTGGGTTAGCTGGGCGAACCCTGCCGGAGTGGCGGCCATCTCACCCTGGGGGGACATGGAGGATCAGTCTGGCTCCGTGCAGCCCATCTGCCGCCCCAGGGAGCCTGCCTTACCTTGGGGTCCCCTTGCAGGGCATCAAATCCAGCAGCCACCAGGACCAGCTGAGGCTGGAACTGAAGGGGGAACAGACTCTATGAGGCTACCTGCCATCACGGCCTAACCTTCAAGGCCACTCCTCTCCCCCAACACACCCCAGACCCCCAGGACCTCGAGGGCGACTGGCAGCAGGACGTGCAAGAAAGCAGCAATGTAGTCAGCATCCCGCATCCCCACCTGCAGACACAGGAGTGTAGTGGGGGATGTTCAGCCACCTGTCCCGAGCTGCTGACAGAAGGGCAGGGCTGGGCCTCACTTTGGGGACAGAGGGTGGGTGAATGCTGACCTGGTTCCAAGGCACATTGATGGTATATCCTTGGCCTTGGCCGAAACCTGTGGTGGACCAGTTAGAGGCCTTCAGGTGGGGCCAGAACCTACCCTGCTCATAGCGGTGGATGGAGAAATAGAGGACACTGGGGGCAGAAGAAAAAGAGGTAAGAGAGTTGGAGAAGAGTCAATCCCCATAGACACTCCCAACCCAACAGTTGCCAGTTTCCTCTACCACTCATTTCCCCATTCAACTACTCGTTCATTCTCTCATTCATTAATCTCCCCATTAATTATTTAATCCATGAATCCATTCTTCCATTAATTTATCCTTACATTCAGTCACCAATTTAATTATCTTACCATTTATCCATTCTTATCTTTATTTATCCATTACCTCACTCACTCATTCATTTAGTCTCTCACTAGAACCTCTTCCTCAGCAAACATCACTGCCCCCTCAGTGCCCACCCAATTTCAGGCTCAGCTCTAGGGTCTATCCCAGATCATGGGGGCTCCTGACTCTGTGGGGTATTCTAGATCATGTCTGCCCACTACCTGCCCCTATGACAAAGGTAGTAGTAACAGCAGGTCAAACCCTGTGACACTGGTGGCCCAAATGGAGCATGGGGCTCTTAGCTGCGGGGAGCTAGCTAAGGCTGAAAAAAGCCTCAAGCTAGGCTGGGGAGTTGGGTGATTCTCTAGCAGGAAGTAGAGAGACCTGGGGGGAAGGGGTGAGACTTGCTTCTGTGGGTGGAACTGGAGACGGGGTGCTGGCTGGGGCTGCCACAAGGCCAGTGAGAGGGCAATTCCTTCTCCCTAATGCCTTACAGGTCACCTCTACTACTTCTTCTATTTTATAGGCAAGAGAGTGAGCACTCAGAGAGATGAGATGGACCGACATGCAAAACAGATACTGAAAAGATGCGATGCATGTGTTTTAACAGAAAGCCCAGCAAGGGGCCATGGGAGGGCTTAATTCTGACTGGGGAAAGCAAAATGAATAATCTATCATCCATCCATCCTTCTATCTGGTCATTTACCCCCTGTCTTGTTGAAGAGAGGATCTAAGGCAGATTTTTTAGGGAAATGCAAGAAATAGTGGTATGCATTGAATCTAGACAAACTTAAGAGTCACATTTTAATGTGTTGATAATGTAGTTGTGAAATTTAATGCAAGTGATATAAAAAGATTCTTTTTTTTTTTTTTTTTTTTT
>NW_016816881.1:44513-47147 GCF_001698545.2 Rhinopithecus bieti
TTTTTTTTTGAGACGGATTCTCGCTCTGTCGCCCGGGCTGGAGTGCAGTGGCCGGATCTCGGCTCACTGCAAGCTGCGCCTCCCGGGTTCCCGCCATTCTCCTGCCTCAGCCTCCCGAGTAGCTGGGACTACAGACGCCCGCCACCTCGCCCGGCTAGTTTTTTGTATTTTTTAGTAGAGACGGGGTTTCACCGTGTTAGCCAGGATGGTCTCGATCTCCTGACCTCGTGATCCGCCCGTCTCGGCCTCCCAAAGTGCTGGGATTACAGGCTTGAGCCACCGCGCCCGGCCAAAAGATTCTTAAAATTGAGGGAAAAGAGCTTGGAATTTGGGAATAAAAACATGCAAAAGCTCTGGTCTTGAGTGGGTGGAGGATGATTGTTTTATTTTTGACATTGATAGATAAATCTTGGTTCTAAACTTTTGGTAAGTTAATCATTAGAGGAAGAGAAACACAGTAGGACATAAAAATTATCATCAGGGGCCGGGTGCGGTAGCTCACACCTGTAATCCCAGCACCAGGAGTTGGAGACCAGCATGGCCAACATGGTGAAACCCTATCTCTATTAAAATACAAAAAATTTGCTGGGCGTGGTGGCATGTGCCTGTAATCCTAGCTACTTGTGAGATGGAGGCAGGAGAATTGCTTGAACCCAGGAGGTGGAGGTTGCAGTGAGCTGAGATTGGGCCACTGCACTTCAGCCTGGGAGACGGGCGACAGAGTGTGACTGTCTCAAAAAAAAGAAAAAGAAAAAAAAATCATCGGGGAAGACAGCAATAAAGAAAAGATCTGAAGAAAGCTGACTCTAAAAGAGAGCCATCAAAGTCAACAAACAGCAGAACTAGCACTCAAGGAAGCTAAGTTTAAAAAGAAAACAGAAGGGAAATTCAAAATAAGTTCAACCACCTTCAAGTTAAATGGTGGATTGATAGCACGGGTTTACCTCACCCTCCTACCACCCCGGTCAAAATACAGTAAAGAAATTGTAAACAAACAGCAACCCAGAAAGAGAGAGTGGAAGAAAGGATGTCAGAGAATAAGAGACTTCAATGAATTTCTAGAAAGTAGACTTTGAGATTCCAGGAGCTCCAGCGTGCTCTGTCTCATGCTGAGCAGGATAAGGGGGCACCCAAGATAACCTGAGGTTTCTTTTCTGGAGAAATCCAGTACAGATCCAGGTCAATGCACACAAAATCCCTTCTGAAGAGCCCCACTGAATCACCAATGCACCAAAGTTACTTGTTTCTTTCTTTCTTTCTTTTTTTTTTAGACGGAGTCTTGCTCTGTCGCCCAGGCTGGAGTGCAGTGGCCGGATCTCAGTTCACTGCAAGCTCCGCCTCCCGGGTTCACGCCATTCTCCTGCCTCAGCCTCCCGAGTAGCTGGGACTACAGGCGCCCGCCACCTCGCCCGGCTAGTTTTTTGTATTTTTTTTAGTAGAGACGGGGTTTCACCGGGCTAGCCAGGATGGTCTCGATCTCCTGACCTCGTGTCCGCCCGTCTCGGCCTCCCAAAGACTAGTTTCTTTTAACTACTTAGTTTTAGATCATCTGCTTTCCTTGTCTTCACAACAGCATTTTAAGGACCGTCCAGTTTGTCTCCCTGCTGCTGGAGTTCAGAGACTGAGAGATGGGGAGCTGGGAGATTCAAGGGTATGGACATGTTCTTTTTGTTTGTTTGTTTACACATGTTTGTTTATAAGGAAGAATGCACTGAATATATTCACAGTGTTTCACATCTGTGTGTGTAGTCAATAGAAAGAACACACAGCTATAGCCTCCTATGCATTTATTCAAACAAAAAGAATGATTAATGATATTAAAGAATTCTTTGAATGACAGACCCTTGGCAGATTGAGAAAATAATTCTTGTTAATTTTCAGGTATTGATACTAAGGTAATGCTTTTCTAAAAAAGTGTACTTATGTTTTAGAGATGCATTCTGAAATATTTACAGGAGAAATTATATGGTATCTGGGATTAGCTTTGAAGGAAAACAGGAAGAGGGCAGTGGGTACAGGTATAGATGAAATGAGATCGGCCAATGAGTTGATAAATGTCGAAGCATTCAATTCCAGAAGCCAGAAATGAACAAAATAAAGAACGTAGTAGGAAAAAAATAATAAAGATAAAACCAGAAAAATTAATGAAGTATTAAAAACCCACCATAATAAAACAGTAGAGATGACCAACAAAGCCCAAAGCTAGACTGGGAAAGGTATGTAGAACAGACACACCTTTGGCAAGGCTGAGGGAAAAGAGATGTTACCCCAAAGAAGAGGCCTCCTTTGTTGTGACATCTGGCAGGATCCCATCTAATGCCCGGGTACTTGCCCACACTCGCTAACGTTGCAACCTGTCAGTGGACATTCCCTGTCCCCATTCTGGGGAAATGCCTTTCAGGAAAACAGATCTACAAACACCGCAGCAGAGTAGTCCTCTACTCCCTACAATGGGCCTTCATTCTTGGGTATAAATAGCCAAATAAGGATTGCTAGACATTTGGGGGAAACCATCAGCATAAAAGAGAAGGACCAAGAAAAAATAATTCAACTAGCCTCAGAATAAAGAGACATAATTCAGACAACAGAAGAAACTTAAGGCACTTCTTTTTTTTTTTTTTTTTTTTTTTTTTT
>NW_016816881.1:47244-51221 GCF_001698545.2 Rhinopithecus bieti
TTTTTTTTTTAAAGACAGGGTCTCCCTCTATCGTCCAGGCTTGAATGCAGTGGCACGATCTTGGCTCACTGCAACCTCCGCCTCCTGGGTTCAAGTGATTCTCCTGCCTCAGCCTCCCGAGTAGCTGGGATTACATGTGCGCACCATCAGGTCTGGATAATTTTTGTATTTTTAGTAGAGATGGGGTTTCACCATGTTGGCCAGGCGGGTCTTGAACTCCTGGCCTCAAGTGATCCACCCACCTCGGCCTCCCAAAGTGCTGAGATTACAGGCATGAGCCACCACGCCCGGCTGGCAATTCTAATTCATACTCTATAAAAACAAGATCAGGAATGAGAGGTCATAGAAACAGAGAGGAAGAGTGAGCTTTTGGAGTTTAACAGAATATCTAAATACATAATTCAACAGAAGGGCTTGAGGATAAAGTTGACAAAATCTCCCAGGTCACAGCAAAAGAAAAAAGAGACAGAAAACATGAGATAAAAAATAAGAAGCCTGGGCAACATGGTGAGACCCCGTCTCTACAGAAGATTAAAAAATTAGCTGGGTATGCTAGTGTGCACCTGTAGTCCCAGCTACTCAGGAGGCTGAGGCATGAGGATTGCTTGAGCCCGGGAGGTCGAGACTGCAGTCAGTCACATTTGTGCCACTGTACTCCAGCCTGGGCAACAGAGCAAGACCTTGTCTCAAATAAATAAAAAAAAACTCAAAAAGAGAGAGACATAGAGGATCAACCCAGGAAGTCTAACATCTGACTAACAGAAGTCCTAGAATGAGAACAGAGAAAACAAGGAAGAAATTATCAAAGATCTAATAGAGAATAATTTCCAAGAATTTAAGAAAAGCATGAATCTTCAGATGTAAAATGTCTACCTACTACTAAGCAGAGTGAAAAGGCCAGGGTAAAAGTTTAGAACATCAAGGCTAGGTACAGTGGCTCATGCCTGTAATTCCAGTGCTTTGGGAGGTTGCAGTGGAAGGACACTTGAGGTCAGGAGTTTGAGACCAGTCTGGGCAACATAGTGAGACCCTGTCTCTACAAATAATTTAAAAAATTAGCTGGGTGTGGTGGCACATGCCTGCAGTCCTAGCTACTTGGGAGGCTGAGGCAGGAGGATTGCTTGAGCCCAGGAGTTTGAGGTTATAGTGGGCTATGATCTCGCTATTATACTCCAGCCTGGGTAACAGAGTAATACCCTAATAAAAAAAAAAAAAAAGAAAGACAGAAAAAAGAACACCAAGATAACCTTGCAGAGCAGAAAGTAGATTACTTGTAAAGGAATGAAAAGCAGACACCTGTCAGGAACACTGAATGCTGGAAAATAGTAAAGCAATGTCTAGAGAACAACCAACCTAAATTGGATTCTTCAGATGTAAAATGTCTTGGATAAGTGGATTCCCTGTAGTCAGCTGGGTAGAAGGCTAGATAAAACAACTACTACAGGTTGAGCATCCCTAATCTAGAAATCTGAAATGCTGTAAAATCCTAAACATTTTTTTTTTTTTTTTTAGATAGGGTCTCGGTCTATCACCCAGGCTGGAGTGCAGTGGTGCGATCTCAGCTCACTGCAACCTCTGCCTCCTGGGTTCAAGTGATTCTCCTGCCTCAGCCTCTTGAGTAGCTGGAAATACAGGTGTGTACCACTACACCTGGTTAATTTTCTGTGTTTTGTAGAGACAGGGTTTCACCATGTTGGCCAAGCTGATCTTGAATTCCTGACCTCAGGTGATCCACCTGCCTCAGCCTCCCAAAGTACTGGGATTACAGGCATGAGCTACCGCGCCTGGCCCTAAAATCCTAAAGTTTTTGAAGGCCAACATGATGCTCAAAGAAAATGCTCACTGGGGTATTTCGGATTTTGGGTTTTCAGATTAGGGATGCTCAACCACTAAGTATAATATAAATATTTCAAAATCTGAAAAAATCTGAAATTTGAAATACTTCTGGTTCCAAGCACTTCATATAAGGGATACTCAACCTGTACTTAGTAATGTCCCCTACTCACGAGGACTTGCTCAATCACTTTCTGCAGGAAGGGTAAACTGGTCCCCTCCTGGAGGGAAGTCAGACAGTATATACCAGACTTTAAAGTATGCTGACTCTTTGGCCCAAGCAATCCACTGTTAGAAATTCATCCTACAGATAGACTCAGAGAAGTGCAGAATTACGTATTTACTAGGCTATTCACAGTAGAAGTGCCTGTAATAGCAAAAACTGGGAAGCATCGTAAAAGCCCTGGTGTTAAATAACCAGAGGTACAGTCATAAAATTGAATACTACAAAGAACAAGATACTTTAAGGGGTACTAACATGGAGAAATGTCCCAGATATGCTGTTAAATGAATAAAGCAAGGTGTCGAAGAACATGGGGAGAATTATTCCATTAGGCAGTGTGTTATTAATAATTATAACAATAATAATAAAAATTCAGACATCTGTAGAAAAAAATCTGTAAGGATATAACCTAAACTGTCAACACTTATTTTTGAGGTAATGGAAATTAGAGGAGACTCACTACTTCAGACACTTCTGTATTATTTAATCTCTTTAAACAAATAGTTTGTTATTTATTTATATTTATTTTTTACTATCTACTGAAAGGATAAACAATTTGAAGCATTATCCTAATCAGAAAGAATAAAGCAGTAATTTGAGGTTCACTCCAACTCAAGGGTTAATCAGTGAATAAGATCTTCAAATATTTGTGGGTCAAATCCCATCTCTCCCAGTTCTTCTCTGTGTGACCTCTTAATCTATAAGCCTCAGTCCCCCTATCTGTAAAATGGGGAACCCAACAGTCCCTGCCTCAGAGTGAAATTAGGAGAGACAGCAGACACACAGAAAGTAGCACAGATCCTGATCCCAGGATAGGCCCCATGAATGTGAATGCTTTTTCCTTCCTCTGGACCCCTTCTGGCTGGGCCTGTAAGGGTGGGAGGTGGCTGGGAGTCTAGCACCTAGGTGGGAGTTGGGGTATACCTGGGGTCCTGGTCGAAGGTGAACTGTGTTCCTTGACCGTGGTGCACATCCCAATCTACGATAAGGACCCTAGGAGCAGGAGAGAGAGGGGACTCTGTGCAAGGGGATCAAGGTGAATCTGGGGGAAGAGCCCAGACCAGGACACCCCACCCCATGCCACCCCCATCACATCTGCCCTCTGCTGCTGACCTCCGGATGCGGTGTTTCTGTTGAGCATAGCGGGCTGCCACAGCCACGTGGTTGAACATGCAATAGCCATCCATAAGACTGTGCTGGGCGTGATGTCCAGGAGGCCTGGGCAAGACAAGAAAGTAACAGCCTGGAGTGTGTGAGGGGTCCTCCTCTTCAGAGACAGACTATCCCCTGATCTCTAATCCTGAACCACCAATTCCTTTAATGCTGATGCCTAAAAATCTGCCGGGAACTGAGTAATGGAGCCCCTCAAACTCTCACCCCCTGCCAATCTACCCCTCTGTTTCCAAAGGAGATTTGAAAATGTTCATTAAAATGATAAAGGCTGGGCATGGTGGCTCACGCCTGTAATCCCAGCACTTTGGGAGGCCGAGGCGGGTGGATCACGAGGTCAAGAGATCGAGACCATCCTGGCCAACATAGTGAAACCCTGTCTCTACTAAAAATACAAACAACTAGCCAGATGTGGTGGCGGGCGCCTGTAGTCCCAGCTACTCGGGAGGCTGAGGCAGGAGAATCACTTGAACCCAGGAGGCAGAGGTTGCAGTGAGCCAAGATTGCGCCACTGCACTCCAGCCTGGTGACAGAGCAAGACTCCGTCTCAAAAAAATAAATAATACATAAAAATAAAAATAAAATGATCAATGCATACATTCTCAAACCCAGTCACTCTGTTGCAGGAACTTAGGCCACAACCTATATTTTAAAAAGGGTGAAGTAACATTTTATTTTATGTTAGTATAAAATAACATTTTATTTTTATAAAGGTACTAGTATATTTGCTGTAGCATTTTTTTTTTTTTTT
>NW_016816881.1:54545-62935 GCF_001698545.2 Rhinopithecus bieti
TCTCTTGCCTCAGCCTCCCCAGTAGCTGAGACTACAGGCGCCCGCCACCTCGCCTGGCTAGTTTTTTGTGTTTTTTTAGTAGAGACGGGGTTTCACCGTGTTAGCCAGGATGGTCTCGATCTCCTGACCTCGTGATCCACCCATCTCGGCCTCCCAAAGTGCTGGGATTACAGGCTTGAGCCACCGCGCCCGGCCTGCTGTAGCATTTTTTTTAAAACAGCAAATGACTGAGGAGAACCAAAATGCCCACTAGTCGGGGGCTGATTAACAAAGAGTACATTTACATAATGGTGTTCTACCGGGCTCCAAGATACATGCTGTCAGAGAAAGGTTTCTAAGATGTGTAAGTGAGAAGATAGTACGAAGGGAGTATGTCGTGTTACTACCATTTGTGGTTAAAAACAGGGGAGGGAGGAGAAAGCTTTTGCATTTCATCAATTCTGGGATGCCAACGATAAGACGTACCATGATTTTACATGCCAAAAACAAAGCAGAAAATACTACCAATGGAATTCTGAGATGTCACTGTTTTTAAGATGCATCCGGATTTCAAGATGTTACAGATATGAAAAAATGTACACCTTAGAATCAATGAAATATGGTATTTATTTCTTGAATAAGACTTTGTGGGAGGACACATGAGTCAGTGGTTCCAATGACTACCTCCCATGAGAGGAGGCAGGTGTCTGGGTGACAAGGATGGGAGACAGATTTTTAATTATATTCTCTTTTGTACCTTTGGATTCTTGAATCACATGAATATATTGCCCATATCAATACATTTTACACTTGAAAGAAGGACTTTAAAACAATGTAAAATGTCAAATGCTGGAGAGTCCTACCTAATGATGGCCATGCCATTCCGGATCTCAGCCCCCAGGACCGCATCCACCAGCCTGAGGACAGAGCCTGAGGCCAGGCAGGCACAGGAGTATGAGTTCTGGAGAGACAGTGGGGAGCCAGAGAGGGAGTGAGGGAGAGAACAGCCCTATCCACTCAGCTGCTTGCCCCAGGGTGGGGTGGGCATAGGGATGGGGACCCCAAGAGTGCCACCATTCCCTGCCCCCACAGTTCTCATCCATACCGGATGCAGATAAACTGAGTCGTAAGTGTCTGCTAGGACGTGGAGTTCTCCCTCATTCATGTACTGAGTTGTTTCCATCAGATCAATATATTCTAGGCTAGACACAGATGGGAGATGAGATTCAGGGCCCTGTCTCTTCCCCATCTGAGCCGTCCACACACCAAACCCCTGGTCAAATTAGGGCTCGGCTCCCCCAACTCTCAACCTGAAGGAATAGCCGGGATTTAAGACACATTCTGTTCCTTCCCTAGCCCGCCTCAGTTCCAGTAATATTCTCTGCTCCCCTGCTCTAGCCATACCAAATCCTACTTTCAGGCCTTTGGCCACACTGGTCTAGCTGTCTGTTCTTCCCTTCCCTCAGTCACCCTCTTCATCTGACTCACTCTTTTTCTCCTCTTAAAGCTCAGCTGAGATACCCACTCTGCCAAGCTAGCTTTCCTCGAGCCACACAGCACCAAGCCTCTAAATCTGGGTTCCTGCAGCCCCTGGGGAAACCCCGATCACTCTGTCCACACATCCACCATCTGTTCAATCAGATCATGATAACAGTAATAGCTCATGATGGACTGATGATACATCAGGCCCTGTTCTAAGCACCTGACACACATCGAACTCTCCTGAGGAACTTAAGTTTACTGGTTCCCTTGTTACAGGCGATGACATAGATTCAGAGAGGCTCAGCGACTTGCCCAAGGCTGGCCACAGAGACCATGACATTCCTTCCCAAAGCATTGCCCTGGTTTGTCCAGGGCAGGCTCCTCCCCATCCCTACAAGGCTCCCAAGCCTTCACCTGTGAACCAACATCAGCTCTTCCTTTTCAGCAAACCGGGCCTGGGGAGAAATGAGGAATAAAGGCGGGATAAAGGGTTAAGGCATGGGCTGAGCCCAGGTCAGGTCACCTCCCTGCACTTTACCCAGAGTGTTGGCTTGGGGGCCTTACCTGAAAGGACACACAGCGATCTAGGAGGCCCTCCTGGATCAGTTGCTCTTTGATGGCATGGAGCCGCTCAGGGCCTTCTGGGAAGCTGGGGAGATGGAGACACAGTCACAGATGCATGGGGACACTGGGGAGCTCCACATCTGCTCTCTCCACATCTCCCCATCCACCCTTCCACAGCAGCTTACCCCAAAACTGTGGTGTCAGTCCTGCCTTCCATCAGCTCTGGAGTGTGACCCTCTCCTCACCACTACCACTGCTACTACCATACCCTCCCGCCTGGGCTGTGGTGGCATCTCCTCGGCCTCCCTGCTTCAACCCTCACCACCTCAACAGTCCTTTCTGTGCATGACAGCCAGACACTGGTTAAAACCCTAATCAGTTCATGTCCCTTTGAGGCTCCCATCCCATTCTGAGTAAAAGCCAAAGTATTTCCCATGCCCAGAAGGCCGAAAACAATCTGTTCTCTATCACCTCTCTGACCCCATCTCCTACCCCTCTTTCTTTCCTTTGCTTTGCTTCACCTACACTGGTCTCTTCCCTGGTTCTCAGTTGAACCAAATACTCTTCAGCCAGCCCTAGAACTCTACTCTAGCTGCCCCCCCCCAAGCCCTGCCTAGAATACTCTTCCTCCAACTGTCTCCATGACTTACTCCCTCACCTCTTCAGATCCCTGCTCGAATGTCAGTGAGGCCTTCCCTGACCAGCGTATTGAAAACTGAAGTCTCCTCCACTGTACTTTCTCCTACTATCCTCCCTTTACTGCTTTTCCATAACACTGCCCTTTCTACCACAGTGTATCATTTACTTTTCGTTTATTTATTGTCTGTCTTCCCCCTTTTCCCTGAAGGCACGGGCTTTTGTTTGTTTTGTTTACTGCTGTATTCCTAGCTCCTCAATAGATAGTAAATAGGTATTCCATAAAAGAAGTCTTTTCCCATAGTAAGGTACTCTTAGGTTGGGATAAGGGATATAGATATTAATTGGTAAACACACAAGTATGACAATTAGCAAACAATGTCATGGGCTAGGAAAATAAGATCAGGTACTGGGGTAGGGTTTGGTCAGGCAAAACCTTCTCTGAGAAAGTCTCATTGGGATGTGAAAGGTAGCTGGAAGAGAAGGCCGAAAAGAATCTCTGGGAAAGGGGTTGGTCAGGGTACAGACCAGAGGTAAGAGGGTGCCTGGCATGTTGGAAGAACAAGGGGACTAGTGTGGGTGAGGAGGATTGGCTGATGAGGTCACAAAGTGATGTGGAGCCAGATCATGTGGAACCTTCGAGGCCAGGATGAAGAATTTGGACTTTACCTTGAGGACAACAGTCTGCTGCCCTTAAAGCTATTTTTTTTTTTTTTTTTTTTTTTTTTGAGACAGTTCAGTTTTGCTCTTGGTTGCCCAGGCTGGTGGTGCGAAAATGGCCACAATCTCCAGCTCACTGCAACCTCCGCCTCCCAGCGTTCAAGTGATTCTCCTGGGGCCTCAGCCTCCCAAGTAGCTTAGGATATTACACGTGCCACCACGCCCGGCTAATTTTGTATTTTAGTAGAGACAGTGTTTCACTGTATTGGTCAGACCGGTCTCGAACTCATGACCTCAAGTGATCCACCTGCCTTGGTCCCCCAAAGTGCTGGGATTATAGGCGTGAGCCACTGTGCCCGGCCTCCTTAAAGTATTTTAACAAAGACATCATCTCATACGTATTTTTTTAGGTTGCTGCATGAACAGACAATAGAGGTGAAGCTATTGCAAGTCTAGGTGAGTGATGGAGGGGGGACCACGGAGGAGGCTTCTGCAAGTCTAGGTGAGTGATGATGATGGTGGCAGTGGAGGTGGTGCGGAGAGGTCAGAATATATAGTCAAAAGGATTTGCTGATTCTTTTTGAAAAGTAAAGCAAATGGGAGGTTTCATCCTTCTGTTTCAGTACAAACGTCTCTTCCTCTATAAAGCCTTCTGGGAAGCCTGGATACTAGTTTAGGATCCTCTTTTACACACCCTTGAATCCCCTGGTCTTTAGCCTGTCTTCATTAAACACATCATACTGCTGTTGGCTGTTTAATGATCTGCCCTCCTACTCACCAATCCGCTCCTAGAGAAGGGACCCTGTCTATTGTTTGGTACATTTGTATCACCAACTCTTGGCACACAATAGGCAATAAATGTTTGTTAGCTACACAGAAGAACCCTTTCAAGTGTGAGCCCTACCTCTCCAAATCATCTGCTTCCAGTATCCAGGCTGGGGTAAGAAAGGATTTATTCTTGCTAATGGGCTCTAAATGTGTGTATTTTTGTGTTTTGGAGACAGCCTGGAGGACCCAGCCTCACCTGTCATCCCAGAGGCAATGGAATTCATTTAGCTGCTCATCCAACACCAAGCCAGTCCCAGCCAGTGCTTCAGCCTCAAGGTTCAGATCCTGCAGAGGAAAAAAAGGACATACAGATCCATTTCAGGCCCTGAGTCAGAGGGAACTGTCCAGGGTTGGGAACCTTTGGGTTTTGATTGTCATACGAGTCTAAACTGCAGCCAGGCCCTGCTCACCATCCCTTGCAGTCCCGCGATTAGGTCTTCTTCCATTGCTTGGCCGAGCTTCTTCATTTTGCCTTTCTTCTTTACCTCCGCTAGATTGGGGATGGAGCGGGGAACGGCTCCCTTTTTAATGTTTCGCTTCTGTGAATCAGAGAGAAGGGTCAGAGTCCAGGGCATGACCAACTTGCTCCCTCTCCCCCTCATAAGGGCGGGTCTAGGGCCTCACCGAAGTGACACTGGAGTCCTGAGTGGGAGATTGGGGGTTCTGCCTACTTCTTCGCTGCCTGGTTGTGGTAGAATCCTGGCCGGTTGAGGTCATAGTTGAGGAGGCTTGACCCCTGCCGCGGTTCTGGAGAGGTGGGAGCGTGGGTATGTGACGGGGCTAGTGTGCCCTGAGGACCCCACCTCTCTGCCCTTTTCCAGGCTCCGCCCCCTCTACTAGATTCCATTCCTTACACGATCTGATTCTCCACAGCCTTCCAAACTCCGCCTCTCTCAGGCCTTCTCCCTCCACTCAGGTGGCCATTCTACCTGGCCCCGCCCGGTCCGCTAGACTCCACCCCTTTTACACGATTCTCTTTCCCTAGTCTTGCCCTTTCACTGAGCAATGAGCCCCCTGGCTCACTCAGTCCGTTTTGGGGCCTGCCCTTTCCAACCAATCACCGCCCCTTCCACTCTCCCAAACCCCATTCCCAGACCCTCTAAACCCGGGCCAGACCCCACTCCTTCACGAATCTGCCCTTTCGGCCTACCTCCCGGGATAATCACCCACCCTCTCACTCAGCCGGCCCCGGCCCCGGCCCCGGCTCCACCCTTAACGATTCACTTAACTCCACCCCCATCGGGCCGGACCGGTACCTTCCACTCCGCCAGATCCCGCCCCTAGCGTTTCAACCAGCCCCGCTCCTCAGGGGACTGCCCCGTTCCTTCAACCAGCTCCACCCCCTGCCCAGATCCGACCGCTAACGTTTCGCTAACCCCCTTCAGCCAGTCCCTAGCCGCCTTCGGTCGGCCTCCGCCCCCTTCCCGCCTCCGCCGTCGACGCGCTGTACTCGCCGCTCCACTCACTGGACGCAGCCCCTTTCTCAAACTCCGCCCTTGGCTCGCTCTGCCAAGTTTCTGGCGACCCGTGGGGACGCGAGCGCCCTGGCCTTTCTTTTCCATTGGGCCTGGTCTCTCGACTGCCCGCCCAGATCCCGCCTCCAGAGGGGAGAGTGCCTCAAGGCCGCGCCCCTCGCGCGAGCCACACCTCTCGCGAGCTCACAGGCGGCGGGGGAGCGCGCCGGCGTGCTACGCCAACTGTGCTGAGCCACACCTCTCGTGAGCTCACAGGCGTCGGGGCGGTGCGTCGGCGTGCTATGCCAGCTGTGCTGCGTCTGCGTAAAAGGCAGGCGCCGGCAGTTCCCAAGAGGGCTGAGGCGCAAGCTTTCCCCTGCCTCGGCTACCGTCGCTGTCGTCCTGGATGCCATAGCCGCCGCCGCTCCGTCCCTGTCCAGTCACTTAAGAGCCCTTCGGGCCGGCGGTGTCGCGAAAGGAAGCAAGGAAGCGAGGGAATTAGGAAGGGGCGTCTTCCCTTTTTCCCGCGACTTCCCGCGCGACGCGCCGTGATGACGTATAGCGGGCGGGCTGGTTGTGGCTGGGCCGAGAGCGAGGTTGCCACTGGATTTTGGCTGGCGGCGGCCGAAACAGGCGTGGTGACGATGCTAAATGTTGTGAGGATTTTCCGAGTTAATATTCACTACGGTGGTACACAGGAAGCACTCGCCGAATGTTAGCTATTAATATTCTGCCGCAATATTCTGGGTGGAAGGAGTTTTAGTGGGGGCAGGGAATGGCAATGATAGCAAGTATTATGTGACAGGCATCGTTGTAAACCACAATTCTATGAGGTAGTTCCCATTATTAAGACTGCTTTGCAGATAAGGAAACTGAGGTTACGGGACTTAACCATGTGACCTTGGGCAAGTTACTGAACAGCTCTGTGCTCCGTTTCCTCATCTGGAAAGTTGTGATAATAATAGTGCCCAGGGCTAGAATGGACTTGAGGAGGGGAGTTCTCATGGGCAGCAGCTCTCCCTATCTGTCCCCTCCAACGGGTAACCACTGCTCCCAAGCAGTAATAGAAAGTGTGTGTGAGTCTGGGGAGCTGTCCCTTGGCACCCTGTCTCCCCCGCAACTCCCACTCCGTGTCTGAATGTCAGCTCTGCAGGAGGCCGGTTTGTCCTCTAATCTCCCTCTCTCATTCTCCACCATTTCCTACCGGGCTATAAGCTGGGACCGGAGAGATAAGCAGTGGGGGGTTCAGCATCAGACTGACAGATTGACGGTCTCACCGCCCAGTAGCTGTGCCCTCTAATCCTCTTGATGCCAGTTCCTGACGCCGATTCCCTTTCACCCCTCCTTCCTGAACCTATCTTTTGTCTCAGCGCAAAAGAGTTGCAGACCTAAGACCTTTAAACCCCTACACTCACCAAAGAAAACACATACAATGATAACACAGTACAAAAAATTTTACAGTTGTGATACCTGCAGCCTAAAAGTGTAGGGAGTCTTGCAAAGGGTCAAGGCCCATTTTTCTGTTGGATCAGAAGAGAGGTTTCTGTAGAGTAGGGGTCAGCAAACTTTATAAAGGGTCAGAGAGTAAACATCTTAGGCTTTGCAGGCCACATACGGTCTCAGTGGCATTTTCTTTTCTTCTCTCTCTTTTAAAACACAACTTAAAATGTAAAACAGCCCAAGTCTGGCTTTGGCTTGAATGCCGTAGTTTGCCGGTCTGTGCTGTAGTGTCAGGCCTTGGTCGTCTCTATCTGGCTGGGATTCTTTTACAGGATTGAGGGTAGGGGCCTTTTTTCCTTTTGTGTGAGGTGCGTGAGGACAGGGATTCATGGGCAGGGTCACGTCACTTCTAGTGTACCTCTGGTGGGTCATTTCAAATGTGCCCTCTGATCCTCTTGATCAGACAGTGAGGACAGGGATTCCAGGGATTCCTATGGTTTCTATATTATTGTTCCTTTACTGAATCAGGCAGGGGTTTCTAGAGAGCTCCAGACTATGGGTTCCTGTTCCTGTACAAGTTCAGGATTAAGCTTTTTTTTTTTTTTTCTGAGACGGGACAGGGTCTCACGCTATTGTCTAGGCTGGAGTGCAGTGGTGTGAACACGGCTCACTGCAGCTTCAGCCTCTTGGGCTCAAGCTATCTTCCCACCTCAGCGTCCCAAGTAGCTGGGACTACAAGTGCATGCCACCATGCCTGCCTAATTTTTTTTTTTTCTTTATAGAGATGGGGTCTTGCCATGTTGCCCAAGCTGGTCTCAAACTCCTGGGCTCAAGCAGTCTGCTCGCTTCAGCTTCCCAAAGTGCTGGGATTACAGGTGTGAGCCACTGTTCGGGGCCAGGATGGGGCTTCTTAGACCTATGTTATGACAGCTTCCTACAAAGAGATCCAGGTGGGCCAGTACTGAGTCACAGGTGTTTCTGTATAGGTTCAGAGCTTGTGTTCATATAGATAGTAAGATCAAGTGTGTAGATTTCAGTCAAGAGGTTATTACTGGCCAGGCAGAATGGCTCATACCTGTAATTCCAGCACTTCAGGAGGCCGAGGAGGGCAGATTGCTTGAGCTCAGGAGTTCGAGACCAGCTGGGCAACATTACGAAACCCTGTCTCAATAAAAAACACAAAAATTAGCTGGGTGTGGTGGTGTGCATCTGTAGTCCCAGCTACTTGGGAGGTTGAGGTGGGAGGATCGCTTGAGCCTGGGAGGGGAGGCAGAAGTTGTAGTGAGCAGAGATTGTGCCACTGCACTCCATCCTGGGTAATAGAGTGAGATCCTGTCTCAAAAAAAA
>NW_016816881.1:63491-78356 GCF_001698545.2 Rhinopithecus bieti
AAAAAAAAAAAAAAAAAAAAGAGAGATTATTATTAATTAGGCTAAATTATCCTAGCTGCTGTAACCCAGAATTTCAGGGGCTTAACAAATAAATGTTTATTTATTGCTCATTCAAAAGCCAATCTGAATATTTACTACTGTTCATTCATGGACCCAGGCAAACTCTATTTTGTGACTCTGTCCTCCTTTAGGTCCTTGGAGTTAGTCGGTTTTCAGTTGGTAGTCAGAGAAAGAGAGAAAATGGAGGATTGCATGAGAGATTTTTATGGGCCGGGCCTGGAATTGGTATATGTCACTTCTGCTCATACTCCATTGGTCAGAACTCGTCTTGTGCCCATATCTATCAGCAGGGGAGGTTGGAAAAGGTAGAGTGAGCTCAGGAAGAACAGGAACAGGTTTCAATGAGCTTATAGCAGTGTCTGCTATAGGGTTCCATAGACCCCACAGACCTATGCTGTCCTATATGGTAGCTACTAGCCACATGCGGCTACTGCTCTTGAAATGTGGCCAGTCCAACTTGAGATGATATGCTATAAATGTGAAATGTACACCAGATCACAAAACTCAGTATAAAAAGTTTATAATAGCTCAGTAATTTTTATATTGATTACATGTTGAAATAATAATATTTGAATAGATTGGGTAAAGTTAAATATATTGATATTATTAACAATAATTTTATCCGTTTTTTTTCTCTTTTTAGTGTGGCTACATTGAAAATATAAAATTACCCATGTGATTCACATATTTCTATTGCACAGCACTGCTATAGAAAGTTCTCTTTAAAGCATTGAGACAGGGACTCTTACTGTGTAGGGGTAGGAGCATCTCTGGGTCAGGTTAGTGTTTCCTGTCTGGGGTCAGGAGAATGATTCTGTTACCTGGTAAGGCAAGTTTGCAGGGAAATACAAAGGTTGGAGACATTGTAAAGTGAGAGGGAAAGCTGTGAAGGCATTTTCTTCCCATACAGATTAAGGTTAGGTGTTCCTTTTGAGGCCAAGAGAGTGGTTTTCTGTAGACGGCCAGGCCAGAGGATCACAGCATACTCAGGCCAGGTATTTCTGTCCAGGATCAGAGCTGTGTTACTAGAGAGAGACAGATCAGGTGATTCCATTGGGGGTTAGGCCAGGGGTTCCTGTGCAGTCTCCAGGCAGGTATTCATGGTGATTCTGATTATGGGTTTTTCAAGTTCAGAACAGAGGTTCCTCTACAGTGTAGAGGTTTTTTTATACTGGTTCATTCTTTGGATTACTCTAAAGAGGCAAATCAAAGGTTCCTGTTGAGTGTAAGGGCAGGATTTTCTGTGCCAGCTTAGGACACAGGTTCCTGCTGGGGGTCATAGAGGTTCCTGTGCGGGGTCAGGACAAAGATCCTGTGTGTAGTTAGGACACTGCCCCTTCAGAGATTCAGGTTGGTGTTTCTTCTGTTGGGTCAGGGCAGTGGTTCCTGTACAGGGTGCAGGTGGGGCTTCTAGGACAAGGCCAGGGAAAAGGCTGTTATAGAGAATCACATTAGACTTCCTGTTCAGGATCAGCAGTGTATTTCCAGGGAGTGAAGCTAGGAGTTCCTATAAAGATCAGAGATTCCTGTAAATTCCTATGAAGATCAGAGATTCCTGTAAATTACAGAGATTCCTGTAAATAAATTACTGTAAAAGTAAAGGATTTCTGTTGAGGTTCAGGACAAAGGCTTTCTGCAGAGACCGGTCAGAGGTTCCGGTACAGTTTTAGGGTCAGGCTTCCTGTAGAGCAGTGGTCTCCAACCTTTTTGGCACCAGGGACCAGTTTTGTGGAAGACAGTCTTTCCACGGATGGTGGGGGATGATTTGGGATGAAACTGTTCCACCTCAGATCATCAGGCATTAGTTAGAGTATCATAAGGAGTGTGCAACCTAGATTCCTCGCATGCACAGTTCACAATAAGGTTCGTGCTCCTATGAGAATGTAATGCCACTGCTGATCTGACAGGAGGCGGAGCCTAGGTGGTAATGCTTGCTTGCCTGCTGCCCATCTCCTGCTGTGTGGACCAGTTCCTAATGGGCCATGGACCGGTACCAGTCCATGGCCTGGGGATTGGGAACCCCTGCTGTAGAGGATTAGGGTAGTGGAGCTAATGCAAGGTAAGGACCAGGAGCCTCATGCAGCATCAGTAAATGCCACCCATATAGTGAGAAGGGGGGGTCCTGTATCAGGTGAGGCCATAGGTGCCTGTATAGGCTGAGGTCAGGGCTTAAAGTAAATGGTCAAGACAGGCATTCCTGCCGTAAGGTCAGGAAGTGGTTTTCTATACAAGTTTAAGACTGAGGTTCATGTAGAGAGTTGGATCATGGGTTCCTGTGGACTCTACGGGATAGGGTGTGAGATCACGGATTGTTGTGCAGGGCAATGTCAGGGATCATTGTCACCAATGAAGGCAAGAGGTTCCACACACAGTTGGGGTTCTTGAAGAGGTTGAGGACAGGGATTTCTGTAAAGACAGAGCTGGGTTCATGGTTTACTACTCAGTTTATTGTGAGTGAGGTGTTTTTAAAATGCTACCTGGAGGACAGGACTGCAGCAGTGTGAGGACAAAGGTAGTCCTGTCTGAGGTCAATACAGGATTTGTATAGGGAGACTGGGGCTTGTGTGGATGGTCAGGACAAGCGTTCCTGTCCAAGATGTGCAGGGCCTTCCTTACAGCTTAGTTCAGACGTCTCCAGCTGGGGTTAGGCAGAGGTTCTTACTATCCAAGGGCTGGCATTCCTGCACAGGATCAGGATGGGTTTCCTGTCGATAATTAGATGAAGGGTTCCCCTAGAGCTTCAGAGCTAGTCTTCTGTACCAGGCTTGGAGAGCTATACTTATGGGGGTGAGGCCCAGGGTTCCTGAACAAGGTGGGGCCAGGCATGTGTCCAGCACAGGTTCTGAGAGGGGTTTTTAGAGGATGGGGCCTCCTGCAGGGTGTGAGGGCTGGGCTTCTGAGGGGAGGCCAGACACATGTCTTTTATGGGATCAGGGCTGTTGTGGACAATGCCCACAATGAGCATAGACTCCTGTGATTCTGCAGCAGGCTACTTAGTGGAGCTGGCATGTCCACTAGCTGATGGATGGGCTGGTGTTCTGTGGAGGACAACTGTTTACCTATAATATGGTCAGGACCTACAACCCCCATATCCAGGGCTCTAGGGGAGAAGCCATAAAGAACAGTTAAGTGTGGGCAGCACTTATTTGCTGGGCTGGGGGTGTCACCCCATCCAAAATCCGCTCTTTAAACTTGGTGGTCAGGGTAAGTTACTCATCAGTTCTGGGCCTCACTCTTCCATTAGTGAAATGAGTATGGGTATATTATCCTCAGAATATTTGTTTCAGGCACTAATGAACTCAAGCAACTGGAGCCTCCCAGCCTGCTGCCCGACCCACAGTGAGCCCTCAGGAAAGGGTGCTGCTGCTGGCTGTGGGGAGTGACTGAACACATGGACCCCAGGCCAGACTGCCCCGCTGGGCCCCTTGCCACCGGCTGTGTGGCCTCCATTGAACCACTTAAGCAGTCTGCCTTAGGATGTCCCCTGACCCAGAGTATGCTCTTGTGTGTTTGTGAAATTGAGGAACAGACTCACTGTGGGGAGAGCAGCTCACCCAGCTGAGTGGGAGTGTTGGGGAGGGGGTTGGCACTGTGTGGAGCGCCCCACCTACTGAGGTTGAAACCACCTCCAGGGGCTGCTTTGTCCCCTAATCTCCCCTCTCATTCTCTACCATTTCCCACAGGGCTGCAGGCCGAGCTGGGCTGAGCAAGGTAAGACCCATCCAACAGGAAGACCCACAGACAACCCCGCGCCCCAGCACTGGCCTCTGACCTTGCCAGCTACCATTCCAGCTCCACCCTTCTCATTCCTTTCCTAAACGTGTCTTTTGTCCCTTGGAAGAGAGTCCCTAACTTACACCCTCTGAAACTCTGCCTGTTGAGACCTCCACAAACAAATGTACGCAGAGTTGCTCACATTGTTGGTCACTCAGAGACACTGTGACATGGCACATGCCACACGTAATGCACGCACATGCACACTCACGCCCATGCACAGGGACTTGCAGCGATATATTGCCATTGCCAGACCCACAAACACATCCTGACACACACTTCTTGTTCAACATTCCAAGACTCTTTATCAGATTCTGTGCCCACCATGTATGCTGTCATGCTGTCTCAAAGGTCCCCCAGCGTTGTGCCCAGCCGCACGACCACAGCCCTGCACACCTCCTTATCGCCTGCTCCATCACACACACTTCCAGTGTGCTCATACAGTCACACGGCACCACCCCCACCGTCAGCAGGCCCTGCATGGCCTCTTACCATGACATATGGAACCACCTGGACATTTCACAAAAAGTTTCACATAGACTGTTCCAATCACACAACATAAACCTTGGTCACAAAGTGTCACATGTGCCACCTCAGCCAGCCTCACATGGTCACACGTTGTAGGCAGGCACTGTCATCAGAAAGCCACAGGCATTGTTACACACTCCACCTGGCTCTGCTGTCCAGCCACACACAGACACACCCCCAATTTCAGGACTTTGATGGTTTTATTTTACAAAAGCTTTGAAGGTTCAGGCCATGGGGTGCCTAGGGCCCAGAGACTTGGGTTGTCCAGACTGCTGACTACAAGAGGAAGAGGACACCACCCCTCCTTTGGAGGCCGTGCTCTGTGCCCTCACGAGCTGAGCGGAGCCACCACAGTAGCGCTGGTGGTGGGGGGCATGGGGCCTGTGGGGAAGGAGCCTGTGGGTGAGCCCAGCAGGGATCCAGGGAAAGGCATGAGGTGGCTAACAGGCCCTGACAGCACCACAGGGCCCAGGCCTTGGTAGAGATGGGCAGTACCTGGGGGGCCCAGTGTCAGGCCTGAAGCCACCTCCCCACAATTCCCGCTACCACTGCCCCCAGCCACTACCATAAAGCCACCAGCTGGTCCTTCGGCTGCTCCTGTGCCTCCCAGACTGGAGCCCCGTTTCTTTTTCCCTTTTCCAGATGCCTTGCGGTTTCGAGTCTGAATACCATCCTTCCGCATGGTCAGTGGCCGGTTCACCTGCCAAAAGGGAGGCTGTGGGTGTCCCCAACTCCAGACCTTTGCATCTCTGTGTCTCAACCAGGGATACCCTCTCTACCCCACTTCCTTCAGGGTAAGATAATTTTGGGGTGCAGAGATTGTCTTAAGGAATCCTGAGGTTGTGAGACCCTGAGCTTGGGAAAGCCTCCAAGGCTGATAGGAGCTGCCCAAGGTCTAGGACAGGGGTGTGGACATTAACTGATGCCTGGAAGTAGGGGAGAGGAGAGGAGGGTGGAGGAGGAGGGAATGGAGAAGGAAGGAGGGAGGGTAATAACAGAGAAGGGGGAAAGTAGAAGAGATGAGGGAAGGGGGAGGAAGGAGGGAAAGGAGGAAGGGGAAAGAGGAAAGAGGGTTGTGGGGAAAGAGAGAAGGTGGAACAGGAACAGAGTCTGGGGCAGTGTGGCATGAAGACAAGGAAAGCAGAGGGGTGGCTCCAAGGGGCAGGGTGTCACCTGGTGTAGCTTGTAGTAGAGGCCGCAGGCATTGCACACGGGGTCCCCGCTGGCATTTCTCCGCCACAGTGTCGTGGTGGTCGTCTGGCAGTTGGTGCACTGAGTACCTGCCCGTTTGCTGACAATCTAGGGGACGACAGGATGTGAGATCAGTGCCCTGGGGATGTGGAAGTGGGGGTAAGAGGCTCATAGGGGATGTCAGGAGGACCCAAGAAGTGAGGGTCAGGTTGAAGGCAGGGCTTTGTGTACAAGGTGATGCCTGAGGATTCTGTATGGGGCCAATACAGGGATTCCTGTCTGGTATAAGGTTCTTTTGTTCTGTATTCTATGGGGGACTACATTGGTGGTTCTCAGCTTTGGCTGTGTATCAGAATCACTTGGGGAGCTAAAATATCCTGATGCCCAGGCAGCACCCCAGTCCAATTCCATCAGCACATCTGGGAGAAGGGACCTGGGGTGATTGCAGTGTGAAGCCAAGGACGAAAACACTGGTGTACAGGTTGAGGACAAAGGTTTCTGTTTGAAGCCTATAAGGGTAGGTTGAGGATAGGAGCTTCTATAGATCTGGGTTCCTATACAGGGAAAGGGCGGGAGTTCTTATGCAGGGTGAGGGCAAGGATTTCCATACGGAATGAGATTTTCCTGTGTAGGATGAAGGCAAGGGTTTCCATGTGATATTGGGACAGGGGTTCCCGTACAGGGTGGCCTGCAGTAGCTTCCTGTAAACATGAGAACAGCGTTCCTATACAATGAGAATAGGTGGCTTGTACAGGATGAGGACAGGGGTTCCTGTGTATATGGTGAAGCAGGTCTGTGGTCTTACCAGGCGCTTCTTGGGCCGGATGAGGGGCCTATTCTGCCCATTCATCTTGTGATAGAGGCCGCAGGCATTGCATAGATAGTGGCCTGTCCTGTCCCTCCGCCACAGTGGAGTGGCTGTTGCTCCGCAGTTGACACACTCCCTGGCCTCTGGTGGGGTGAAGAGGAGAAGAGGGGGCCAGGCTTAGCTCAGCTTTACTTTGGGCCACCCTTCCCACCTCAACTTCCCTGTCCTTTTTTGAGTTTCTCACCACAGGGAGGCAGGGGCAGAGTTCCACGAAGCTTGGGAGAGGAATAAGCTGCTGAACTGAGGGGGCTTCCGGTGGGAGAAAAGAAGGTACTGGAAAAGTCAGGGCCCCCATAAGCACTACTGGGGACAGGGAGTGATGAAGGCAGTGCAGGCCCCAGGGTCAAGAGGTCTGGGCTCAGCCGCTCTGTCTTCAAAGTCTCCAGGAAGCTGGTGCTGCCTTTTCCATCTGGATCTTCCGCGGCCTGGGGAGGGGAGTCCTCGCGGGTGGGACACACAGTTGAGGCAGGGTAGAGCCCCGTCTTGCCGTAGGCCCAGCTGGCATATGGTGAGCCCCCTGGGATCCCCTCCATACAGTTGAGCAATGGGTACACCTGAAAGACTGTTGGGGGACAGGTAGGGACAGAGGAAAGAAGAGGCAAAATCAGTCTAGGGTCAGCCCACGTCAGGGTGCAGTGGTTCCCGGCACCCCCAACATGGTGGCCAAGTTCCCAGCTTTTCCACAGGCTGCCAGAACAGCTGCTGGCCATCGGATGCTTCCTGGATCCTGAACCCCACTGGTCAGTGTGGCCTCTGCAATAACCTATGACCATTTCCAAGTGGACTTTTGAGGATGACTGTTGGGATTTGGAGCTCCACAGATCACTCAACAACTAGGGCAACCACCACATACTTCCAATATTGCCTTTCAGTGTGGTCGCCCCAATGTGGCAGGTTGAGGAGCATTGGAATTCCCAGGTCTGCCCTTAACTAGGAAAAGTGGTCGGCACATCCATTTGAGAAGCTTCCAGCCACTTCTGAGATATCCTCACAGTGGTACTCTGACCTAGCCAAGGATCTCCATGGCAACCCCAACAGCACTCAGCCAGTGCCAAGACAGCCACCCAATGGAGTTACCTGGGGAGTGTCTGTAGGCCTCAGCGTCCCTGTAGTAGGCCAGCGCTGCAGCTGCAGCGGTGGCTGTGCTTGGGGCAGTGGAGGAAGATGCTGCATCCAAGCCCTCAGGCCCAGAGGGGAAGAAAACCCCTGATTCTGGCGTGGAGGATACCAGAGCAGGATCCACAAACTGGGGGAGGGGCTCTGAGGTCCCCAGGGCCCCCAGGCCAGGGAACTCCATGGAGCCTCTGGGGGTTAACCTGCAAAGACAGAAGGGGTCCTCAGACACAGAAATCCTCTGTCCTTCACCTCCTTTCACCTGCTCCTCTTCCCTCCTTCCCCCTTCTCCCACTCCATCACCTCAGTTTCCATATTCCTCCTTCCCACCTCCCATTCCCCTCCTCCTCCTCACCTTAGTCTCCCCTCTCCTTCCCCTCCTTCTCTTCCTCCCTCTCCTCTCTTTTCCCTCCTGCATCTCCCACTTCCACTCCTGTGTGCCCCTCCTTTCATCTTCCTCCTCATTCTCCCCATCTTGCCCTGTTTGTCTTTCCTCTCCTCCCTCCTCTCGCTCTTCCTCCACTTTCATCTGCTCCTACCTCTCCCTTCTTCCTTCCATTCTCTTCCTCCCCCTCTTCCCTTTTCCTCCTCTTTCTCCCGTCTCTCTTCTTCCCATCTCTTCTTTCTCCCCCTTTTCCCCACTTCCTTCTCTTTCCACTCTTTTCTCATTCTCCTCTCCTACTTCCTTTTTCTTCTCCACCTTCTTCTTTTCCTCATTGACCTCCTCCTTTTCCTTTCCTGTTTCCCCTCTTCCTTGTCCTCCTCTTTTTGTCTTCATTCTCCTTTTATATCTTCCTCACACACCTTATCTCCCTCTCCCCCATCTGCACACACCACTTTTGTTTTTTGAGGCAGGGTCTCCTCTGTTGCCAGGCTGGAGTGCAGTGGCATGATCTCGGCTCACTACACCCACTGCCTCCCAGACGCAAGTGATCCTCTTGCCTCAGCCTCCTAAGTAACTGGAACTACAGGTGTGTGTCACCACGCCTGGCTAGTTTTTGTTTTTTTTGTAGAGATGCGGTATAACTATGTTGCCCAGGCTGGTCTTGAACTCCTGGCCTCAAGTGATCTTCCCACCTCAGCCTCCCAAAGTACTGGGATTACAGGTGTGAGCCACCATGTTCGGCCTCTCTTCCCCTGTCTACATCTACTCTCCACTCCTTTCTCCTACTACTCATTTTCTCCTCCCCTCCATTTTCTTCATCCTTCTCCTCTCTCCCTTTTCTGTTCATCTTTTTCTCCCTTTCCCCATCTCCTCTCCTCCCCTCCTCCACTTCCTCTTATTCTCCCCATCCCCCCATCCTTTCTTCCCTCCCCCTCTAGAAGAGTCTGGGTGAGGGTGGGATGGGGTGCAGGACCAGAGTCCCTTGAGCCTCTTGGTCACTTCCCCCAGGACTTTGGGGTTCACCATCCTCTGCTCCCCAACTTCATCCCTATCTGTTGTATCTTTCCCTCTAACTTTCTCAGAAACCCCATGGTTTCCGGGCTTGACTCCCTCCTCCCTCCACCTCCGTTGCATCTACAGACAGAAGGCCCCCTTAGTTCCTCCGTACTTCTCGGTGTGGGGGGGTCAGTACCCCCCACTGCTTATCTCTGCCTTCCCCGCCCAACTTTTGAAATCACCCCAAGGCCACTGACTTCCTCTGAAGAGGGTGACAGGTGGGAGGTACCTCTACTGGTACCCTCTCCCCTTGGGAGGCCCACCATAGTTCTGCTTTCAGGCTCTTTCAGTTCCCAGGCCTCAGTTTCCCCATCTGCTGTATTGGGGATGGTTATGGGCTGCGGCTGAGCTGAGACTTGTGGGATGGCCCTTTGCCTCTGTTTTGCCTTGTGTGTGTCTCTGTCGTCTAGCTCTCCACCTCTCTGTCCCCCAGGGCTCTTTCCCCTGACTCTTTCCTTTCAAGTCTGACTCTGTAGCTCCCCCAGCTTTCTGTGTTTCTATGATATAACTTGTCTTGTCTTCTCCTTTTGTGCTTTTTTATTTTTATTTTTTTGAGACAGAGTCTCATTCTGTCACCCAGGCTGGCGTGCAGTGGTGCGATCTCGGCTCACTGCAACCTCAGCTTCCTAGGTTCAAGTGATTCTCATGCCTCAGCCTCCCTAGTAGCTGGGATTACAGGCATGTGCCACCACACCCAGCTAATTTTTGTATTTTTAGTAGAGACGGGGTTTTGCCATGTTGGCCAGGCTGGTCTTGAACTCCTGACCTCAAGTGATCTGCCCACCTTGGCCTCCCAAAGTGCTGAGATTATAGGCGTGAGCTACCGCGCCCGGCCTCTTTCTGTGCTTTTGTAAATGTTTGATGATTTTCTGTCTTGTTTTCTGTCTTTCCATGTTTCTCTCTCTGGCTCTCTCTTTCTGTTACTCTTGCTTTCTCCCTTTCCTCTATCTCTCTGAACATCTCTGCATGTCTCCCATTCTTCCCGCTTGTTTGTCTCTTCCCTCTGTTTCCCTCTCTTTGGGCCCTCTGACCTTATGTCCATGTGCCTCGTAGTAGTCTCATACCCCTGACCGTACCCAGCCACATGCAGCTCGGGATAAGGAGCTTGGAATGCTGGCTCTGGCCCTACTGTGCTGGCCTGCTCTGTTTCTGTGTCTGTAGGGTGGAGTGACAGGGCTAGACTAGAAGGCTGTCTTCAAACTGCCCCTTACTCCTGCTTACATGACCCATGGTATAGACAGGCTAAGGGGCAGGCCCAGGCTTGGGGATTGTGCTAGGAAAGAGATGGGCCACAAGTGTGCCCACCACCAACACCTCCTCAGCCCCAGGGTGCCTGCTGTTGTTCTCTGAAGAGAGTGTCTTGCTTCCCCATCTTGGTCTCTATCTCTTTCCTCTCTGTCTCTAACTCTTTCCTCTCTGTCTCTAATTCTGTGTTAGTCTCTGTCTCTTCACAGTGCTACCTGCGGGTATCTCTGCATTTCTATCTCCTTTTCTGCTCCTGGGTCTTTTTTTCTTTTTCTCCGGCCGTTTGTCTGTCTTTGTCTCTTACTCATTAAGTTTCTCTCTGTTTTTCCTTTCTCTTTATGTCTCTTTGTCTCTTGCTCTTTGTCTCTGTGTCTCTGTCTCTCTCTCTCTCTCTTCCCATCTCTCCCTCTGTTTCTCCCTCCCGTCCCTGTCTCATTGTGTGTCTCCTGCTCTCTTTCTTTCACCTACTATTCCCTCATCCCCTCAACCCCACTTTACACACCATGATGTCCCTCTAACCCCACTGCCCCCAACCCCTGCACTTCACACCTTGGTGAGTCCAGGGCTGCCCACCCCTCCTATGGCAGGGGCCCAGCCCCTCACCCCAGTTATCACTCTCCGGACAGAGATAAAGTTTATCTCGAGGCTGGGGGATATGAAAGCTGCTTATCAGCTGCCCCACTAGAGTAAGTGTTGCCCCAACGGCAGCAGCAGGCAGCAGCCGGCACCCTCCACTCTCCCTCGGCCCCAGCCCCTCACCCCAGGTAACATTCCAATCTTAGCCCTCAAGGGAGGGTCTCACGGGGCTGAAGGGAGCAGATATAAGGTCTAGGGAGCAGATACGGGGCTTGGGGGGAGATAGAGGTGGAGTTTGAGGGTCAGATATGGGGTTAAGTCAGAGAGAGGTTTGGGGTGTAGCCATGGAGTTTGGGGGAAGGCAGATATGGGGGTTTATGGAGCAGAGACAAGCTTGGAAGTTCAGGGACACATTTTGGGCTCAGGAATAGGTTGTGAAAACAGACGAGGTTGGGGGATCAGAGGCGAAGTTTGAGAGTCAGAAATAAAGTTGAGAAGTAGTGTGGGAGTCAGATTCTGAGGGTTATAGAAAAGTCTGGGGAGTTCAAGGGTTTTTCTGGAGGAGAGATGGAGTTTAGGAGTGAAAGATCTGTTTGGAGACAGAAATGTGGCTAGTGGTTAAAGGGGAGTTTGAGAAGCCAAGATAGAATTGGAGTAGAGAAAGGCTTGGAGCTGGAGAGATTCAGGGAGACAAAGAGATGTGCTTTAGGGCTGAGATAGGGTTTTGGGAAGGCAGACATGAGGGTTCATGCGGCAGAACAGATTTTGGGGAGTCGACTTGGTATTTGGAGTGACAAAGATATTTTACTGAGTAGGCAGGGAGTTGGGAGAGAGAAATGGTTTGGGGAGATCAGAGAGAAGTCATTGGGAACAGAGTGGGTTTGAGAGGGAGAGATGGGGTAAGAGGATGGAGCTAGGGTTTGGCAGATCAGAGACAGGTTTGGGGGCTCAGAGTGGGGCAAAGACAAGGTGTTATAGAGCGGATAAGGGGTTTGGGAGCAGAAAAGTGAGGTTTGGAGGAGAAGTCAGGGAGACAGAGACAAGTTTGGGTGAGTGGAAATCATATGGGACAAGGAAAGGATTTCGGGGGATAAAGTCATGTTTTGAGAGGCAGAGTTAGTGTTTAGGGGAGACAGACCTAGGGGTATAGGGAGCAAAGTGAAAGGATCCAGAGGATATAGATATCTTGGATGGAATGGATGGGAGGGCAGAAAGAGGTGGGGTTTAGGGGGTAGATTTGGGGTAGAAATGGGAGTTGGAAAGACAGGTGGGTCTGAGGAGCTGTAAAGGGATTCAGGGCTGGCTGACACTTTGGGGACCAGCCATGGGTTGGGGAGCCTGGAGCAAGCTGAGGGGTGGGTAGCCATAAAGGTAGGGGTAGCAGGCCCAGGGTTGCCTTGGTGGGAGCTCAGTGGGGGCTGAGACTGACCTGGGCTGGTTGTTGCAGAGGGTTCAGCCGCCTTGGGGATGTGGCAAGCTCAGTGTGATCCCAGGGGGTGTCCTGGCTGGCCTTGGCCTTTGAGGCTCCCTTCCTCCCTCCCTCCCTCCCTCCCTTCTCCCTCCTCCCTCCTCCCCAGGGAGTGGCTGGTGCCCCAGTGGGTGGGGCGGTCCAGGGGAGGGGCCGGGTCCGTGCTTGTGGGGCACCTCTTGGGCACTGAAGCCCCTCTTCCACCCTCCCTGCCCACGCTGGGGATTCTTGAACCCCGCTCAACTTAGGCTTCCAGGGACTGTAGTGTCCAGACAAGCAAAATAGACTGAAACCAAGATAAATGAAAATAGCAGATATGGTTTCACGACTTCACTGGGCTTTTCAGAGAGTAAAGCCCTTAAGGTGTGCGGGGCCGGTGTGGGCTAGACTCCTATGTATGTGTGTCTTCCTGGCTGCAGATGTGGCTGTACCCATTTTGCAGGTGAGAAGAGTGAGGCTCAGAGAGGTTCTGCTGGATTTGAACTAGAGCCCGTGGGATACCTTGATGACCCAGGCTAAGCCTACGGGCCAGGCCATTGCTGGCGGGAGTCAGGGGCATACTCACTGAGCGCCCCACTGGGGCTTACGCCAGCTCCAGCCTGCCCTGGGGCAACAGATAAGTCTTATCAGATGTAGGCGACTGTGGCTGTTGGCGCCGCAGTAACAGGCTGTCTTGGGGTGAGGGTGTGGGGGTAGGAACACCCAGGGACAGCGGCCTCAACTTCTTCCCCACCATGCTGCCTTGGAGGCGGGAAACTGAGGTGGGAGCCAGGGATGATTCCTTGAGGAGTGAGATAGGGTAGGGAAGGATAGGGATAGAGTGGGAGAGACAGGCAGAGAGACAGACAAAAACAGAGATAGGCGGAGAGAGATGGAAATGGGGAGAAAGAGAGTGACAGAGATAAATAGAGAAGGAGACAGACGTGGAAGGAGGCAGAGAGAGGGCACAAAAGGAAAGGAGAAACAAAGAGGGCGAGACATCTGGGGAGAACCAGAGACCATTAAAGACAGAGAGAGGCAAAGAGAGAATGAGAGACAGAGATGGACAGAAGCGACAGACAAAACCTGAAAGGGAAAGAAGCCAAAGACACAAGTGGAGAACTGAGAAGGGAGACAGAGACAGGGGGATATTCAGAGACAGACTCAGAGGAAGGTCATTAGACCTCCGGTGGCAGACTGGATCACACCCTGGGCATGTGGTGCCCACACAAGTGGGATGGGGGGATGTGGATTGATGTCGCCTGTGGCTCTGCCCTCAGCCCTCAGCAAGGGACAACCAGAATGTGGCTAGACCTCTGCACCCCAGTCCCCACACTCCTGCCCTGCTCCACCTCCTCCAAACATTAATGACAACAACCACAGTGTCTCATAGACCTGTACCTAACCTGAGCACTTTTTCTACATGAAACATCTGACACACATGCACACATGGGACAAGGAGCTGTCCTGCCCACCTAGTCTACAGATGGGGAGACTGAGACCTACAAAAGGCAGAGGGCAAGGATGGAGCCCCAGGTCAGTGGGGTCGACTTGCCCACTGGCCCACCCTGGAGGGATCTTGTCATTCTTATCTCACTCCTCTGAACCTCAGTGTCCTCATATGCAAAATGAGAGATTTGAGGAGGAAATAGAGCAAGCCCATGAATTCCTATTTATTGAGCTCCTGCTGGTGTGCCACGCCCCGTGCTGAGCCCTCATCAGTAATAAGGAGAACGACTACAAAGACACCTCTGACGTAAGTGGCAGTGGTTTCAGGAGATGGACTCTAGAGCCAGTTCATCCTCGTTCAGAGACTGCCCTAAACACTAACGGATTGGGTGACCTTGGGAGAGTTACCATCCCCTCTGGAATTTAGCTCCTCATCTGTAAAAATGGGGTAATAATGTACCCCAATAAGCCACTCCATGCAGTGACTGGGGAGACTAAATGAGTTTTAACCCATGTTACATGATTTTAGCTTACTTGAATCTGAAATCTCAATAAATATTAAGTATCCTTATTTATTGAGTGCCTACTGTATACAAGAGAGAGTACACAGCCCTTTCTAACCCTGCAACTACTTTTAGTACTAATGCTAATAATATGCTGACACCAAGAGTAATACCAATATTAATTGTAATATAGATACACTAAAACTAATTTTATTTCTTTAAATTTATGATTGACACATAATAGTTGTACATATATATGGGGTAAAACATGATGTTCTGATACATGTATATATTGTGTAGTGATCAAATCAAGGTAATTAGCATATTAATCGCCTTAAACATTCATCTTTTCTTTGTGATGAGAACATTCAAAAACGCCTCTTTTAGCTATTTTGAAATGCACATTTATCGTTGACTCTAGTCATTGTACTATACATTAGAACACCAGAACTTACGCCTTCTATCTAACTATAGCTTTGTACCCATTGACAGCCTCTCCCCATCCCTCCCTGCCTCCTACCCTCCCATCTGCTGGTAATCACTATTCTACTCTTTACTTCTATGAGGACATACTAATTTTCATAGTAATACTCATCTAATGCTAATACTAATTTTAATCTAACAGTAATACTATTATTATTATTATTATTATTATTTATTTTTTTTTTTT
>NW_016816881.1:78461-85482 GCF_001698545.2 Rhinopithecus bieti
TTTTTGAGATGGAGTCTCGCTCTGTCACCCAGGCTGGAGTGCAGTGGCCGGATCTCAGCTCACTGCAAGCTCCACCTCCCAGGTTTACGCCATTCTCCTGCCTCAGCCTCCCGAGTAGCTGGGACTACAGGTGCCCGCCACCTCACCCGGCTAGTTTTTTGTATTTTTTAGTAGAGACGGGGTTTCACCATGTTAGCCAGGATGGTCTCGATCTCCTGACCTCGTGATCCACCCGTCTTGGCCTCCCAAAGTGCTGGGATTACAGGCTTGAGCCACCGCGCCTGGCCAGTAATACTATTATTAATACTAATTCTAAAACTATTCTAATTCTAACAACAATAGTGATAATGATACATACTAAATTTTTTGGGGGACAGTATCTGACTATGTCACGCAGGCTGGAATGCAGTGATGATCTCGGCTCACCGTAGCCTCCACCTCCTGGGCTCAAACGATCCTCCCACCTCAACCTCCTGAGTAGCTGGGACTTCAGGTGCATGCCACCATACCCAGCAAAAATTTTTTTTTTTCAGTAGAGATGAGGTCTCGCTATGTTGCCCAGGCTTCTTTAATTCTGATATTAATACTAGCATTAATAGACTAATAATAACAGCAGCAGCATTATTTGCTGAGTGACCCCAGGCACTGTGCTAAGCTCCCTCCACCCATAATTCTATCACATTCTTACCAGCTCCTTGTGGTGCAAGTGTATATAATTGCCCTCACCTCCAGACTGGGTCTACGTAGGTGTATGGAAATGAAGATGTTCCTCCAGGGCCCTGGGTTCTTGTCTCAACTCTGACACTGATATGCTGTGTGATTCCTGGGCTGGACACCCTCTGAGCCTCAGTTTCTTCATCTGGAAAACGGGTACAGTCATAGTCCCCCATATGTATAGGAACCACTCAGCACAGGGCCTGCTGGCACACCATAAATGGTGTGCTCTGTAAATGGGAATTCTCATTCTCATTATTATTATTAGAAGCAGTGGTCGCAACATAGGGAAATCTGTCCTCACAGGGCTAGAGGCATGTCTAAGAGCTAAGACAAGGGTTTGGCTGCTGGACTCACCCCATTTCTTCATTTCTGGAGAGCACAAAGGGCTCAGGAAGAGAAGCCAAGGGTGAGGAGTGGGGCGCCCCAGAGCCCTGCCTCAAGCAAGAGCTGGAAACCCCAAGGCTGTGAGGCCAGGCCTCACCCCATTCCCTCCCCCATCCTCGTGGAGGGGGCGCGGGCTCAGAAGTCTGCGGCGACAGTTCAGCCGGCAAGGAGGCAGCTGGGAGTGGGCAGATAAGGGAATCGACAGGGCCAGATCAGGCTTTGGGGGAGACGAGGGCGGGGGTGGGGGTGGGGTGTCCTGGCTGCGCATCTTCTCCACAGGCCCAAGTTTGAGACTCATCTTCAATGTCCTCTCTTCTCGGAAGCCTTCCCTGACTGGCTCACTCCCTCCTGGCATCTTTTGGGGTTCTAGAGCCCCTGCTTGGTCCAGGCCCCGTGGCATTTGTTCTGTTTGTGCCTCTTTGTACTGTGGAGCTCACCAGGGTGGGGACAGAGCCTGACAGACTGTGGTGTCAAAAGCACCAAGGCAAATGTCAACCAAAGCCTGGCTAAGGAGTCAAGCATTTGCCCTCAGAACCAAACTGTTGGTTGATTTTTTTAAAAAACCGAAAGTATAAAGGGTGCTGTAACAAGCATCTGCTTTTGTCAAACATTAATATTTTACCTTATTGACTTCAGATTGTTTTTAAAAGATATGTGATATTATAGATGCTCTCGTACTGATTCCATTTCCTTCCCTCCTTCTACTGCCTTGAGCTTGGTGTTTATCTTGCTCGTGAGTATTTTTACTCCATCGCTCCATATGTTGGTACCCATAAACACCATATGATGCCCAGGGTTTTTTTTGGCCTGTTTTTGCACTTCATGGAAATGGAAGCACATCATACAGTATGTACTGCTTTTGCTCAGCATAATGTCTGTGACGTTCTTCCACGTTGTCGTGTGTATCAATAGTTCATTCTTTTTTTTCTGTTTATTGAGACATAATTCACATACCATAAAAATTCACTCTTAACCATAAAATTCACTCTTAAAATGTATAGTAAAGCGATTAGTATATTCACGAGGTTGTGTAACTATCCACTACCTAATTCCAGAACATTTTCGTCACCCCCAAAAGGAACTCTGTATCTATTAACATTCACCCTCCCATTCCATTTCCCTTTCCTCCCATCCCCGGGCCATCGCAAATCTCTTTGTCTCTATGGATTTGTCTGTTTTGGACATTTCATATAAATGTATTCATATAATATGTGGCCTTTTGTAACTGCCTTCTTTTACTTCACATAAATTTTTTAAGGTTCATTCATGTTGTAGCATGTATCAGTACTTCATTTTCATGACTGAATAATATTCCACTGTATGAAAATACCTACTACATTAGATCTAGGATATGGTGGCTCACGCCTGTAGTCTCAGCACTTTGCGAGGTTGAGGTGGGTGGATTGCTTGAGCCCAGGAGTTCGAGATCAGCCTGGGCAGCATAGCAAGAACACGTGTCTACAAAAAAGATTAGCCGGGTGTGGTGATGCACGCCTATGGTCCCAGCTACTTGGGAGGCTCAGGTGGGAGGATCAGCAAGTTGAGGCTGCAGTGAGCCATGATTGCACCACTGCACTCCAGCCTGGGCAACAGAGTGAGACCCTGTCTCAAAAGGTAAAAGGGAAAAAAGAAATACCACATTATGCTTATCCATTCACCCATTGATGGACTCTTGGCTATCATGAATAATGCTGCTATAAACATTCATGTGAAAGTTTTATGTGGACATATGTTTTCGTTTTCTTGGGTATATAACTAGGAATGGAATTGCGGGGTGATATGGTAATTCTATGTTTAACTTTCTGAGGAACTGCAAGTGTTCTCCACAGCTACTGTACGGGGGTTCAAATTTAAATTTAACCACACTCTCTCTAGCACTTGTTTTTCTTTTCTCTTCTCTTCTCTTCTCTTCTCTTCTCTTCTCTTCTCTTCTCTTCTCTTCTCTTCTCTTCTCTTCTCTTCTCTTCTCTTTCTCTTTCTCTTTCTCTTTCTCTTTCTCTTTCTCTCCCTTTCTTTCTTTTTGGCAGGGTCTCACTCTGTTGCCCAGGCTGGAGTGCAGTGGCATGATCTCAGCTCACTGCAGCCTCAACCTCCTGGGTTCAAGTGATCCTCCCACCTCAGCCTCCTGAGTAGCCAGGACTACAGGTGCATGCCATCACACCCAGCTAAATTTTTGTAATTTTTTTGTGGAGGTGGAGTTTTCACCATGTTGCTTATGCTAGTCTCAAACTACTGGGCTCAAGCAATCTTCCCGCCTTGGCCTTGCAAAGTGCTGGAATTACAGGCTACCACACCCGGCCTCCAACACTTTTTATTGTCTCTCTTTTGATTCTAGCCATCCTACTGGGTGTGAATTGGTATCTCGTTATGGTTTTGATTTGCATTTCCCTGTGATCATTAATATTGAGCATCTTTTCATAAACTTGTTGGTCATTTATCTTCTTCTTTTTTTTTCTTTTTTGAGATGTGGTCTTGCTCTGTCACCCAGGCTGGAGTGCAGTGGCACGATGTTGGCTCACTGCAGCCTCTACCTCCCGGGTTCAAGCAATTATCCTGCCTCAGTCTCCTGAGTAGCTGGGATTACAGGCGCCCGCCACCATGCTTGGCTAATTTTTGTATTATTAGGAGAGATGGGGTTTCACTATGTTGGCTAGGCCGGTCTTGAACTCCTGACCACAAGTGATCCATCTGCTTCAGCCTCCTAAAATGCTGGGATTACAGGCATGAGCCACTGTCCCCGGCTCATTTATCTTCTTTGGAGAAGTGTTTATTTAAATCTTTTGCCCATTTTGAATTGGGTTATTTGTCCTTTCATTGTTGAGTAGTAAGAGTTCTTTATGTTCTCTGAATACTAGACTCTTTTTAGATACGTGATTTTCAAATATTGTCTTCTGTAGGTTGTCTTTTCACTTTTTTTTTTTTTTTGAGACAGGGTCTCACTTTGTTGCCCAGGCTGGAGTACAGTGGGGTTGAACGTGGCTCACTGAGGCCTTGACCTCCCAGGCTCAAGTGATCCTCCTGCCTCAGTCCCCCAAGTAGCTGGGACTACAGGTGCATGCCACCATTCCTGGCTAATTTTTGTACTTTTGCAGAGATGGGGTTTCACCTTGTTGCCCAGGCTGGTCTTGAACTCCTGGGTTCAAGCAATCCACTCACTTCAGCCTCACAAAGTGGCGAGATTACAGGCGTGAGCCACTGCGTCCGGCCAGAAAGCTTATAGTTTTGATGAACTCCAATGTATCTATTTTCTCGTTGGCTGCTTATGCTTTACATGTCATGTCTAAAAACCATTGCCTAATCCAAGGTCACAAAGACTTATGCCTGTTTTCTTCTAAAGTAGCAGTCCCTAACCTTTTTTGGCACCAGGGACTGGTTTCGTGGAAGACAGTTTTTTTCCACAGAAGTGGGGATGTTTTCAGGATGATTCAAGCGCATTATATTAGAGTCTCATAAGGAGCACACAACCTAGATCCCTCGCATGCACAGTCCACAATAGGGTTTCAGCTCCTAAGAGAATCCAACGCTGCAGCTGATTTGACAGGAGGCAGAGCTCAGCTTCATGAATGGCAGGCAGCAAGCTACAGCTCACCTCCTGCTGTGTGGCCCAGTTTCTAAGACACCACAGATGAGTCTGTGGCCCGGGAGTTGGGGACCCCCATTCTAAAAGTTTTATGGTTTTAGCTCTTATATTTAGGTATTTGATCTGTTTTGAGTTGTTTTTTGTATATGGTATGAGGAAGGGGTCCCACTTTATTCTTTTGCATGTGGATACTTAGCTGTCTCAGCACCATTTGTTGAAAGGAGCATTCTTTCCCCATTGAATGGTCTTGGTACACTTGTCAAAAATCAATTGCTGGCTGGACACAGTGGCTAACACCTATAATCCTAGCATTTTGGGAGGCTAAGGTGGGAGGATCACTTGAACCCAGGAGTTCAGTCTGTCCAACACAGTGACCCTGTCTCTACAAAAGTTTTTAAAAAATTAGCTGAGCATGATAGTGCATGCCTGTAGTCCCAGCTACTTGGGAGGCTGAGGTGGGAGGATCACTTAGCCCAGGAGTTTGAGGCTGCAGTGAGCTGTGTTTGTGACTGGGCAACAGAGCAAATCCCTGTCTCAAAAAAATCAGTTGCCTATAATGTCTGAATTTATTTCTGGACTTTCAATTCTATTTCGTTAATTTATATGTATGTTTTAATGCCAGTAGCACATGGTCTTGATTACTGTAGCTATATAGTAAGTTTTTAAACTGGGAGGTGCGAGTCCTCCAACTTTGTTTTCTTTTCAAGATTGTTGTATTTTGGGCCCCTAGCACTCCCATGTGAATCAGCTTGTCAGTTCTGCAAAGAAGCAAGCTGGGATTCTGATAGGGATTGCATCAAGCCTATAGATCAATTGGGGGAGTATTGCCATCTTAACACTATAAAGTCTTCCAGTCCACGAACATGTGATGTCTTTCCATTTATTTAGGTCTTCTTTAAGTTCTTTCAATAATATTTTACAGTTTTCAGTGTGTAAGTCTTGCCCTTTCATTCATTTTATTACTAAGTATTTTATTCATTTTGAATCTATTGTAAATGGAATAGTTTCTTAATTTCACTTTTGGATTGTTAATTGCTAGCATATATGGTTAAGCTTTGTATGATCTTGAATCATACAAAATCTCATATCCTGCAACCTTGCTCTAATGGTTATGCACTAATGGTGCTCTAATGGTTTTGTTGTAGATTCCTTAATATTTTCTATGTATAAAATCATGTCATCTGCATAGAAGGATAGTTTTACTTCTTCCTTTCCAATATGGATACCTTTTATTTCTTTTTGTTGCCTAATTGCCTCAGCTAGAGCATCCAGTACAATGTTGAAAAGATGTGGTGAGAAGGGGAATCCTTGTGTTGTTCCTTTCCAACTTTCAGCATTAAGTATGATGTTAGCTGTGGGTTTTTTGTGGGTGTCCTTTATCAGGTTGAGGAAGTTCTCTTCTATTCCTAGTTTGTTGAGTGTTTTTATCATGAAGGAGTGTTGAATTTTGTCAAACGTTTTTTCTGCATCTCCTGAAAAGATCATGTGGTGTTTGTTCTTTATTATATTAATATAATGCATTATATTGATTGATTTTCATTAGTTGACCAAACCTTGCATTCTTGGGATAAATCCTACTTGGCCGTGGTGTATAATCCTTTTATATGTTGCTGGATTCTACTTACTTGTATTTTATTGAGGATTTTTGCATCTATACTTACAAGAGATATTGGTCTGTAGTTTTCTTGTGATGTCTTTGTCTAGTTTTCTCATCAGAGTAATGCTGGCCTCATAAGTTCATTCCCTTTTATTGAAAGTAATATTCCATGGAACGGATATACCACATTTTGTTTAACCACTCATCTGTTGATGAACATTTGCATTGTTTCTAGTTTCTTTCCCTATTATAACAAATCTGCAATTTATAAACTCATATTCCTCTTTCTGTGCACACCTGTGAAGGAGTTTCTCAGGGGAGGAGGGAGGAAATATCAGAGCATCTACCCATTTATTCATCTACCTACCCACTCACCCATCCACCCATCTGTTCCTTCCTTCCTTCCTCTATTCCTTCATTTTCTCTTTCCTTTCATCCATAAATAATCCATCTCTGGGCATATAATGTCTGGGTCCATGGCAAATTGTCTTTTAGAATGAGGCAGAAAACCTGGCTGGGCATGGTGGCTCATGCCTGTAATCCCAGCACTTTGGGAGGCTGAGGTGGGAGGATCCCTTGACCCCAGGAGTTTGAAGCCAGCCCGGGCAACATAGCGAGACCCTGTTTCTACAAAAAATTTAAAAATTTGCCGGGGCCGGGCACAGTGGCTCATGCCTGTAATCCCAGCACTTTGGGAGGCCGAGGTAGGCGGATCACAAGCTCAGGAGATCAAGACCATCCTG
>NW_016816881.1:88553-92498 GCF_001698545.2 Rhinopithecus bieti
CTGTTGCCCAGGCTGGAGTGCAGTGGTGAGATCTCAGCTCACTGCAACCTCCTCTGCCTCCCAGGCTTAAGCAATTCTCCCACCTCAGCCTCCTGAGTAGCTGGGATTACAGGCACATGCTTCCATGCCCAGCTATTTTTCATAGAGATGAGGTCTTACTATGCTGCCCAGGCTGGTCTCGAACTCCTGACCTCAAGTGATCCGCCCACCTAAAGTGCTGGAATTATAGGCATGAGCCATTGCACCCGGTCTGTAAAATTTAATTCCTTATAGTGGCCCAGAAGACCTTAGAGCACCACTGTATCTTTCTGACCTCATCTCCTATCATCCTCCCCTCCATCACTCTGTTCCAGCCACTTATCAGCTAGATGGCCTTGGGCACAGTACCTAACTACCCTGTACTTTGGTCTCCTCATCTGTAAAATGGGAAGGATAATAGTGCCTAGTATTATCTAGTAAGTGGCAGAACCAGAATTCGAACCCAGGCAGTCTGGGTCAACGACCATACTCTTAACCCCTATGCTTCACCCATTTTCCTTCCAAACCAGTCTTTTTCACTGACACTTCCCAAAGAAGGAGTGTAGGTTATTTGCACAGAATATATATAAGACCTCAATCCGTGTTCTGCAAAAGGGAAACTAATATCCCTTTATTTATTGTAGAGACAGGGCCTTGCTCTGTCACCCTGACTAGTATGCAGTGGCGTGATCACAGCTCACTACAGCCTCAACCTGGGCTCAAACGATCCTCCTACCTTTTAGCCTCCCAAGTAGCTGAGACTATAGGCACACACTGCCATGTCCGGCTAAATTTTTTTGTATTTTATGTAGACACAGGGTCTCACCATGTTACCCAGGCTGGTCTCAAATTCCTGGGTTCAAGTGATCCTCCCTCCTTGGCCTCCTAAAGCACTGGGATTACAGGCACGAGCCACTGTGCTCCTGGCCTTATTTTAATTTTTTAGAGACAGGGTCTTGCTATATCACCCAGGCTGGAGTGCAGTGGCGTGATCATAGCTCACTGCAGCCTCAACTTCCTGGGCTCAAGTGATCCTCCCACTTCACCCTCTTGAGTAGCTAGGATTAAGGGCATGCATTACCACGCCTGACTAATTTTTTAATTTTTTGTAGAGATGGGATCTCACTATGTTGCCCAGGTTGGTCTGGAACTCCTGGCCCAAATGATCCTCCCACCTCAGCCTCCCAAAGTGCTGGGATTACAGGCGTGAGTGACCATGCCCAGCCAATGCCTCTTCTAGATGACATCATTTTAAGTATTACAGAGACAGTGGATTAAATAACAGCAAATCAGGAATTATTCCCTCTTCAATCTTCTTTCAGTCCTCCTTGTTATACAAAGAAGGTGGATGCTAACAAGTTCTTAGTATCTCTTTAACCACCTGCCATATCTCCCTTTGTAATGTCAGGGCCAGGGAGTACAGGGAACAGAAGTGGCTAGAATCTAATGACATTGTTATGCTTTTATAGCTGTTGGTTTTTACAGTTACTTTTCCTTTATGCCAAGACAATGGGTTTTCATGTACTTGGATGAATATTTTCTTTTGTATAAATGTATTTAGGGCTGGGCACGTGGCTGATGCCTGTAATGCCAGCACTTTGGGAGGCCAAGGTGGGTGGAGCACTTGAGGTCAGGAGTTTGAGACCATCCTGGCCAACATGGTGAAACCCCGTCTCTACTAAAAGTACAAAAATTAGCCAGGTGTGGTGGCACGCGCCTGTAGTACCAGCGACTTGGGAGGCTAAGACAGGAGAATCGCTTGAACCTGGGAGGTGGAGGTTGCAATGACCCTGAGATCACGCCACTACACTCCAGCCTGGGCGACAGAGCAAGACTCTATCTCANGTGCCCGGCAGGAGGATCTCTTGAGGCCAGGAGTTTGACACCAGCCTGAGCAACATAGCGAGACCCCGACTCTACCAAAACAAAAAAAAAAACCCAAACAAATAAAAATCACTTCCCCTGTCCCACCATCACACTTGCGTGGACCACTGCAGTGGCCTCCCCTTCACTGGTCGCCTGTTTCCACCCTCGCTCTGACAGTGTATTTTCCATGCAGTGGCCAGAGGGAGCCTGTTAAATCCTAAATCAGATCACGTCCCTCCTCTGCCCACAACCTTCCTTCAGCTGCCTATCACTCAGAGTAAAAGACAAAGCCCTTGCCCTGGCCTGCCAGACCCCACCCATGTATACCCCTTGCTTCCCCCACTGACTTCCTTGCTGTTCCTCACACACACCAGGCACATTCATGCATTAGGGCCTTTGCACTGGCCGATGCCTCTGCCTGGTGTGCCCTTCCTCCACTGGCTAGCTGTGTGGCTCACTCATCTCTTCAGATCTGTGCTCAAGACCCTTCTCAGTCATACTTTCCGGGACCACCTCATTAGACATCAGAGGCTGCCCCAGCAATTTCTTTTTTTTTCAAGTCAGACTTTCACTCTGTCACCCAGGAAGGAGTGCAGTGGCGCGATCTCGGCTCATGCAACCTCTGCCTTTGGGTTTAAGCAATTCTGGTGCCTCAGCCTCCCGAGTAGCTGGGACTACAGACATAGGCCACCACGCCCGGCTAATTTTTGTATTTTTAGTAGACACGGGGTTTTGCCATGTTGGCCAGGCTGGTCTCGAACGCCTGACCTCAGTGATCCGCCTGCCTCGGCCCCCCAAAGTGCTGGGATTACAGGGGTGAGCCACTGTGTCCAACCTGCCCCAACAGTTTTTATCTGCATTCCCTCTTTTCCGTGTTTTCTTTTTCTCCAAACCATTTATCAGCCTGTAACATACTTAATATTTTACCTACTTAGTTTTATTTATTTTCTATCTCTCCCACTAGAATGGCAATTCCACAAACAGGTATGCTTATCTCTTTTGCTCAGTGCTATCTCTCCAGTGCCTGGAACAGTGCCTGGCACACAGTAGGTGCTTAACATACATTTTTAGTTGACTGAATGATAGAGGGGCACAGAAACAGAGGAAATTTGACCTTGTCCCGCCTACCCTGCCATGAGCTATGCTTCAATTGAGATGATTTGCCTTATTTATTTATTTATTTATTTATTTATTTATTTATTTTGTGGAGGGGAGGGTTTCACTATGTTGCCCAGGCTGGTCTTGAACTCTTCGATCTACTAGATCCAAAGGTAGAAAGTGCTAAATACCCTGAGAGTGAGACTAGAGAAGGCTCTCCGGGAAGAGGTAGTATCGCCTGGTGCTGGTCCTGGAAGGTCTGATGGGAATGAGAGATTCTGGGATTCTGCGAGGCCCAGGAATGGAGGAAACAGCAGGCAGCAACTGGAGGAGTGAGGCGAGTTAGGAAAGGATGAAGATGATGGCATCACTGACAAGGAGAAATCTGTCAGGAGCCTTGAATCCCAAGGGGATGATCCTAGATTCCGTGCTCAGAGGTGTCATACCCTGGTCATAGGCCTCCGACCAAACAGCTCAGAGATCTCACACCTTACATAAACACCCATGCATGGCTCCAATACAATAATGAAGATCCCGTATTCGTAGAGAGGTTATGCATTTATTAGGCCAGCTTGGATGACATACAGACATGTAGGTTTGGTCCCAAACCTGTCTTGGGTCCCCCCTGAGCAGGATGTGTGAAGTGACTAAGTCTTCAGTCCTCAGAGGTCTCTGGGCCTGGGTGGGGGTTTGCAGGAAGGAAAGGAGAGGGCAACATCGAGGGGGACAGAATGGAGAAGGTCTAGCCTCCGTCATGAGGAGATGTAGTTTGACACCTCAATCAGGTTTCTGTCGGGGTCTCGGAAGTAGATGGACATAATAGGCCCTTTTGCCCCTGTTCTGGGGACTGGCCCCTCCTCAATAGGGACATCACAAGCCTGAGGTGGGAAGAAAAAACAAAAGTCATTCATCAAAGTCTGTGTGAGACCAAAATTTAATTCTTTTTTTTTTTTTTTTTTTTTT
>NW_016816881.1:95954-100419 GCF_001698545.2 Rhinopithecus bieti
CAGAATCTTGCTCTGTTGCCCAGGCTTCAGGGCAGCGATCACGGCTCACTGCAGCCTCATCCTCCCAGGCTCAAGTAATCCTGCAACCTGAGCCTCTGAGTAGCAGGGACCACAGGCACACCCCACCATGCCTGGCTAATTTTTAAATTTTTTGTAGAGACCGGATCTCCCCATGTTGCCCAGGCTGGTCTCGAACTCCTGGCTCAAGTGATCCCCGCCTCAACCTCCCAAAGTGCTGGGATTACAGGTGTGAGCCAGTGTGCCCAGCTGCATCACTATTTCTTGATTTAGCAACTTGAGATATTTCCTATCATCTCCCTGCTATGATAAATGAGAATTTAGCTCATTCACATTACTACCTCTTCCAACACAATTTGATTATCATTTTTAGTTTCTCTTTTAGCTCCTTTACAATCTTTAAATAACCCACTTGCATGTTTATTTTATTTATTTAATTTTTTTAAGAGACAGAGTCCCGTTCTATCACCCAGGCTGGAATGCAATGGTGCAATCATGGCTCACTGCAGCCTTGACTTCCTGGCCTCAAGCAATCCTCCTGCCTCAGCCTCCTGAGTAGCTGGGATTACAGGTGCGCACCACCATGCCTGGCTAATTATACAACTTTTTTTTTTTTTTTTTTTTTTAGAGAAAAAATTCTCATTATGTTGCCCAGGCTGGACTCCAACTCCTGAGCTCAAGCGATCCTCCTGCCTCATCCTCTCAAAGTGTTGGGATTGCAGGCATGAGCCACCACGCCTGGCTGCAAGTTTATTTTTGTAGATCAACTACAGACTAACTCACAGCCCTGCCATGTTCTTCATGGCTCCTCCCTCTCCTGGACCTCTCAACATGTGCCATTTTTTTTTTATCTCTTTTATATCACTATGAATGATACCACATCCATTCAATCAGAAAATGACTTTATTTCACTTTTTTTTTTTTTTTTTTTTTTGAGACGGAGTCTCGCTCTGTTACCCAGGCTGGAGTGCAATGGTGAGATCTTGGCTCACTGCAACCTCTGCCTCCTGAGTTCAAGCGATTCTCCTGCCTCAGCCTCCCGAGTAGCTGGGACTACAGGCGCAAGCCACCATGCTTGGCTAATTTTTGTAGTTTTAGTAGAGATAGGGTTTCAGCATGTTGTCTAGGCTGGTCTTGAACTCCTGACCTCAAGTGATCCACCCATCTCAGCCTCTCAAAGTGTTGGGATTACAGGTGTGAGCCACCACGTCTGGCCGATTTTATTTCACTTTTGGACTTGAAGATAGTTTGGCTCAGTGTACAATTGTAGGTTGCAGCTTATTTTCCCATAGCCTTTTAAATATGTTGCTTCATTGTCTTCCCCAAATGTGGTGTTGCTGTTAAGAAGTCTGATGTTCATCTGCGTTTTCTATTATTTGGTTGGTGATGCATCCATCTTCCACTACTGCAGCTTTAGGATTTTTCTTAATCCTAATGTTCTGAAATTTCACTCCATTGTGTCCAAGTCCAGAGGTTGAGGCATCATACACCTCGTCACCATTGGCCCACGCAAGGACTATCTCTTGTTTTATTTATCTTTTTCTCTTCATTCTCCATTCCCATCTCTACCTTAAGCAACCATTACAATGTGTTTGATGTGTATCCTTAGGTTTTCATAAATTGCTGTAAAAAGTGTGTTACTGTTTTATGTGTGTGTATTGTAAAGGGTAGCATGCTGTAGACCTGATGGTTTCTTCATTTTTCACTCAGCACGTTCTTTTCAAGACCCATTCATGTTGCTGTGTACACATCCAGTCTGATGTTGCATAATACTACATTTCTGCATAAGGTTCCATGTTAGATTTAACATTTTTACCCAAATAGAAAAAATTGGCCGGATGTGGTGGCACGTGCCTACAGTCTCAGCTACTCAGGAGGGTGAGGCAAGAGAAGCACCTGAGTCCGGGAGGTTCAGGCTGTGGTGAGCCATGATCGCAACATTGCAGTCCAGCCTGGGCAACAGAGCGAGACCCTGTCTAAAAAAATATTTCTTCTCCTGTTTGTGATTCCTCGAGCCCTTTCTATTTAAGTTATATGTGTGTGTGTGTCGGGGTGGGGGGAGGTGTTCATGTGTACTTAATTGTTTTAGAGCGGTTTTAGGTCCACAGCAAAAGTGAACAGAAGGTATAGGGATATATACACCTTGCCCCCACATATGCACAGCCTCCCCCACTTCTTTTACTTAGTAATAGGCATTTAAGTTTCCTCCATGTCTTTTCATGGATTGATAGTCCATTTATTTTATTTAATTAATTTATCTATTTGAGACAGAGTTTTGCTCTGTCGCCCAGGCTGGAGTGCAATGGGGCAATCTTGGCTCACTACAACCTCCGCCTCCTGGGTTCAAGTGATTCTCCTGCCTCAGCCTCCTGAGTAGCTGGGATTACAGGCACCCGCCACCATGCCTGGCTAATTTTGTATTTTAGTGGAGATGGGGTTTCACCATGTTGGCCAGGCTGGTCTCAAACTCCTGACTCAGGTGGTCCACCCGCCTCAGCCTCCCAAAGTGTTGGGATTACAGGCGTGAGCCACCGCACCTGGCAGATAATCCATTTATTTTTATCACTGAATAATATTTCATTGTCTGGATGTGCCACAGTTGATACAGCCATTCACTTACTGAAGCATATCTTAGGCATTTTTTGCTTTCTTTGCATTTGCCTTTTTTGAAGTTGTTCCAAATTCTCAAGGGTAGTTCAATTGATGGAAACCTCTTTTTTCCCTTGGATCTGTCTTTCCTGGAGTCTTTCTTACACCTGTACCAAACTGGACTGATTGTTCTCTAAGTACCTTTCTGGGATCCTCCTCTTGGGATCTGTTGTGGCCTGACTTCCATATTCTGAGATTGGTCATCTTTTTTTTTTTTTGAAATGGAGTCTTGCTTTGTCACCCAGGCTGGAGTGCAGTGGTGCAATCTCGGCTCACTGCAACCTCTGCCTCCCAGAGTGCTGGGATTACAGGCGTGAGCCACCGTGCCCGGCCAGTCCCCCATTTTGATATAGCATACCCTTAAGTAATTTTCAAAGCAAGTGGCAAATTTTCTAAGACTTCGCATGACTAAGAATGCTTTTATTCTACATTTACCTTTTTGTTTGTTTAGTTTTTTTTTTGATACAGTCTTGCTCTGTCACTCAGACTAGATAGTGCTGTGGTGCAATCTCGGCTCACTGCAACCTCTGCCTCCCAGGCTCAAGCAATTCTCATGCCTCAGCCTCCCAAGTAGCTGGGATTACAGGCGTGCACCAGCATGCACGGCAAATTTTTGTATTTTTAGTAGAGACGAGGTTTTGCCATGTTGGTCAGGCTGGTCTCAAACTCCTGACCTGAAGTGATCCACCCACGTCGGCCTCCCAATGTGCTGGGATTATAGGCATGAGCCACCGCACCTGGCCCCTACATTTACCTTTGGTTAATAGTTTGGTTGGACATAGAATTCTAGGTGGAAAATTTTCCCCTCAGAGTCTTGAAGGTGTCCTTTTATCTTTTGGTCTCTGGTCTCTTGGAAAATCTGGTATTTGTTTGTTTGTTTTTCCTTTGTAGATAATCTACTTTTTAATCTCTATGAAAGCTCTTAGCATCTACTTTTCAGTTTGATGTTCTGTAATTTCATAAGCATCCATTTAAGTGTCAACATGCTGGATACTTGGTTAACCTTTTTCATGTGGCGACTGCAGAGTTCTCTTGCATTGTTTCTATGATAATTTCCTCCTCTCCTTTTTCTCCATTGTCTCTCTGGAAGTCCATATATTCAATCTGGAATCTCCTCTATTGATCTCTTTATATTTTCTCTCAGATTTCCTGTGGTTTTCCTTTTAGAGTTAAGTTATATGTTAAAGTGTTATCAACAAATTTTAGCCCACCTGAATTTTGACATTTGGGAAAGTGCTTACCTTAAAAGTCATGACCTCCATGCCCAGGATCTTGGAATAAAACTTGGTGGTGTCTTTGATGCTCTTCACCGTCATCACGATGTGGTCAAGTCTACGGATAAGACGTGGGGGAGGGGTCTGACTGCTGTCCCTCCATGACGAAAAAAAGAAAAAAAAGTCAGAGGAGACCACATTGCCACTTGTCACACCCGTGTTTTCTTCTCCTTACCTCCCCCTACCTCCCCAATTACTCTACTTCCTCCTCACCCTCTTTCAAGGGGAAAGGCCTGAGAGAATACTTATTGGTAGAGTCTTACTGCCCATGTGTGGATTCACGAGAGCCCCTGTGTCTGCCATGACCACTCTCCACTGTTTTCTTGTTCCCTTTCTTTTCCTTTTTTTTGAGACAGAGTCTCACTCTGTTGCCCAGGCTGGAGTGCAGTGGCACAATCTCAGCTCACTGCAACCTCCGCCTCCTGGGTTCAAGCGATTCTCCTGCCTCAGCCTCCTGAGTAGCTGGGACTACAGGTGTGCACCACCACGCCCAGCTAATTTTTGTATTTTTAGTAGAGACAGGG
>NW_016816881.1:101014-107526 GCF_001698545.2 Rhinopithecus bieti
CTATAAAATGAGCATGATTTTATACATATAGGAGTATTGTGAGAGTTTTAAAAGTACTGTTTTAAGGGCATAGAACAATGCCCGATACATATCAAGTGCTATAAAAGGATTGATGATGATGATGTGTGGTTATCTTCTTAAAATCTAGACTCAGTTACAATGACCCCCTATCTCTACAGCCTCATCCATTGCTCTTGAACTCCAATCTACACTGTCCTTTTGCCTGTTCCTCATAAGGACCACCCTTGTACCTTTCATTTCACGGCCTTTGCAGATGGTAATGCCTGTCTCCCTGACTAGAATGTAAGCTTCATAAGAGAAGGGGCTTATGTTTGTTTTGTTCCCCATTCTTTCCCAAACAACTGGTTCAATCATATTTGTTCAATAAATAAATATCTACTGGAACAACTAGGGACAGTGCTTGGCACAAAGTCTGACTAATTTCTATTCTGTTCTATCCAATTCAATTGGATTCCATTCTACCCTTTGCTATTTTATTATTTTCTATTCCACTGCGTTTAGTTCCATTGAAACCAGCCCATTTTAAACAATTGATTTCACTGAGCTCCAGCTAAAAAAAAAATCCTGTACCATTCTATTTTCCTGAGTGGAGGAGGCATTAGCGAAGTTGCTGAGTTCTGCTCTCCCAATGGATACAAAAGATCCACATGGACATAGGAACTGCAGAAAGAGAAAATGACCAACATTTTGGCTCCATTGAAAATAAAGTCATATTTTGAAAAAAATTTTATTAACTTTCTTTTTTAATTCCCTTTTTGAGACAGGGTCTTGCTTTGTTGCCCAGCCTGGAGTACAGTGGCATGATCACAGCTCACTGCAGCCTCAACCTCCTGGACTCAAGCAATCCTCCTACTTCAGCCTCCCTAGTAGCTGGGATTACAGGTGTGTGCCACCATGGCCAACTATTTTTTGTCTTCTTTTTTCATTTTTTTGTAGAGGTGAGGGCTCACTGTGTTTCCCAGGCTGGTCTTGAACTCTTGGGCTCAAGCGATCCTCCCTCCTCAGCCTCCCAGAGTGTTGGGATTACAGGCATGAGCCACTGCACCCAGCCCTTATTAACCTTCTAACATCTATAGAATCTGTCCCAATACCCTATTTACTTTCCTGATAATTGGCAATCTCTATATTTTCTCTTAATTTCTCAAGATGAAATAGACATTGCGAATATTTTATTATTCTATTCAAAGAATCAACTTTTGACATTGTTGGCTTTATTGTATGTTTGCTTTCTATTTCACCAGTTCCTGCTGTTATAATTTCCTTCCTTCTACTTTCTTAGGTTCCATTTGCCATTCTTTTCCCAGTTTCTTGATAGGGAAGCTCAGGTCATTGATTTTCAAGTTTTCTACTTTTCTGATCTATGCATTTAGAACTATAGATTTCCCCTAAGCACTGCTTTGGCCACATCTGTATCATTTTGATAGTCTATTGGAAATAAACTCCACCTATTCCTCCCATTATTCAGTTCCCTGCCAGCTCAGATTCACTCCCCAGATCCTGCTTTGCGGACTCGGAGCTCCATCTTTGCAAATTCAAGGATGAGCAGGGATGGCTCTCTTCAAGAACAGGAAGGCCAGCGTGGCTCAGAACCCAAGAGTGAGTAAGAGATGAGTGGGAGGGCAAGGTAGGGTCTGGATCCTGCAGGGTCTTGGAGGTGAAGTTACAAAGCCTGCTTTATAAAATGATGATCAAGACATAGTCATCACACAAAGGACTGGGTGCGGTGGCTCACACCTGTAATCCTAGCACTTTGGGAGGCCGAGATGGGTGGAATACATGAGGTCAGGAGTTTGAGCCTGGCCTACATGGTGAAATCCTGTCTCTATTAAAAATACAAAAATTAGGTGGGCATGGTGGTGTGCGCCTGTAATCCCCTACTAGGGAGGCTGAGGCAGAAGAATCGCTTGAACCTGAGAGGCAGAGGTTGCAGTGACCTGAGATCGCACTGCTGCACTCCACCCCGGGCAGCAAGAGCAAACTTCGGTCTCAAAAGAAAAAGAAAAAAAAGACATAGTAATCACACAAGGCTTACTGTGTGCCAAGCCCTGTTTTACACACTCTACAAAAATGTAATCCATTTCATTTCTCACCACAGCCTATAAAATCCCTATAGTCAGAGTACCCGGAACACCATGTCCTTCCTCCTTTGGCCTCCTCCACAGGGAATGGTTCTGTCTTCCTACAGGGTCCTCTTCGAGGTCCCCTTCAGGTTGCCAGGGGCCTCTGAATTCCTCTCCTAAAGCTCAAGGTCAGCGCTGTGTTTCTTAGCCTCTCTCCACACGGCCTTAATCATGACAGCTTCAGGGACACCCTGCGTGAGTCACCTTTGTATCTCTCCACCTGTCCCTGGTGAACTGGGGGAGGAGCCAGCCCTCAGCCCTGGCCCAGCCCTGCACACCTGAGCACAGGGCCCTCCATGGCTTAGAGCCGGGCCTTTCCATGGGCCTCTGCTGCCCTCTGCTTGTCTCTGAAAGAGAAAGGGAGAGAGGAGGACAGGAAATGGGAGCCGGCAGAGAAGGGAAACAGGTTACTAGACTAGCTTCAGTGTCAACACCCTTGTCCCAGAACCCCAGCGGCCACTTTGTTCACCTGTTTCTCCAAAATCCTGCCCCACATCTTGACTGGTAGCCTGGAGGGCAGATGGCGCAGCATGGCAGGGTAGACATCTTTGTCCAGGGGCCTCCCGACAACCCTCTGGCTCAGCACCTGGAGATCAAGGGGCAGGAATGGGAGGGCACAGGCTGAGGACTGTGGGAGGTGACACAGGTAGGTGGTGCAAATGGAAGGACTTTGACATTAAACTCAGGGCCTCGAAATTAAAAGCTTAAAGTGGGTGTGTAAGGGATTACTTCTTGTTAACATTGAAGACTGGGTGCGGTGGCTCACACCTGTAATCCCAGCACTTTGGGAGGCCAAAGCAGGTGGATCACCTGAGGTCAGGAGTTCAAGACCAGCCTGGGCAACATGGTGAAACCCTATCTTTACTAAAAATGCAAAACATTAGCCAGGTGTGGTGGCGGGCGCCTGTAATCCCAGCTACTTGGGAGGTTGAGGCAGGAGAATCTCTTGAATCCGGGAGGCGGAGGTTGTAGTGAGCCGAGATGGCGCCATTGTACTCTAGCCTGGGTGACAGAGTGAGACTCCATCTCAATAATAATAATAATACTGAAAAACCACCAAGTATTAAGGGGATCTTTATTCTAGGGTGTGATGCCTCTGTTCTACTTAGGGGTATGTCTCCAAAGTGTGAGATCTGTGAGCTGTTTGAGAGTGTGTGTCAGGGGTGTGAAGTTGTGAGCTATCTGAGTTAGAGTATGACTGCTCTGACCTATTATGGGTCTGTTTCCAAGCCAAGATCCCTAAACTCTTAAGAGTTCTGAGCCCCTTGGCCAAGCACGGTGTCTCACGCCTGTAATCCCAGCACTTTGGGAGGCCAAGGTTGACGGATCACTTGAGGCCAGGAGTTCGAGACCAGCCTGGCCAACATGGTAAAACTCCGTCTCTACTGAAAATACAAAAATTAGCCGGGCATGATGGTGTGCACCTGTAGTCCCAGCTATTCAGGAGCCTGAGGCAGGAGAATAGTTTGAACCCGGGAGGCGGAGGTTGCAGTGAGCTGAGATTGCGCCCTTGCACTCCAGCCTGGGCGATAGAGTGAGACTCTGTTTAAAAAAAAAAAAAGTTCTGAGCCACAGGGTGTGATGTTCCTGAATTATTTTGGGGGATGAGATTTGCAGTCTTCCTCCTCCTCCCCACTCACCCTTCACTCACCCTCACCTTCCACTGCTGAGAGTCAGAGAACATTCATCAGCCCGGTTGTTGTTCACTTTACCCTGAGCTGAGCTCCCACATCTCTCTTACAAGTTACCTGTCTGGCCCCTGGAGTATGTGAGTTTGAGATTTTTGTTTCTAGTTACCCCCAACACAAACACTTTGTGTTGTGGATATTGTTTTGTTTTTGTTTTTTTGAGACAGGATCTCACTTTGTCACCCATGCTGGAGCCCACTGGTGCCATCATGCAGCCTCAGTGCAGCCTCAAACTCCTGGGCTCAAGGGATCCTCCTGCCTCAGCCTCTTGGGTAGCTGGGACTACAGGTGTGCGTTACCACACCTGGCTAATTTTTATATTTTTAGTAAGGATGAGGTCTTGCTATGTTGCCTACAATTGGCCTCCTTTGGCCTCCTGAAGTGTTGGGGTTACAGGCGTGAGCCACCGCGCCCGGCCAGATATTGTTTTAAGCATATGATTTTCCTTTAAAAGAGTTACACAAATAATATGTGAATACAGGTTTGTATAAAAGATTTGAAAAACAGGCCGAGGGCGGTGGCTCACACCTGTAATCCCAGCACTTTGGGAGGCTAAGGCGGGTGGATCAATTGAGGTCAGGAGTTCGAGACCAGCCTGGCCAATATGGTGAAACCCCATCTCTACTAAAAATACAAAAATTAACTGAGCATGGCGGCACACACCTGTAATCCCAGCTACTTGGGAGGCTGAAGCACGAGAATCACTAGAACCCGGGAGGCAGAGGTTGCAGTGGGCTGAGATTGTGCCACTGTACTCCAGCCTGGACGACAGAAGGAGACTCTTTCTCTTAAAAGAAAAAAAGAATTTTTTTTGAACAACACATCAGTACATGGACTCTAGCAATCATCTCCACCCTCATTTCCCCAAAATGACCACTGGGGTCAAATTCTGGTGTTTCCTTCCAGATTCAGTTCTCTGTGTTTACATAGTGTGTGTGTGCACACACTACACAGATGCACTAGGTCACTGTAACTGACTCCCCCTTACTTTTCCCTGCCTATAGCACATCCTGTAGAAGGTAACCCCCACCCCCGCAGGTACACACAAATCCCATCCATTCTGTGTCATGTCCAGTGGGCACTCTGTGCTGTAACATGAACCCCCTATTATTCGTTTCACTCTGTAATAGTCCTTGGCTATCAGTGAACATTTACAAGATTTTCCTGGTTGTTTACTCCTACCAGCTTTGTTCTGACAGCTCTGTGCACATGTCCGAGTACTAGAATTAGAAGTGGAATTGCTGGGTGTATTAGTCAGAGTTCTCTGGAGAAACAGAACCAGTAGGAGAAACAGAACCAATATGTAATATATTATAAGGAATTGGCTCATGTGATTTTGGAAGCTGAGAAGTTCCATAATCTGCTATCAGCAAGCTGGAGACCCAGGAGAGCCAGTGGTGTAGTTCCAAGAACCAAAGGGCTGATGGTGTTGGCTGGGCATGGTGGCTCACGCCTGCAATCCCAGCACTTTGGGAGGCCAAGGCGGGCAGATCACTTGAGGTCAGGGGTTCAAGACCAGCCTGACTAACATGGCAAAACCCCATCTCTACTAAAAATACAAAAATTATCCAGGCCTGGTGGTGCATGCCTCTAGTCCTAGCTACTTGGGAGGCTGAGGCAGGAGAATCGCTTGAACCCGGGAGGTGGAGGTTGCAGTGAGCCAAGATTGTGCCACTGCACTTCAGCCTGGGTGACAGAGAGAGACTCCATCTCTAAAAAACAAAACAAAACAAAAAAACAAAGGGCTGATGGTGTAAGTACCAGCCAAGGACAAAGGACTGGTGTTCCACCTCAAGCAGTCAGAGAGCAAATTCCACCTTCCTCCATCTTTTTGTTCTATTCCAACCTTCAGTGGACTGGGTGATGCCCATTTGCACTGGGCAGAGCCATCTGCTTTACTCAGTCCAACAATTCATATGCTAACCTCATCTGGAAACACCCTCACAGATCCCCCCAGAAATAATATTCAACAGGGCACCCTGTGTCCCAATCAAGTTGACACATAAAATTTACCATCACAAGTCCACCCTTTGTCAACTGTCCTTTTCCACTGTCCTTCAGAGATGTCTCAGAAAGAGGTCATAGTGTTTCAGTTGTCTGCTTTCAGAGCGTGCCTGCATAACATGCAGAACCATCTGTAAACCATGCCCAAGTCTTCTCTTTCTCTGTCAACTAATTGTAGGGAACTCCCCATGAGGCCACAGGTTCAGGCTGGGAGAAACGAGGCAGGGTGGAAGGAGTGGGGACCATGGGCATTTAGGCCTCTTCCTCATGTAACTTACTTGCGTCTTCAGGGCCTGCTTAGGCCCTATCACATATTTCCCATTTCCATTCGACGATGGAGCGCTGCTGTGCACACCAACTCTTGGTTAGTTGGGTAACACCCAGTTCATGATGGGCAGGAATGTAACTTGGTGGCCAATGGTCAAGTATTTAGTTTCTACTAAGACCCAGTAGCAGACCAACAGCTGTTTCTCTCTCTCTCTCTCTTTTTTTTTTGAAACAGGGTCTCACTTTGTCACCCAGGCTGGACTGCAGTGGCAGAATTACAGCTCACTACAGCCTCGACCTCCTGGGCTCAAGCAATCTTCCCACCTCAGCCTCCTGAGTAGGTGGGACTACAGGCATGCACCACCCCACCCAGCTATTAATACTTTTTGTATTTTTTTGTAGAGATGGATTT
>NW_016816881.1:107785-117595 GCF_001698545.2 Rhinopithecus bieti
TTTTTTTAGACGGAATCTCGCTCTGTTGCCCAAGCTGGAGTGCAGTAGCACTATCTCTTCTCACTGCAAGCTCCGCCTCCTGGGTTCACACCATTCTCCCACCTCAGCCTCCCAAGTACTGGGACTACAGGCGCCTGTCACCAAGCCCAGCTAATTTTTTGTATTTTTAGTAGAGACAGGGTTTCACCGTGTTATCCAGGATGGTCTCAATCTCCTGACCTCGTGATCTGCCCGCCTCGGCCTCCCAAAGTGCTGGGATTACAGGCGTGAGCCACTGCGCCTGGCCTAGAGATGGATTTTTGCCATGTTGCCCAGGGTGGTCTCGAACTCCTGTGCTCAAGAGAGAGATCTGCTGGTCTCAACCTCCCAAGGGGCTGGGATTAAAGGAGTGATCCACCAGCCCAGCCAAGAGCTGTTTCTTAAAAGGAGGGTAGTTATCTGCAGAGAATAGTAGGGCTTTGCTCCAAAATCCTAAAGGAGGCTCACCAAGTTTCATTTGGGAGGCTGAGACGGGTGGATTGCCTGAGCCCAAGAGTTCGAGACCAGCCTGGGGAACATGGGGAAACCCTATCTTTACAAAAATTACAAAAGTTAGCCAGATGTGGTGGTGCACACCTACAGTCAGTCCCAGCTACTAGAGAGGCTGAAGTGGGAGGATCACTTGAGCCTGAAAGGTCAAGTCTGCAGTGAGCTGTGATTGTGCCACTGTACTCCAGTCTGGGTGACAGAGCAAGACCCTGTCTCAAAAAATAAAACAAAATCCTAAAGGGCTAGGCTGTGATTAACCTATAGGGGCCTGCCAAGAGCTTCAAACAGTATTCCTATCTGCCACTGTCACTGCAAGCACCACTGGATCTGCTAGGTCCTATGGCCCAAGTGGCAAAGCAGCTTGCACAGCAGCCTGGACGTGTTGTAGAGCCTTCTTCTGTTCTGGGCCCCACATAAAACTTGCAGCTTTTCGTGTCATTTGGTAAATGGGCCTGTGTAACACACCCAAATGAGGAATGTGCTGCCTCCAAAATCCAAATAGGCCTGTTAGGCGTTGTGCCTCTTTTTTGATTGTAGGAGGGGCCAGATGCAACTACTTATCCTTCACCTTAGAAGGAATATATTGACTGGGCACGGTGGCTCACGCCTGTAATCCCAGCACTTTGGGAGGCCGAGGCGGGCGGATCACGAGGTCAGGAGTTCGAGACCAGCCTGACCAATGTGGTGAAACCCTGTCTCTACTAAAAATACAAAAATAGCCGGGTGCGGTGGCACGTGCCTGTAATCCCAGCTACTCAGGAGGCTGAGGCAGGAAAATCGCTTGAACGGGGAGGCGGAGGTTGCAGTGAGCCAAGATTGCATCATTGCACACCAGCCTGGGAGACAGAGTGAGACTCCATCTCAAAAAAAAAAAGGAATATGTTGACAGACCCCACACCACTGGACTCCTAGAAATTTCACTGAGGTAGAAGGTTCCTGAATTTTTGTTGAATGTATTTCCTACTTTCTGACACAGAAATTTCTCACCAATAAGTCTAGAGTAGTTGCTACTTCTTGCTCACTATGTCCACTTAGCATAATGTCATCAATGTCATAGACCAGTGTGATACCTGTGGAGGGGAAAGGCAATCAAAGTCTTTGTGAACTAAATTGTGACATAGGACTGGAGAGTTGATTGATATACCACTGAGGCAGGATAGTGACAGAGTACAGCTGGCCTTGCCAGTTGAAAGCAAAGTGCTTCTGGTAGCCTTATGGACAGGGATGAAGAAAAAAGGCATTTGCCAGATCAAATAACTGCACACCAGGTACCAAGGGATGTGTTAATTTGCGCAAGCAATGCAACCACCTCTGGTACGGCAGCTGCAGTTGGAATTACCACCTAGTTAAGCTTACGTTAAGTTTAAGTCATCACTTGGCTAATCCACTGTCGTTCTGCAAGATCCATCTGTCTTCTGCACAGGCCAAATAGGAGAGTTGAATGGGCATGTGGTAGGAATCACCACTCCTGCTTCCTTGAAGTCCTCTGCAATCCCTCCAGAAGTGCAGCAGGTCCCCCTCATTCTGTATCACATCCTGCAGGTGCTCTGTGGAGCGACATGAACCTCCATCATTCATTTCACTCTGCAACAGTCATTCACTATAAATGGACATTTACAAGGTTTTTCTGATCTGCTCCCACCAGTCTTGTGCACACAGCTTTGTGCACATGTGTGAGTGTTAGAGTTAGAAGTGGAATTGCTCAGGCCAGGCGCAGTGGCTCACCCCTGTGATTCTAGCACTTTGGGAGGCCAAGGCAGGTGGATCACCTGAGGTCAAGAGTTTGAGACCAGCCTGGCCAACATGGTGAAACCTCGTCTCTACTGAAAATACAAAAATAAGCCAGGCGTGGTGGCGGGCACCTCTAATCCCAGCTACTCAGGAGGCTGAGACAAGAGAATTGCTTGAACCCAGGAGGTGGAGGTTGCAGTGAGCCAAGATCGCACCATTGTACACCAGCCAAAAGTGGAATTGCTTGATCAAGTTTCATTCATTCAACAAACACCTAATGCGTGTGTACTGTGTGCCCAGCACTGTTCTATATGCTGACCAGACAACAGAAAATAAGGCAGACAAATGTCCCTTCCAACATGGAGCTGGGGGGAGTGGGGAGAGTGTCCAATATTGATTTCTGTAGATGCTTCACAAGGTCCTAGAAGGTTTTACTCTCATCAGGAATGCATTTTCTGACTTCCTCCCCACTACTCTCTATGGGGTGGGGCCTGCAGCAGGGGATTGGCTTCCTTGATCTTTGCTCTCTACAAGCTGTGCAGGGTCTGATGCTGGGACGGTCCATTTGGGGATGTGCATGTGCATATATGTGTATGCAGGTGGGCACCTGTGTGTGTACATGTGGTTGGGAAGCGGGGGATGGAAATTGAATGGTCCACTGGAGAGACTGAGGGGCAATAGGAATAGAAGAGACCACTTAATGGTGTTGGAGGGAGCTTGGGACAAAATGATCCATTGAATTGAGGCATGAACAGCCCCTCACAGGTCGCACCACAGAGGTGTGCGGGAGTGGCGGTGATGAGGAACTTAGTACTGTCTTGGAACCTGCTGTGGTGCAATTGTTGTGTGGATGCTCCTGGGATCACACGACTGTTGTGTAGACAACCTTGCAGTCATAAAGACAGGGGTATGGGTAACCCTGGAGTCACGGGGTGGGGTGTGAGCACTCCTGGGGTCGCACAGATAGAAGTGTGAATGCCACCTGAGGCAGCACACACTGGCATGTGGACAACATGTGGACAGATGGGGTTCTGGACATTCCAGGAGTCCACACACACTGCAGAGTGGACACTCCAGAAATCACACACACTGGATAATGCACACTTTTGGGGTCACACAGAGGGGGATGCAGGCACTTCTGGGGTCAGATTGACTAGGGTTTCAACACTCTTGTTGTCAAACTGAGGGGTGGGCAGCCTTGGGGTCCCAATGATTGGAGTGTGGACATTCCCAGGGTCACATAGATTTGTATGTGGACACTTCCCACATAGACTGGGGAGCGGATACTCCTGAGTCATCCGGACTGGCTAGTGGACATCCTTAGGGTCACATATACCAGGATGTGGACATCCTAAAGGTCAGATAGTCTGGGGTGTGCACGTCCCTGGGTTCACACAGATTGGAATGTAGAGCGTCTTGGGGCCTCTCAGACTGGAATGTGGCCACTCCTGGGCTCATACAGCCTGAGATGTGGACAACAGTGAGGTCACCTAGAGTACTGGCCGGTCACAAAGATGGGGATTTTGACACCCCTAGAGTCACTCAGACTGGACTGTGGACAGACTTGGGGTCATATAGACAGAGGTGTGAACACTCCAAGGGCCACCCATACTGGAGAGTGGACATTTCCAGGGTCATACGGGGGTTTGGGACACTCCTAATGTTAAACACTGGGCGGCGGGCACCCCTGAAATCACACATTGTAGACCAGACACTCCTAGTGTTACACAGACTGGGGTGTGGCTACTCCTGGGGCCACAGTGGCTAAGGCAGGGACAGGCTTGTGGTCACATAGGCTATGTTATGAACATTCCTGCAATCTCAGTTTTAGGGAAGTGGATATTCCTGTGGTCCAAAAAAATGATGAATTGGCACCCCTGGGGTCACAGACTGAGGTGTGGATGCTGCCATTGTCACCCAGGATAGTCATGGACACTCCTCGGTATGCAGATTTGGGAGTAGATACTGCTGAGGTCACAGCAGCTGCAGCATGGGTGGCCCTCGGGTTACACAGACTGGAATGTGAATTACCCTGGGGTCACACAGATCAGGTGTGAACATCGCTGGGTCTCGTAACCCCCTGATGGAGTAACACCCCCTGGACAGTGTGCCTCCTGGGATCACATAGGAAGGGCAGCAGGCTGTCATGGGGTACTACACATGGGGGGTCAGCACTCCCGTGGGTCACTCACATGGGGGCTTGAACACTCACACACAGTGAGTTGTAGACATTCCTGGGGTCACACAGACTGGCTGGATGCTGCTGGTGTCACACAACTTTGGAGTTAGGCACTTCTGGGGTCACACATACTGGCATGTGGACACAACTGTAGTCACACAGATAGGGGTTTGGACACTCCTAGAGTCACACACCCTGTGGTAGGGACATCTCTGTCATCACAAGAGTGAACACTCGTGTCATACAGACTGGTAAGTGGACATTCCTGGGGTCAGACAGACTGTGGGGTGGACAGCTGTGCTGTCACACAGAATGAGGAGAGGGTGCCCCTGAGGTCACACACATTGGGGAGGGAATGATGCTGGAGGTCCACATTCAGGAGTCACTGACAAAAGGGGGGAAAGTTTGAATATCACCTAAGCAGTGCACATGACAGACGGGTTCTAGAATGTGGGCTTCACTTTTCATCACCGTGGAAGACCCACAGCCTGCCTCTTTTCATGGACATTGAGGATACCGGAGGAAGAGAAACACCTGGAATCTATTGCTGGGAAGGTCTACAGTGCCTGGGACCTTGGGCTTTTCACTGCTCTTCAGAACTGATTATACTCAGTTGTTTTTTTTTTTTTTTTAATCTTTGAAATGGGGATCACTGGCTTCCTGCTTCCCTCACCAGGACATTTTGAGGATGAGGTAAAGTTCTCAGGTTAAAACTGCTTTATAAAGTAAAGCACCCTCTGGATGAGGAGGCCTGAGACTCTTCCTAAAATTCAAAGCAGTGAGCTGGCTGATCAAGGTGGCATCAGGCCAGGAGCTGGAAGAGTGGACACCTAGTTTGTGATCATGATAATGAATCTAGCTAAGTGACCTGGAGTGAGTCTGTTGCCTGCACTGAGCGTCAGGTTCCTGATCAGTAATATGGGGATGATACCCATCTGACAGGGTGTCACAGTGATGTTTGGCTGTTCCCAAAAGTCACACATGTTGAGCTGTTGCAAAATAGCTGTCCAACCAGAAATTCCACTTCCCACTGTCTCTTCTTGCCCCTGGGTGGGGCCATGCAACCAATTCTCCCAAATGGAACTTGAGCTAAAGTGGTGCGTGTCCTTAAGAAGCAGTAGTGCTTTCCCCATTGCTCTTTGTCTATGTTTTGGTGGTCCTGAGCCCGAGTGGAGGGTGGTGAGGCCACAGTGTCCAAGGAGGCTGGGGTCCTTAACCCCCACATGGAAGTCCGCTCATTAACCAGGAACACCCACGGCAGTCTGTGATGAGAGCAAGAAATAAACTTTTATTAGCCTGTGAAGCCATGGCATTGTCAGGTTGGTTTGTTACTGCAGGAGAAGGAGTTCCTCAATACAGTGGATCAAATTCTGTGTGGAGAAGCTCTCTGCACACTGGAAAGCTCAGGGACAGGGGAGCATTCTTCCAGAAGGACCTCCTCTCTTCCAGGAGATGGCTCCTTCCTCTACTGCAGGAAGAGCTCTGTCCAGGGTGAAGGGAACCAGGCCAGAGCAGAGGTGGTAATCAGGAGAGCATCTGCACCTCCAACCTGGACACTGGCTGCACTGTGGAGTCTCCTGGACGTGGGACCCTGTTCTTCAGAGATCCAGAGGTGAATGAGGTGCTGCTTGATGCTCTGATGCTTGGCTTGGCTTTCGTAACAGGCTTCAGGGTATGTCTGGGAGAACTCAGCCACTCCTTTCCATAAACGGATCGAAGATAACTTTGGTTTCACTAAATGTTTCCAGCAGACGATTTCTTGTCTCCTTAGAATGGAAGCACTTTCCGTTGAGTAACAGAGACCTACCATGCTTCTTCCCCATCCACTGCTGGCCCCAGCACATCTCCCAGGACAAAGCCCAGAGAACCAGCGAGGCAGCAGTCAGTGCTTCCCAAACCATGGCCACCTTCAGGGCCAGTTGGTGTTCCTGCAAACACAGGCCTACCAACGTGCTGGGACTCCGCTTGTTTAGCAGATGCATTTCTTTCTCCTCCTCCCCATTTAAAACATTGTGGTGAAATACATATGACAAAATGTATCACTATAATCATCGTAAGTGTACCATTCAGTGGTATTAAATACACTCATAATATTGTGCAAACATCACCACCATCCATCTCCAGAACTCTTCTTCTCTTGTAAAATTGAAACTCTGTACCAAACAACTCCCCATTCTTTCCTCCCGAAAGCCCCTGGCAACCACCCTTCTACTTTCTGTTTCTATGATTTTTTTTTTTCTTTTTGAGACACGATCTCACTCTGTCACCCAGCACAGAGTGCAGTGGCACAATCACAGCTCACTGCAGCCTCGAACTCCTGGGCCCAAGCAATCCTCCTACCTCAGCCTCCTGAGCAGCCAGGCCCACACGTGTATGGCTGGCTAATTTTTTTTTTTTCGAAATGGAGTCTCCCTCTGTTGCCTAGGCTGGAGTGCAGTGGCATGATCTCGGCTCACCGCAACCTCTGCCTCCCAGGTTCAAGCAATTCTCTTGCCTCAGCCTCCCGAGTAGCTGGGACTATAGGCACGTGCCACCATGCCCGGCTAATTTTTGTATTTTTGGTAGAGACGAAATTTCACAATGTTGGCCAGGCTGGTCTTGAACTCCTGACCTCGTGATCCACCCACCTCGGCCTCCCAAAGTGCTGGGATTGCAGGCATGAGCCACCACACCCGGCCTAATTTTTTTTTTGGGGGGGTTGGGGGACGGAGTCTCGCTCTGTCGCCCAGGCTGGAGTGCAGTGGCGCGATCTCGCCTCACTGCAAGCTCCGCCTCCCGGATTCACGCCATTCTCCTGCCTCAGCCTCCCGAGTAGCTGGGACTAGAGGCACCCGCCACCACACCCAGCTAATTTTTTGTATTTTCGGTAGACACGGAGTTTCACCGTGTTAACCAGGATGGTTTCAATCTCCTGACCTCGTGATCTGCCCACCTCGGCCTGCCAAAGTGCTGGGATTACAGGCATGAGTCACCGCATCTGGCCTACCCGGCCTAATTTTTAACTTTTTTGGTAGAGACAGGGTCTCGCTATGTTGTTTAGGCTGGTCTTGAAGTCCTAGGCTCAAGTGATCCTCCTGCGTCAGCCTCCCAAAGTGCTGGGATTACAGGTGTGAGACACTATGCCTGGCCCATCTCTGTGACTTTGACTACACTATGTTGCTCATATAAGTGGAATCATACAGTATTTGTCTTTTTGTGACTGGTTTATTTCGCCTAGCATAGTATCCTCAAGGTTCATCCATGTTGTAGGATGTGTGAGAAGCCGAAATTTCCTTCCTTTTTGAGGCTGAATAGTATTCCATTGTATGGATAAGCCACATTTGCTTAGCCATTCACCTGTCTGTGGACACTTGGGTTGCTTCCATGGTTTAGCTATTGTGAATAATGCTGCTATGGGCATGATTGTACAAATATCTCAAGACCCTGTTTTCAGTTCTTTTGGATATATACCCAGAAGTGGAATTGCTGAATCATATGGTCATTCTATTTTTTTTTTTTTTTTTTTTGAGACAGGGTCTCACTCTGTCACCCAGGCTGAAGGGCAGTGGTATAATCTCACCTTACTGCAACCTCCACCTCCCAGGTTCAAGTGATCCTCCTGCCTCAGCTTCCCAAGTAGCTGGGACTACAGGTGCATGCCACCATACCTGGCTAATTTGTACATTTGTTGTAGAGATGAGGTTTTGCTATGTTGGCCAGGCTAGTTTCGAACTCCTGAGCTCAAGCAGCCCTCCCACCTTGGCCTCCCAAAGTGCTGGGATTATAGGTGTGAGCCACTGCGCTCAGCCTATTTTTAACTTTTTAAGAAACTGTCATTTTGTTTACCACTGTGGCAGTTCCATTTTATGTTCCCAGTAAGAGTACACAAGGGTTTCAGTTTCTCCACATCCTCGCCAACACTTGTTATTTCCTTTTTTTTTTTTTATAGTAGCCATCCTAATGGATGTGAGGTGGTATCTCATTCTAGTTTTGATTCGCATTTCCCTAATAATTAGTGATGCTGAACATCTTTTCATGTTCTTATTAGATATTTGTATGTCTTCTTTGGAGATATGTCTATTCAAGTCCTTTATCCATTTTTGAATTCGGTTGTTTGTCTTTTCATTGTTGAGTTTTGGGGGTTCTCTATACATTCTGAATCTTAATCAAGCTTGTCAGGTATATGCTTTACAAATATTTTCTCCTGTTCTGTGAGTTGCCTTTTTATTAGAAAGCGTATTTCTACTTCAGAGAAAATGTCTGCCTTTCTCTCAAATCTGGAGTTTGTGAGGACTTGAGGACAAACACTGAAATCACATAGGCTCGGTAGCTCAGTTTTCCTGTCCATAAAATGGGCATGCTAGAACCTAGCCTGGCCATCCTAAAGGGTAGTTAAGAGATTATGTGTAAAGAGACTTTGGCAGTTAGGCATTCTTCCCCTTTAACTAATAGAAAGCCCTACTAAAGGCCAGGCGCGGTGGCTCACGCCTATAATCCCAGCACCTCGGGAGACTGAGGCAGGTGGATCACCTGAGGTCAAGAGTTCAGGACCAGCCTGGCCAACATGGTGAAACCCCATCTCTACTAATAATACAAAAAAAAAAAAAAAAAAAAAAGCCAGGAGGGGGGGGGGGCACCTGTAATCCCAGCTACTCAGGAGGCTGAAGCAGGAGAATCATTTGAACCCAGGAGGTGTAGACTGCAGTGAGCCAAGATTGCGACACTGCACTCCAGCCTGGGTGACAGAGAGTGATACTCCATCTCAAAAAAAAAGAAAAAAGAAAAAAGCTGGAGGAGGGATATATCTCTGCCTTCCAATCTGAAGAGAGTAGGGATGGGGTAGTGCAAAAGAAGGGGATAGAGATGAAGATTGTAGGGAAAGCAGTGGAAAGCATATTTCATAGAACCACAGACTTGGAGGCAAGGTGAGCTGAGTTCTAGGCCTAGTTCTGCATTAGCACTGCTGTGTGGCTTGGATTCTGTCCCTTGCCTTCTCTGCACCTTGTTTTCCTTTTCTGTATCAGGAAGAGGTGAGCTTAGTGATCTCAAAGGGCACTCCATGCATTGGTGACCCTGTGGCTTTGACTTGGCCCTGGGGACTGGGCTGTGGAGTCTACCTCAGGGAAGGCCCACTGAGTCTTTAAGATACAGGGTCTCGTGGGAGGCCGAGATGGGCGGATCACAAGGTCAGGAGATCAAGACCATCCTGGCTAACATGGTGAAACCCCGTCTCTACTAAAAAAATACAAAAAACTAGCCGGGCGTGGTGGCGGGTGCCTGTAGTCCCAGCTATTTGGGAGGCTGAGGCAGGAGAATGGCGTAAACCCGGGAGGCGGAGCTTGCAGTGAGCTGAGATCCGGCCACTGCACTCCAGCCTGGGCGACAGAGCGAGA
>NW_016816881.1:119474-124318 GCF_001698545.2 Rhinopithecus bieti
GCCAACATTGTGAAACCCCATCTCTACGAAAAATACAAAAATTAGGCTGGGCGTGGTGGCTCATGTCTGTAATCCAAGCACTCTGGGAGGCTGACGAGAGTGGATCACCTGGGGTCAGGAGTTCGAGACCAGCCTGACCAATACAGTAAAACCTGGTCTCTACTAAAAAAATACAAAAAAAAAAACTAGCCAGGCATGGTGGCGTGTACCTCTAATCCCAGCTACTCAGGAGGCTGAGGCAGGAGAATTGCTTGAACCTGGGAGACAGAGGTTGCAATGAGCCAAGATTGCACCACTGCACTCCAGCCTGGGTGACAGAGCAAGACTCTGTCTGAAAAAAAAAAAAAATTAGCCAAGTGTGGTGGCAGGCACCTGTAATCCCAGCTACTAGGGAGGCTGAGGCAGGAGAATTGCTTGTGGGAGGTGGAGGTTGCAGTGAGTAGAGATCACGCCACTTCACTCCAGCAGCCTAAGTGACAGAGTGAGACTCCATCTCAACAACAACAACAACAACAACAACAACAACAAAATTTTTTTTTTAACCAAAACAGTGAGGTCATGATTATGTATTTTCATTGACAAAGCCTGTGTTGCTACCCACGGCCACCACTGAGTGAGCAACCTGCCCATACCTGATGAGCTCTTCCCAAAGCAAACCACCACAGCCCAAATGCAGCCAGCTGCCTCCTACTCTTTCCCCATTTCACGCAAATAGATAACATTCATCTCTGGCTGTTGTGGACTGAATTTTGTCCCCCTCCAATTCATATGTTAAAGCCCCTAGTAGCTCAGAATGTGAGTGTATTTGGAGATAGGGCCTTTAAAGAGGTGATTACATTAAAATGAGGTTGGCAGGGTGGGCTGCAATTCAATCTGTCTTGCGGCCCTTATAAGGAGAGGAGATCAGAACACAAACATGGGTGCACAAGAAGGAAGGACCATGTGGAGACACGGGGAAGAGGTGGCCGTCTACAAACCAAGGAGACAGGCTTCAGAAGAAACCAACCCTGCTGACACCTTGATCTTTGATTTCTAGCCTCCAGACTGTGAGAAAATAAACTTCTGTCGTTTAAACCACCCAGTCTGGTATTCTGTTATGGAAATCTTAACAAGCGAATACGCTGGCATTATCACCTCTTTTGCTCCAAAGAAACAACTTTTGGCCAGGCGCAGTGGCTCACGCTAGTAATCCCAGCACTTTGGGAGGCAGATATGGGAAGATCTCTTGAGGCCAGGAGTTTGAGACCAGCCTGACCAACATGGTGAAACCCCGTCTTTACCAAAAATACAAAAAAATTAGCGGGGCATGGTGGCACACACTTGTAAAAAATAATAATAAATAAAAACATTAAAATGTATACTATTCTGAGAGCTAATTTAATTAGTCAAAGATACTTCATTTTCACTGTCTTGTAATCTCCCTACAAACCTGTAACCCTGTGACAAGTCAGAATGGCGCTTATGATTCCCCACTGGGCAGAAGGAAAACTGAGTCCCACGGGGGACACATGACTTGGTCAAAGCTACATAGCCAGAATTCAGATTTTCAGACTCCAACCCTGAAGCCTTGAGATCAGGAAGATGTGGAAAGGGAGCCAGGAATTCGGTCTTCTCATCTCTGACAGTCCATCAAATCACAGTCTTCTGGAAGAATCACATGGGTGTTTGGTCCAGATCTCTAAGATGGCCCCATCCTATCCTTCAGAGAGCCTTTTATAAGTAATGAAAAGCATACAAAACATTTGTTTAAAAGTTGCTAATGGCCAGGTGTGGTGGCTCACGCCTGTAATCCCAGCACTTTGGGAGGCCAAGGCAGGCGGATCTTGAGGTTAGGAGTTCGTGACCAGTGTGGCCAACATGTTCTCTATTAAAAAATACGAAAAAAATTAGCCGGACATGGTGGTACACTCTTGTAATCCCAGCTACTCAGGAGGCTGAGGCAGGGGAATTGCTTGAACCAGGGAGGTGGAGGTTGCAGTGAGCTGATATCGTGCCACTGCCCTCCAGCCTAGGCGACAGAGCGAGACTGTCTAAAAAAAAGAAAAAAGTTGCTAATATTAATTTTATATATTTTGCCCTCCTCCCCTTTTGTAGAGACAGGGTCTTGCTCTGTCACCCAGGCTGGAGTGCAGCAGTGAAATCATAGCTCACTATAGACTTGAACCCCTGGGTTCAAGTAACAAAAACCATAGAAGACATTTGTTTAACAGTTCCTAATTTTAATTTTACAGATACAAAACCAAACCAGACCCTTCCTGGCTCTTTCCATTAACTCAAGGTTAACAGATGTGTTATTTAAACATCCCTATTAATGGGAATATGGATCAATTTTAATTTTTTAAATTTCTAATTTTAAACATTTTGTGGAGACAGGGTCTTGCTATGTTGCCCAGGCTGGTCTCGAACTCCTGGGTTCAAGTGATCCTCCTGCTTCAGGCTCCCAAAGTGCTGGGATTACAGGTGTCAGCCACCGTGCCTGGCCTCAGTTTTATTTTATTTTTTATTTTATTTTTTTGAGACAGAGTCTCACTGTGTCGCCCAGGCTGGAGTGCAGTGGTGCGATCACGGCTCACTGTAACCTCTGCCTCCCAGATTCAAACGATTCTCCTGCCTCAGCCTCCTGAATAGCTGGGACTACAGGCACCCACTACACCCAGCTAATTTGTGTGCTTTTAGTAGAGATGGGGTTTCACCATGTTGACCAGGCTGGTCTTGAACTCCTGGCCTCAGGAGATCCACCCCTCGGCCTACCAAAGTGCTGGGATTACAGGTGTGAGACCAGCCTGGCCAACATGGTGAAACCCCACCTCTACAAAAAATACAAAAATTAGCCTGGTGGCACAAGCCTGTAGTACCAGTTACTTAGGAGGTTGAGGCAGGAGAATCGCTTGAACCTAGGAGGCAGAGGTTGCAGTTAGCTGAGATCATACCACTGCACTCCAGCCTGGGCAAGTGAGACTGTCAAAAAAAAAAAAAAGAAGAAAGAGAAAATATTCACCAATCACATCTGGGCTGTACAGGCAGGCGAGAGGTCAGGGGCTACGCAGGGCCCTGGGGCGTCAGGGGAGGTATAAGTGGTTGGAATGGGGGCAGGCCATACGGAGAAAGGATCAGGACTTGACTGTGAGCCACTGCTCATGTAGGGCATGAAGAATGTCGGAGCTTACTTGGGAGTCTAAGGTGGGAGGATTGCTTGAGCCCGGGAAGTCAAGGATGCAGTGAGCTGATACCGCACCACTGCACTCTAGCCTGAGCGACTAGCCTGAGCGACAGCAAGACTGTCTCTAAAAAAAAAAAAAGTGGGAACTAGAGTCAACTCCTGAGCTGGCATGTGAGTAACACTCACCCCCATCTCTCCCTGACCTTTCTAGGTTTGCAGAGAGCACAGTTGGCAGGGGAAGGTAAAGAAAGAGGTGGAGATGGAATTGGGGGGGTGTGCTGCTACAGCATATGGTGTTGCGATCTCTGCTCACTGCGAACTCCGCCTCCCAGGTTCAAGTGATTCTTCTGCCTCTCAGCCTGCCAAGTAGCTGGGATTACAGGCGTGCGCTACCACGCCCGGCTAATTTTTGTATTTTAGTAGAGACGGGGTTTCGCCGTGTTGGCTAGGCTGGTCTGGGACACCTGACCTCAAGCGATCCTTCCACCTCAGCCTACCAAACTGCTGGGATTACAGGCATGAGCCACCGCACCCGGCCCCATTTGAAATTATTTAGGAAAATTTAAAGATATGCATCCCTGATGACCCAGAAATTCCATACCTCCAAGCACACTAAGAGAAGGGAGCAAGCAAATCAGGAAATATACTCAATCATCACTAGGTGATATACGCTCAGTCCTGAAACTCAGCCAATTAGCAATGGCCCCGTGAAAGTCAGCCAAAAGCAGCCAATCAGTGACAGCCCCACCCTTCTAGACAACAGCCAGTCAGCGAGCAATCCTTCCTGTCGCCGCCATTTTAAAGTCGCGCCTTGGTAGCAGCCTTACTGCAGTGAGTAGAGGAACATGCTAGAAAGCCCCGTGGCCTGCCTCTCAATGCTCCCGCTTCTCGAAGTGTGCCCATCACTGAAGACCTGGCTTCCCAAAACTTTTCCAAAGGTCTGGCTTTGTTCTGGAATATATCGTCTGACAAGTACAGCTTTCCCTCACAAGTAAGCACAAAATTGGCTTTATTTGCATTGAATATCCAGTACAATTTGTGGTAAATTCACGAGTTCTTAGGATTTGTTTATGCATAACGACGTGTAACAGAGCACTGTGAGATGCTCAAATTCAGTCTTTTAAGTTCTTGGGGTTGCTAAGAATCTCTTTTTTGTGTTTATTTAACTCTCAAGCTGCTAAAATGTAGGTATAAATTTCGTGATAAATTTTCTGAACAGTAGACATTTATTAACGAGAAAAAAGTCCTTTTGAAGCTCTTTGAGTATTATCCAATGGTTCATTCAATATCAAAATAGTAGAAAGTCAGATACAAACCAGTATAGTCTAGCTAAGTATAAAGGACATAAGATTTCCTCAACTCACGCCAAATAAACTGATAAATAAATTTTTGGCCAGGCGCGGTGTCTCACACCTGTAGTCCCAGCACTCTGGGAGGCCGAGGTGGGATCACGAGCTCAGGAGTTCCAGACCAGCCTGGTTACCATAGTGAAACCCTGTCTCTCCAAAAATACAAAAAATTAGCCAGGTGTGGTGGTGTGCACCTGTATTCCCAGCTACTTGGGAGGCTGAGGTGGGAGAATTACTTGAGTCCAGGAGGTCGATGCTGCAGTGAGCCATGATCACCCGGTTGCACTCCAGCCTGGGCGACAGAGCAAGATCCTGTCTCTAAATAAATAAATAAA
>NW_016816881.1:126516-136069 GCF_001698545.2 Rhinopithecus bieti
TTTTTTGAGACGAAGTCTCTCTCTGCCTCCCAGGCTGGAGTGCAGTGGCCCAATCTTAGCTCACTGCAACCTCTGCCTCCCAGGCTCAAGCAATTCTCGCACCTCAGCCTCTCGAGTAGCTGGGACTACAGGCATGTGCCACCATACTCGGCTTTTTTTTTATTTTTTCTTTTTTTTTTTTGAGGCGGAGTCTCATTGTTGTCGCCCGGGCTGGAGTGCAACGGCGTGATCTCAGCTCACTGCAACCTTTGCCTCCCAGGTTCCAGCAATTCTCCTGCCTCAGCCTCCTACGTAGTTGAGATTATAGGCGTCAATTTTTTGTGTTTTTAGTAGAGGCGGGGTTTCACCATGTTGGCCAGGCTGGTCTCCAACGTCTGATTCGCCCACACTGGCCTCCCAAAGTGCTGAGATTACAGGTGTGCGCCACGGCGCCCGGCCTGGCCGCCCTTATCTTTATTATTTCATTCCTTCAGGTGTAATTTTTAGACTTTCCTAAATTGGAAATTCAGAGAATTGATTTGAGACCTTTCTTTTCTCATGTAAGCATTTTAATGCCATCAATTTTCTTCTGATCACTACTCTAGCTGTCTCCCATAAATTTTGATTTGTTGTATTTTCATTTTTTTCAAGTCACAATAGTTCTTTAATTTCCCTTGTGATTTTCTCTTTGGCTCATGGGTTAAAGTGTTTTGTGGCTGGGCGGGGTGGCTCATGCCTGTAATCCTAGCACTTCGGGAGGCCGAGGTGGGTGGATCACCTGAGGTCAAGAATTCGAGACCAGCCTGGCCAACATGGTGAAACCTCACCTCTACTAAAAATACAAAAACTAGGCGGACGTGGTGGCGGGCGCCTATAATTCCAGCTACTGGGGAGGCTGAGGCAGGAGAATTGCTTGAACCCAGGAGGTGGAGGTTGCAGTGAGCCGAGATCATGCCACTGCACTCCAGCCTGGGCAACACAGCAAAAACTCTGTCTCAAAAAAAGAAAAAAAAAAGTGTTTTGTTTAATTTACAAGTATTTCGGGATTTTTCAGTTATGTTTCTGTTATTGATTTCTAGTTTAATTCCATTATGGTAAAAGAATATATTTTCTGTGATTTCTGAGCTGTTTGGGTGTAAGATCTCAGAACACTTTTCAGGGCTGGTTCTCAGGTTATGAGGCCGTTCTTTGAGCATTTTTTTCCCCACTTGCTTTGCCTCCATTAACAGCATGTTCTTTAGGTGGTCTCTCCAGGCAGTACAAGTGTGTCACCTTCATTTTGTTTGTGTTCAGGCCTCTGAATTGTTTTGTGGTCTACGTGGAGTTATGTGGTCTCATGGTGGGCACGGTAATCCCAGCACATTGGAGGGCCCAGGCCAATGGATCACCTGAGCCTAGGATTCGAGACCAGCCTGGGCAACATGGTGAAACCCCATCTCTAGAAAAAAATAGAAAAATTAGTTGGGTGTAGTGGCCTGCTCCAGTAGTCCCAGCTACTGGGGAGGCTGAGGTGGGAGGATTGCTTGAGCTGGGAAGGCAGAGGTTGCAGCGAGCTGTGATCACACCACTGCACCCCCGCCTGGGTGACAGAGTGAGACCCTGCAAAAAGAGGATGTGGTCTCTGTCCAGATTTAATCTGTATCCCAAATGGTGAAGTCTCCGAGCTGTTTTGGAGTCTGTGTCCAGGGTATGAGGTATGTAAGGTGTTTGGGATTTGTTTTCCCAGCGTGCAACGTCCCTGAGATGTTTCGGTCTTTGTGTCCCAGGATATGAGGTCTCTGAAATGTTTGTAGGATTTTGTGACGAGGATGAGATCTATGAAGTGACTGGGAATCTATTAAGATATGTTCCATTATTGAGTTCTCTAAATTTTGTTTTGTGGTCTGTGTTCAGTGTGAGTTCCCTGAACTGTTTTGGACTCTGTGTCCCATGGTGTGAGATCTCTGAGCTCTTTTGTGCTCTGTGTGCAATGATGTGAAGTCCCTGAGCTATCTGGGCGTTTCCAGTAATGAGGTCTCATTCTGTTTCACAGCCAGCTGGTACTCTATGGTATAATCGCCTTTATGCGTTTGCCGTTTTCTCCCTTAGTTGTTTGCTCCTCTCATTCTTTTTTTTTTTTTTTTTTTTTTGAGGCGGAGTCTCGCTCTGTCGCCCGGACTGGAGTGCAGTGGCCGGATCTCAGGTTCACTGCAAGCTCCGGCCTCCGGTTTCGCCATTCTCCTGCCTCAGGCCTCCCGAGTCGCTGGGACTACAGGCACCCGCCCCTCGCCGGCTAGGTTTTTTTGTATTTCTAGTAGAGACGGGGTTTCACTCGTGGGGTTTAAAGGGGGGCCCCCCCCCAGGATGGTCTCGATCTCCTGACTCGTGATCCGCCGTCTCGGCCATCCAAAGTGCTGGATTACAGGCTTGAGCCACCGCGCCCGGCCTGCTCCTCTCATTCTTGTGCACACAGGACTGTGCACGTATGTATGATTATTTCCTTAGAACACATGATTAAAAGTGAAACTGCCAGGCCAAAGGAGTCATTTATTCAACACATCCCCTTTTGAGTACCTACTATGTGCAGGGCAGTTTCATGCGGAGACTCTGGGGGTCTAGAAATACACATATCCCTCCCTACCTTCATGGTGGTGACATTCCAGTAAGGAGGGGTGTCTGCTTTTTATTTTGATAAACGCTGCCACACAAAGGCACACTTCCATCAGTGGCCTCGGGAATGAATGCCCATTAATGGGCAGTGGCTCTGCAGCAAGGGTTTGGACGCCTGGGCCTTTGCTCTCAACCGGATCATCAGAGTATGGGGCAAGGACAGTGCTCTGGGGGACGTGGGTTTGGGGAGACAGGGCTGGAACATGGGCAGGAGGAAGGCATGAAAGAGAGAGTCCATTTAGTTGTTTTGCGGTGAACTGAGGATTGATTCACTTGACATTGACATGAAAGAGTCCTTGTCGCACACACAAGGAGAGCGTGAGCGGTGGGAATGAAGGGTTAATGGCAAGACTGTGCAGCTCCAGGACCATACCACTACGGTGATGGGAGGTACCACAGGGGAGGGGTCGTGTATTCCGGAAGACACCATTGTACTAGTGGAGACACGAACGGTCTCCTCATCCCGCGAGTGGATCGGCCTCCACCCTAGACCGAGGAGAGAATGGCTCTGCCTGGACCGACCCCCGCGCCGGGCGGACCGGATCTTCGGCCTAAAGCGTCCACCTGTCTGGAAGCGGCCACCACCAAGCTTTTATTAATATATCCGTTCCCGCCGGGTTGGCTATACAGATGCGAATCAACTCCGGGGGTGGGGTGAGGAGCAAGGCCGCGGAGCGGTGATTGCTTCCTGGACGAGTTGCGTAGGGCGGGACAAAGTCCTGCCCTGAGCTCTGATTGGTCACCGCGAGACTGCCTACCTAAGCTCTTCCAGGGTACCGAGGTTTTCCGGAATCACTAAGAGGCTACAAGCCGGGTCCTTCGGCTCCGCGATCCCATTGGCTGCTGTTTCGGCGCAAGCGCTTTGGCTCCTGGGTTGGCGTTCAGGGTTGCCGAGGCAGGGCTTTGGCTACTGGAGACCGTAGGTTCGAATCCCGTCTGGGAACTTCAACTTGTGCACCTGTAAAAGAAGCTGGCATTATTGGCTTGTACTCAAGGGCTGGCACAGAGTGTGTCGGGTAATCTTTTCCATTTTCTTTTACCTATTCTTTCTTTTTTTAAACAATGCCTATTGCATCCCATTATATTGATTTCAGGACCCACTCACCATTCACAACAGTACTGAGAAAAACTCTTCTCCAGGTCCCTGGCATTTGTTTTTCAGGCTACCTGTAGGTCTGAGTCCAGCAGATAAGATTCAAGGTGATCTCATGATCCTCCTCCAGGCCAGCTCCCATCTCCCAGAAGAGGGTGACTTGGAGGCTTCCCTCAGGACCAGGCCTGACTAGGAGTGTGATGGGATGGGCCATAAGTGACTAAAGAGAGATGCGTGGTTTCATGCTCTGGGATGCTGAAGAGCTTGTGGCAATTACAAGGAGAATTTTGGAGCGGGGGCAAGACTTAAAAGAGTACACTTTTAAATGATGGGATGTTAAACATCAGACAGGGGAGGTGTTTGGCTGGTGAGGTAGGTAGGTAGTAGGAATAAAGTGGTTCTCAAGTCAAGTCAGCTCATCATAAGGTAGTTATTACACTCTGCAGTTTGGAGGACTGTGTGCAGGATGTGAAGTCTGATTTGTTTTGGAATCTCAGTTCAGAGTATGACTTATAAAAAGACTGTAAAGGCTCTTTGCTGTTTGAAAATCTGTGTCTCAGAGGTTTAGGTGTTTGAGATGTTTGTGGGTCTCTGTCCCAGGGTTGGTTTCTTTTGTTTGTTTGTTTTCTTTTCTGTTTTCTGTTTACGTTGGTCCAGAATGTCCCAAGGTTTCTAACCTGTTTATGGATCTTTGTCCCCGGATGTGCAGGATTTTTTTTTCTTTTCTTTTCTTTTTGTGTGTGTCTTTACTTTTATTTATTTATTTATTTTTGAGACAGGATCTTGCTCTGTCACCCAAGCTGGAGTGCAGTTGTGTGATCTCAGCTCACTGCAGCCTTCACTTGCCAAGCTCAGGTGATTCTCCCACCTCAGCCTCCTGAGTAGCTGGGACTACAGACACATGCCACCACACCCGGCTAATTTTTTAAATTTTTTGTGGAGATGGGATTTTACTATGTTGCCCAGGCCTTTTGTATGTTTTAGAGGCAGGGTCTCTCTCTGTTGCCCAGGCTGGAGTGCAGTGGTGCAATCATGGCTCATTTCAGCCTTGACCACTGGCTCAAACAATCCTCCCTCCTTAGCCTCCTGAGTAGCTGGGACCGCAGGCACATACCACCATGCCTGGCCCGGCTAATTTTTTTTTTTTTTCTTGTACGCTGGGCACGGTGGCTCACACCTGTAATCCCAGCACTTTGGGAGGCCAAAGTGGGTGGATCACTTGAGCCCAGGAGTTTGAGACCAGCCTGGCCAAGTTGGTGAAACCCTATCTCTACCAAAAAACAAACAAACAAGCAAGCAAACAAACACACAAATTTAGCCGGGTATGGTGGTACATGCCTGTCGTCCCAGCTACTCAGGAGATCAAGGCTGCAGTGAATGGTGATTGCACCACAGCACTCCAGCCTGAGCAACAGAGCGAGACCCTGTCTCAAAATAATCTTTTTTTGTGGCAACAGGGTCTCCCTCTGTTTCCTAGGCTGGTCTCAAACTCCTGGGCTCAAATGATACTCCTGACTCAGCCTCTCAAAGTGTTGGGATTACAGATGTGAGCCACCGCACTCGGCCTTTCTTTTTTTCTTAAAATTGATTTTCATTTTTCTTTTATTGGCATTTCTGTGACTGCTAGAGGAGCTTAACATTGTTTTATGTGCTTGTTGGCAAGATGTATTTAAGTTTTGTTTTGTTTTGTTTTGAGACAGGGTCTCACTGTGTTGCCCAGGCTGAGTACAGTGGCATGCACATGGCTCACTGCAGCCTTGACCTCCTGGGCTTAAACAGTCCTCTCACCTCAGCCTCCTGATCCTGAGTAACTGAGACCACAGCCATGTGCCACCACACCCCACTAATTTTTTTTATTTTTTGTGAAGACCACGTCTCACCATGTTGCCCAGGCCGGTCATGAACTCCTGGGCTCAAGGGATCCTCCTGCCTTACCCTCCCAAAGTGCTGGGATTACAGGCATGAGCCACTGCACCTGGCCTTATTTAAGTTTTCTAAATTCCCTTTTATGTCCTGTGATCATTTTTGTTAAAATTTTTATTTTATTTTATTTTTTGGACACAGGGTCTTGCTTTGTCACCCAGACTGGAGTGCACTGGCATGATCATGGCTCACTGAAGCATCGACCGCCTGGGCTCAAGCAATCCTCCCACCTCAGCCTCCTAAGTAGCCGGGAATACAGGTGTGTACCACCACCCTTGGCTAATTTTTGTATTTTTTTTAGGGAAGGGGTTTCACCATATCGCCCAGGCTGATCTCCAACTTCTGAGCTCAAGCCATCTACCCACCTCAGCCTCTGAAAGTGCTAGGATTACAGATGTGAGCCACTGTGTCCAGCCTTTAAAGTTTTTTAAATTTTCAAAGCACTTTAGACTTAAAAAAATTATAAAATAGTACAGAGAGTTCTTGTATACTCTTTTTCCCTTAATGTTAACTTATATAATCTTAGTACAATTTTTTAAACCAGGAAATGAATGACACTGTTATTTATGAGCTGTTGTTCACCTGTGTGTGTCCAGGGTGTGAAATATCTGAGCTCTTTGGACCCGGAACTCTCTTAGGTTTTGTGTCTCATGATGTGTTGTCTCTGAACATTTGGTGTATGTTTTTAGATGCTAGCTCTTTCATCTTCTTGGTAGTCTTTGTCCCAGAGTATGATGTCTTTGACCTGTTAGTGGTCTCTTTAGGCTTGTCTTCTCTGGGCTGTATGGGCTTCCATGTTCAAGGTGTGAGGTTTCTGAGCACTTTGAAGGACTATATTCAAAGATGTGTGTACTGTCAGCTGGTTTTTATTGTCTTCTATCAGATATTATGAGGTCAGTAAATACTGTATCCAGGTTTGGGTTTGAGGTTACAGTGAGCTGAGATCATGCCACACTGCACTACAGCCTGGGGATAAAGTGAGATCTTATCTCAAAAAAATAATAAAATAGGCCGGGCGTGGTGGCTTACGCCTGTAATCCCAGCACTTTGGGAGGCTGAGGCAGGTGGATCATGAGGTCAGGAGATTAAGACCATCCTGGCTAACATGGTGAAACCCCACCTCTACTAAAAATACAAAAAATTAGCTGGGCGTGGTAGTGGGCACCTGTAGTCCCAGCTACTCCGGAGGCTGAGGCAGGAGAATGGCATGAACCCGGGAGGCGGAGCTTGCAGTGAGCCAAGATTGCGCCACTGCACTCCAGCCTGGGAGACAGAGCGAGATTCCATCTCAAAAAAAAAAAAAAAAAAAAAAGAACACAGCCACTTTATAATGTTGTCTAAGCACAAACAAAAATAAGGATTCACTGTGTTGCCCATAAAATACCAAACATTTTCCTCTCTTGATTAAAATGAGTGACTGCCACTTCCTTACCAATGACAGTGATAGCCTCACTCTGGTCTGCCCTCCTTATAGATAAGATTTATTGAAATACCCAATTGTAAAATTGCCCTTGTTTTTTGACAGCATCTAATCTACAGTGAGCCCCCACTTCCTTAGACCCTCCCCCAAATCACTCAAACCCCACCACCCCACACTTCCCCATGGAGTGCGTTCTCCCTCACTGCAATGAGTAATCATCCCAACTTGTTCAACTACAGGTATGTTCCTGGGTGGGGCAGGGGTCTTTGGCTAAAGGACACTGGCAAACAGTATCCCTGGCTTCAACTCACAGATGACAGTAGCACCCCTACAACACACACACACATTTGTGACAGCCAAAATGTCCTTAGATATTGCCAAATGTTCTTTGGGGGGCAGAATCGCCTCTGGTTGAGAACCACTGGTCTGGGGTATGAAGCATTTGAATAATTTGGGGGTCTTTGTCTGAGGTTTATGTTCTCTGAGAGGTGTTTGGGTCTGTGTCTCAGAATGTGAGGTCTGTGGTCTGTCTTACGGTTTCTGTTCCAAGGTTTGAAAGCTCTGAGCTCTTTCGGGGTGCTATATCAGGAATTAGTGACCTTATCACATACCGAATCCAGACATGTGGTATGTGTGACATCCCCCTTTCCCTCTACCTGAACTATATGCCAGTTCAGAAAGGCAGTGAGGGTTGGGTATGGTGGCTCACGCCTAGAATCCCAGCATTTGAGAGGCCAAGGTGGGTGAATCACTTGAGGTCAGGAGTTTGAGACCAGCCTGGCCAACATGGCAAAACCCTGTCTCTACTAAAATACAAAAATTAGCCAGGTATGGTGGTGCATGCCTGTAATCCGAACTACTTGGGAGGCTGAGGTTGCAGTGACCTGAGATCGCACCACTGCACTCCTGGGCAACAGAGCAAGACTCTGTCTCCAAAATAAAGAAAAAGAAAAAGAAAGGTGGTGAGAAGTAGGAACCCCACAGTTGGTTGTGAACTCCTCCACTCCACATTAGGATCGGGATTCACAGCAATCCCAGCCTCTTTGTCTAGACCAGCAGGCTTCCCTGGTCCACATTGGAAGAATAATTGTCTTGGGCCACACATAAAATACACTAACAATAGCTGATGAGCTAAAAAAAAAATCGCCAAAACAGCTCATAATGTTTTAAGAAAATTTACAAATTTGTGTTGGGCTGCATTCAAAGCCGTCTTGGGCTGCATGTGACTCGTTGGCCTTGGGTTGGACAAGCTTGGCCTAGACCATAAAGTATAAATGACCAACTTCCTTCAGAACCTATCTCGCCCTCTGTTCTGGAGGGCACAGTCTCCCTTGACACTGTTTGTGGAGATTGTGTTGTAGGGAGATGTTTGTTCTGTGTCTCCTGACATCAGCGACTGAGTAGGGACCCCCCATCTCTCAGGATGGACGTTGCTCAGATGGATGTTGGAGTCCATCTTCCCTTAGGCTTTGATCACGCTGATGATAACCCAGAACACATGGACTTTGGAGTCTGATAGACCCTCTTTCAAAACCTGGAACCCCCAAGTCCTGGTTGGATGGTAGGAGAGTCTAGTGTTTTGGATCATCTCTCTAAACCTTGATCTGCTGAGGTTTTTACAAGACTGGTAAGAATCAGTAGGACAATGCACAGTTACACGCTCTCCTAATTTCAGTCCCTTCCCCTAATCCCACACCCCTTCTGAAAGCAGAATTCAGGGCTGGGGAAGGGAAGCAGGCAATCCATATAAATGCCAGGGGCTAGTGTGGGCCTGGGACTATCTCAGTTGGAACTTAGGAATCATGTCCACATGTTGTTTAATGTAAATGTATGTTGGGTTTAAGAAACAGTAAACAGAATTGTGTCTTCATCTCTAGTAAATCCACAATTTTACTTCGATTTTTCTCTTGAGAACATGCATAGTAGATTGTGCATTATGAGGCAAGGATGCACAGTGAGAAAAAACTTTGTTCCTCTTCCAAAAACTGTGGTTATGAGACAGGTTTGTACATTTATGTGAGAGGCAGGGTATGAACTCCAGTGAAAGACTTTAGGGGAGGATGCAGGGCCCCAGTGGCTCAAAGTAGTCTCAAGAGAAATAAAAAATAGTTTGGACTAAATGAAAATCCAAATAAAACTTACCAAATTTGTGGGATGCAGCAAAGCAGTACTTACCTAGAGGGAAATTTAAAAGGCACTATGGCTTCTGCTGTGCTTTTTCTTGGATCACTGACTCTAGTAGAAGCCAGCCATCATTCGAGGATGCTCAAGCAGCCAAAAGCTGGTTATTTTTTATGTGGCAATAGATAACTCATAAGAGGTGTTTCTGAGCTCTTTGATGATCTGTCTGGAGTTCGAGACTTTGGAGCTTTTTTGGGGTCTGTATCCATGCCGTGATGTCTGGGTCTTTTGGGCATTCCGTGTTTCGCATTTTTAAGTGACCTTTTGGGGTTTTCTCTCTAGGTTTTATATCTCTGAATTATTTGGGG
>NW_016816881.1:136757-140222 GCF_001698545.2 Rhinopithecus bieti
CTCGATCTCCTGACCTCGTGATCCGCCCGTCTCGGCCTCCCAAAGTGCTGGGATTACAGGCTTGAGCCACCGCGCCCGGCGTTTCTGTGTATTCTTTGAGGTATATGGATTTCTAAGTCCCAGGAAGAGACATCACCAAGGTGACTCGAGTCTGCATCCAGAACTCTAGGTGTCAGCTGTTTGGGCCACTGAGTACCTGGAATGAAGTCTCTAATGTGTTTGAGAGCCCGTGTCCCAACTTTGATATTTCTGAGTTTGAGGGCAGAGGAAATCGGTGCTCTGCACTGTTTGTATGTCTCAGGATGTAAGGCTCATAAACAACTCAGAGCTGTTTATGAGTATCCCTGACATGTATGTCACAGTATATGAGATCTCTGTTCATGGGTGTATATACCAGGGTGTAAGGTATCTGAGCTCTTTGATTGTGTGTGTCCAAAGTTGTGTGGTCTCTAATCTGTTTGAGTCTGTATTTCCTAGAATAAGATATTTCTGATTTTTGGAGGGGTATATATTCCAAGATGTGAGTTCTGTGATCCATTTGGAAGTATATTTGAGGTTTCCGTTCTGTTTGTGGGTATATGTCCAATGGTGTAAGGTATCTGACCTCTTGTGAGTATTCATCCCAGGGTATGAGGCCTCTGATCTGCTTGTCATTGTACGTCCCAGATGTGAGGTCTCTCTTCATGAGTGCATGTCAAGGGTGTGAGGTCTCTGATCTGTTTTTGGTTTTATGTCTCTGAATGTTAGATCTCTATCTCTTTGTGGGTATATGTGCCAAGGTGTGAGTCTCAGCTCCTTGTGGCTATATTTCTCTCGATGTTATATTTCTGAGCTTTTCTGGTTGTATTTTTTGGGGGATGTCAGTACTCTAATCTGTTTATTTGGTGTGTGTTGGAGAATATGAGGACTAGTCTGTCTGAGGGTGTATGGTCCTAGGACATGAGGTCTCTGCTGTGGCTGTGGGTGTACATCTCTGGGTGTGAGGTCTCTAAAATGTTTGTGGGTATATTTCCCAGGATGTGAGTTCCCTGAGCTTTTAGTGGGTGCATGTAAGATCTCAGATCTGTTTATCCCTGTATATGTCCCTGTATATGTGAAGTGACAAGGGTATGCAGTCTCTGATATTTTTGTGGCTATGCGTTCCAGGATATGAAGTTTCTAATCTGTTTGGGGGTGGATTGCTCAGAGTGAGTTCTCAAGTATGTTTATGGTTATATGAGCTAGGATTTAAGTATCTGATCTTTTTGGTTGTGTAGGTCCCATGGTGTGAAGTCTCTGAGCTCTTTGATGGTATATATGCAGAGGTGTGAGGTGTCTGATTTGTTTGGTGGTGTATTTCCCAGGATGTGAGGTCTCTGATCCATTTGTTGCTATATATTAGTATGTGATTTTCTTTGGTGTATGTCAAAGTCAGTTTGTTGGTATATTTCTCAGGATATGAGGTCTCTGGTCTGTTTCTGGATGTATGTTCCCAAGTAAGAAGTTTCTGATCCATGTGCCCACATATGTCTCTGTGTGTAAAGTCTCTGATCTGTTCATGGATATACTCAGTTTGAGATCTTTCATCTGGTTGCAGGACAGGCAAGCCCCAAAGTTGAGGCTTAGTCTTGGAGGGTTCTTGGCTTTGCCTAGGAAGGAATTCAAGGGTGAGCTGGTGGTGTTAAACAGCAGCTTTTATTGAAGAGGCAGTGTATAGCAGCAGCAGAGGTGCTGCTCCTTGCAGAGCAGGGCTACCCATAGGCAGTGTGCCCAGAGTAGCAGCTCAGAGGCAGTCCTGCAGTCATATTTATGCCCACTTTTAGTTATATGCAAATTAAGGGATGGTTTATGCAGAAATTTTAGGTATCTGGGCTATTTCTGCAAGTATGTCCCAGGATGTGAGGTTGAGGTCTCTGATGTTTGTAGATGTATTTACTAGAATAGAAGATCTCTGACATGTTTGTGGATGTATGTCCCAGTGTATGAGGTCACTGATCTGATCTGTGTTTGTGCGTGTATGTCCCAGGATTTTAAGTCTGCGATGTGTTTGTCATTGTAATCACCAGTATGTGAGGCGTCTTTCATGGGTATATGCTAAGAATAGAAGTTCTCTGATATGGTTGTGATTGTATCAACCTAAGTGTGAGGTCTCTTATCTGTTTGTGAGTGTGTCCCACAGTGAGAGGTTCCTGAGCTGGTTGGGGGTTTATTTACTAGGATATAAGGCTTATGACCTTTTTCTTGTTGTGTGTCTCAGGATGTGAGGTCCGTGGCTATCATTGTATCATTGTGTATCCTGGTATGTGAGATCTTTTTCACGGGTGCATGTAAAAAATGTAAGGTCTCTGATCTATTTGTGATTATATGTCCCTGCATATTAGGTCTCTGATCAGTTTGTGGATTTAATTCCTAGAGTTTGGCATCATCAATCTGTTTGCAGGTGTATGTCCCATGATGTAATGTCTCTGATCTTTTCGAGGATGTGTGAGGTATTTCATCTATTCCTCAGTGTATTTCCAAACATGAGGTTTCTCAACTATGTGACGGTGTATGTTCTATGATTTGAGGCCCGTTTTTTTTTTTTTTGCAGGTTTATTCCCAAGGATATGAGCTCTCTTGTCTCTTTTGGGTGGTATGTCACAATTTGAGAGGACTGATTCATTTCTGAGTTGATTTCCCAGTATGTGAAGTCTCTGATCTGTTTGTATTATATACTGCAGGATTTAATTTTTATTTATTTATTTATTTTTTTAAGATGGAGTCTCACTCTGTCGCCCAGGCTGGAGTGCAGTGGCGCGATCTCGACTCACTGCAGTTTCTGCCTCCCGGATTCAGGCGATTCTTCTGCCTCAGCCTCCTGAGTAGCTGGGATTACAAGCATGCACCACCACGCCTGGCCAATTTTTGTATTGTTAGTAAGACAGGCATGTTTGTGTATGTTGACCAGGCTGGTCTTGAGCTCCTGATCTCAAGTAATCTTCCTGCGTCAGCCTCCCTTTTAAAATGCTGGGATTACAGGTGTGAGCCACCGCACCCAACCTTAGTTCTTTATGCATATACATACCAAACTTTGAGGACTCTCACATGTTTCTATATATGTTCTGGGTGTACCTAATATAATCTGTTTAGTTGTGAATGTCCAGGGTGTGGGGTTTCAAAGAGCCTATAGTGAGTGTATATCTTTTGGTCTGAATCCTCTGATCTCTTTGTGGGTACATGTGGGTACCTGTTCCTGGATATGAGCCATAGGATCTCTTTGTGGGTGTATGTCACAGGATATGAGATCTATGATCTATTTCTGACTTTTTTTTTCATAGCATGTCTGGTTTCTGATGTGCTTGTAAGTGTATGTTGCAGAATTTAGGATCCCTGATCATATATAGTCTCTGATGTATTTTGGAGTATATCCCATAATGAGCTCCCTTATCTGTTTGTTGGTGTATATCTCAGAGTGTGAGGTCCCTGATATCTTTTTTTTTTTTTTTT
>NW_016816881.1:143514-164194 GCF_001698545.2 Rhinopithecus bieti
TTTTTTTGAGACGGAGTATCGCTCTGACACCCAGGCTGGAGTGCAGTGGCGCTGTCTCGGCTCACTGCAAGCTCCGCCTCCCAGGTTCACACCATTCTCCTGCCTCAGCCTCCCGAGAAGCTGGGACTACAGGCGCCCACCACCACATCTAGCTAATTTTTTTGTATTTTTAGTAGAGACGGGGTTTCACCGTGTTAGCTAGGATGATCTCGATCTCCTGACCTTGTGATTCACCTGCCTCGGCCTTAATTTTTGCATTTTTAGTAGAGGCGAGGTTTCACCATGTTGGCTAGGCTGATCTTCAACTCCTGACCTCAAATGATCCACCCACCTTGGCCTCCCAAAGTGCTGGGATTACAGGCATGAGCCACACCATGCCCGGCCGTCTCTGGTATCTCTATGGGTGTATGTTGCCGGGTTTGAGGCCTGTGGTCTCTGTGTGGTTACATGTCTAAGTTATGAGGTGTCTAATCTGTTTGCTGATGTGTATCCCAGCATGAGAACTCCCTGATCTTTTTTTGTAGGTATATGCCTAATGGTGTGAAGATTCTGATCTGTTTTCTGGTAAATGAACTGGGTTGAGATAAGTCAGACATCCTTGAGGGAGTTTTTTCAGGATGCGAGTTCCCTAATGTTTCCGAATACATATCTTAGGATGTAATGTCTCAGGGCTATTTGTGGATATATATCCCAGGTGTGAGTTTTCTCAGCCATTCATGGATGTACATCCCAGGTTGGTAGATATCTTAGGCTTTTGGCATTATTTACAAGCCTATGAGATTTCTGATTTGTATGCTCATATACGTAACAGGCTGCAAGTTGTATTATTTTTTAAGTGTATACATCCAGGGTATGAGGTTTCTGAGCTCTTTGTTGGTATGTCTCAGGGTCGAGGCCTTTGATCTGTTTGCAGGTGTATGTCCCAGGATTGTAGCTCTCTTATCACTTTGTGGGTGTATACCCCAAGATGTCAAGTATCTTTAATTATTCTGGGTGTATTTGCCAGGATGTGAGATAGCTAACATGTTGTGGGGTTCTTGTTGCAGGATTTTAGACCTGATCCATTTTGGTTATATTTCTCAGATGAAGTCTCTGATCTATTTTTGTGTGTATATTACAGTATGAGAGTTTTTAAAAAATATGTTGGCTGGGTATGGTGGCTCACACCTATAATCCGAGCACTTTGGGAGGCTGAGGTGGAAGGATCACTTGATCCCAGGAGTTTGAGACCAGCCTGGGCAACATAGTGAGACCCTGTCTGTACAAAAAATAAACAATTAGCCAGACTTGGTGGCGTACCTGTAGTCCCAGCTACTGGGGAGGCTAAGGTGAGAGGATCTGCCTGAGCCCAGGAGTTCGAGGCTGCAGTGAGTCTTTATCGCACCACTGCACTCCAGCCTGGGTAATAGAGTGAGACCCTGTCTCAAACAAACAAACAAACAAACAAAACCTCTTTTGCTTGCTTATCAAGGGTATGAAGTCTGTTCTGTTTGTGGGTGTATGTCCCAATTTGTGAGATCCCAGACCTGTTTGTGGGTATATGTCCCAGAACACATGTGTGTCTGCTCTCTTTAGATGTATGTCTCAAGGTAGGAGGTCTGTGGTCACTTTTTAGATGTATAACTCAGGATGAGGTATGTGAGCTGTTTGTGGTGTGTGTCCCAGCATTTCAGGTCTCTGAGCTTTCTGGAAGAGTGTGAAGTCTCCCATTATTTGTGCATGTATGTTTTTGTTGTGTTGACTTCAGGCCTCCGAAGATACCCATGTCCTAATCTTTGGAAACTGTGATGTGACCTTACATGCTAAAAGGTACCTTGCAAACAACATGGATGGAGCTGGAGGCCATTATCCTAAGTAAAATGACTCAAACAGAAAGTCAAAAACTGCATGTTCTCACTTATAAGTGGGAACTAAACAGTGGGTACACATGGACATACAGAGTAGAATAATAGACACTGGGGACTCCAAAAGATGTGAGAGTGGGAGAGGGGTGAGGGATGAAATACTACCTATTGTATACAGAGTACATTATTCAGGTGGTAGGTACACTAAAAGCCTAGACTTCACCACTACACAAGATATCCATGTAATGTAACTGTACTTGTACACCTAAATCTATAAAAATTTATATCTAAATTAATATATAAAAATTTAAGTGCTTGCTTCAGCAGCACATATACTAAAATTAGAATGATACACAGAAGATTAGTATGGCCCGTGTGCAAGGATGACATGCAAATTCGTGAAGCGTTCCAGAAAATTTTTTAAAAATTAAATTATTTGGCCGGGTGTGGTGGCTCACGCCTGTAATCCCAGCACTTTGGGAGGTGGAGGCAGGTAGATCATGAGGTCAGGAGATCGAGGTCAGGAGATTCGAAAGGACCATTCCTGCTACACGGTGAAACCCCGTCTTCTCCCAAAACTGCAAAAATAGCTGGGCGTCAGGTGGCGGGCACTGTAGTCCCGTACTAGGAGGCTGAGGCAGGAGAATGCGTGAGACCGGGGGCGGAGTTGCAGTGAGCCGAGATCACGCCTGCACCCAGTCTGGGCGGACTGAGCGAGGACTCCGTCTCAAAAAAAAAAACAAAAAAAAAAAAAGATAAATAAATAACTTATTTTAAAATGTTTATTAAAAACATTATTTTTAAGGGCCAGGCGCAGTGGCTCATGCCTGTATCCCAGCTTTGGGAGCTGCGGTGGGTGGAATCACTTGAGATCAGGAGTTTGGGACCAGCCGGCCAACATGGTGAAACCCTGTCTCTACAAAAAATAGAAAAATTGATGGGTGTGGTGGGTGCATGCCTACTAATCCCAGGCACTGGGGGGAACTGAAGCAGAAGAGAGATCGCTTGAGCCTGAGAAGTGGAGGTGCAGTGAGCGGAGTGGTGCCACTGCACTCTAAACCTGGGTGAAGAGTGGGAGACGCCATCTCAAAAAAAAAATTTTTTATTTTAAAGGGTACCTTTGCGATGCTGCTTAGATTAAGATCTTGATGATGGGGATATTTTCTTGGATTTTCCACTGAATGTAATGCACAGACTTGGGTCAGAGTAAGCGATATGATGACAAGTGTTTGTGATGTGGGTCCAGCTCACGAAGTCCTTGCACTGTTTCATGGGGGTATTCCAGGAAGGTGCACATCTAATTTTTTTGGACTGTTGTGGGTTGGCGGACTAAAGTCCCTTAAGATGTCCCCAGTGAAAAAAGAGATATGACAGGGACCCTAATGGATGGAAGGGAATGTGAATTGGTTGGAAAGCACCCCAGTCAGAAAGGAGATGCATGACAGAGGCAGATCAGAGAGATTTGAGAATGAACTGCTGTCGTTGTGAAAGATGGGAGAAAGGGAAAGGGATGAGGACTGTAAGGCAGCCTAGAACCGAAACGCAGACAACGTGTCTTTCTTTAGAGTCTCCAGAAAGAAGCAGCTCTGTTGACACTAACTTTAGTCCTAAGGCATTCTTGGGTTTCTACTCTCCACGATCGTAATATAATAATAAATTGTGTTTTTCACGACTAAGATTGTGGTGATTTTGGTTTCACAATAAGGAGAATGAGCACCTTGTCCAGGTGATATGTCTCTTGTCCGGTTGTTATGTGAACATGCCAAAGATGTGGAACCCCCATCTGTTTGTGACGGAGTTATTATTTATTTATTTAATTTATTTATTTTTGATGGATGGAGTCTTGCTCTGGTCGTCAGGCTGGAGTGCCGTGTCACAATCCTTGGACCTGAACCTCGCTCTGAGGGTTCAAGCAATTCTTCTGTCGCTTCCCAATGCTGGGATTACGGCGTGTGCCACCACGCCTGGTAATATTGTACTATTTTAGTAGGACAGCGTTTCACCATGTTGGTCAGGCTGGTCTCGACTCCTGACCCTCAGGTGACTCCACCCCACCTCCGCTCCCAAGTGCTAGGATTAACAGGCGTGAGGCACCATGGCCAGCTGAGTGCGTGTCTTATGTGGTGGGTCTTTCATTTGTGTAAGGTGTATGAAACCAGGAGAGGAGTCTCTGAACTGTTTGGCGTGTCTGTCCCTCATTTGTGTTCTCTGAGGTTTCTGTGGGTATATGTCTCAGGATATGGAGGTCTTGACCTGTTTGTGGGTGAATGGTCCTAGGATGTGAGGTTCTTGGCTGTTTGGGGGTGTATGTTCCAGTAGTGGAGGTATCTGAGTATTCTGTGGGTTGGGGTCAGCGGTTTGGGTTGGTTCTGGTGTTCTGTAGGATTTCTGAATATGATCTGCATTCATTTGAAATCTTTATGCAGGTTGAGCCTCACAAATCTGAAAAAATCCCAAACTCTTGAAATGCTTCAAAATCCAAACTTGGCCGGACATGGTGGCTCATGTCTGTATTCCAACAACCTTTGGGAGGCGAGGCGGAAGATGGCGTGACGCCCAGGATATCAAGACTTGCCTGGTCACATGTTGAACCGTTCTACTAAAATACAAAATTAGCTGGGGTGTAGGGTGCGCCACTGTAATCCAGCTACTCAGGAGGCTGAGGGCAGGGATCACCTTGAACTGGGGAGGTGGAGGTTGCAGTGAGCCGTGACCACCTGGCACTCCAGCTGGCAAAGCTCAAAGGGACACGCTCATTGGAGCATTTTAGTTTCAGGGTGTTGGGTATGCTCAACTGGGTGCACTATTCAAAAATGTGAAACAAATCCAAAATACAAAACATTTCTGGTCCCAAGATTTTGGGATAAGGGATATTAACTGGTACAAGGATGAGATGCCTCTGATCTCTGTTTGAGTGTATTCCAAGTGTGTGAGGTGTGAAATATCAGAGACCTCAAGCCTTCATAATATATTCACAATATTTATTATTTTCATTTTTGTGAGTTAATATATATTAATCTAATCTAATCATAATTTTGTTTATATTATTAATGTATTATAATTATATATTTATGTTTAATCTAATATTAATTATAATATATTATATAACATATAATATATTATAACATATTATATCTTATTATAAATATTGTGAAAAAAATTTATAACCACTATATATATAATATAGTATATTATTACTATAATAACATATATGTTCTCAACTATTTATATTGTGAATTATATTGTATGACTTATATTATATTAATATATCAGTATCATATAAGCATATGTTAAGTATATATTATATATACATAATAGTATATATAATATGTTAACATATTGACATGAACAGATAACTGTATAGTATATATTATATTTATATATTATATACCATAATATAATATATATTACTATATAATACAACATATATTATGGTTGTATTATATAGTAATATAATATATATTATGGTAACCATAATATAGTCACAATGCTTATTGTGACTATATTATGCATGGCTTGAGGTCTCTGATATTTTTGTGGGGATATGAACTCTAAATTCTCTGTGGGTGTATTCTGAAGATGTTAGGTGTTTACTCAGTCTCTGGCTGTTTGTTCTAGAATGTGAGATCTCTTCTTTGATTGTGGGTGTATGTTACAGGTTGAGATCTCTGTTCTGTTTGTGGATATCTTGGGGTGTGAGGTCTCTGATCTGTTTGTGAGTAATGTATTGCAGGAATTGTGGTCTCTCATCTCTTTGTGGGTGTATTTCTCAGATGAGGCCTTCATTCTACTTTTGCCTTTATATTGCAGTATTTAAGTTTCTAATCTCCTCATGTGTGTTTGTCAAGGATGTGAAGTATCTTCTGTTTGTGATTATATGTCCCAATGTGTGAAGTCCCCACCCTCTTTGTGGGTATATGACACAGAACATGTGCTTCACTTCTTTTTTGGATGTATGTCCAAGGGTGGGAGGTCCCTGATCCCTTTGGAATTATACAACATAGGATGTGGAGTCTTTGAGTTGCTTATGTGTGGTGGATACCTCAGCAAATGATGTTTTTCATTGCTTGTAGATGTATATCTCGGTCGGTGGAGTGAAGGTTCCCGAAATATGTCCACATCCTTATATCATTGGAACGTGTGAATGTGACTTTACATGTTAAAAGGTCCTTGCAAATGTGATTAAGTAATCGTCTTGAGATGTGGGGGTGGTTCTGGATTTCCCAGGTGAGCCCAGTGTTATCACAAGGGTCCTTAGAGGAGAGAGGCTGGATAGTCCAAGTCAGAGAAGCAGATGTGATGCCAGAAGCAGATATCAGAGAGATAGAGATTTGAAGATGAAATGCTCCTGGCTTTGAAGGTGGAGGAAGGGGCCACAAGCCAAGGAACGCAAGCAGCTCTAGAAACTGGAAAAGGCAAGGATACAGATTCTCCCCTAGAGCCTCCAGGAGTAGTGCAGCTCTGCTGACACTGTGATTTTAGCCCTTTGAAACCCATTTTTTTCTTCTGACCTGCAGAAAAGTAAGATAATAAATACGTGTTGTTTTATGATGTTATGATTATGATTTGTTACAGCATTGATCTCTGTTTATTGGTACACATCCCAGGATGTGAACTCCATGTTCTGTTTGTGAGTGTATATCTGATGGTGGAAGTCTCTGATCTGTGTGCAGGTGTATGAACCACATTGAGAGGTCTCTGAATGTTGAGGGTGTGTCCCAGAATCTGTGGTTTCTGAGATGTTTGTGTGTGCATGTCCTAGGATGTGACATCTCTGAGCTGATTTTTGGGAGCACATTCCAGTAGGTGAAGTCTTTGAGATATTTAAGGATTCTGTTCCAGGTTGTTAGGTCTGTCATCTGTTTGGGGGTGTTTCCTGTGACATGAGGTTTCTGATTTGTTTGGTTACATATGTACCAGGATGTTAGGTTGTTAGGTGTCTGGTCTGTTTAGGTTTATATGTCTAGGGTGTGAGGTTTCTGAGCTCTTTGTGGGTGTATGTCTCAGGATTGAGGCCTCTGATCTGCTTGCTGGTAAAGAAATGTCCCAGCACGTGAGCTCTCTGATCTGCTCATGGTTCTGTGTTACGAGATGTCAGGTCTATTTCCGGTATTTTCCTAACCTGTGAGGTCTCTGACTTCATTGGAGTTGTACATTGCAGGATTTGAGATCTCTGTTTGTGGGTGTGTGTCTCAGGAGTGTATGGTCTCTGCATTGCTTGTGGAGTATATCCCAGGACGTGAACTTTCTGATCAGTTCGTTATATATGACTCAGGGCCTGAGGTTTCTGATCTGTTTGTGGATTGTGTTGCGGAGTTTGATGTCTGTGGTCTCTTTATGGGTTCATGTGCAGGTTGTAAGGCCTCTACTCCGTTTGTGGGTGCATATCCCAGGATTTCAGTTCCCTGACCTGTTTGATGCTGTATGGCACATAATCTGAGGGCTCTGCACTATTTTTGGTATTTGAGGTCTCTGATCTGTTTGTGGTTACATGTCCATGTTGTGAGGTCTGTTATCTATTTGTCAGTATATGTGCCAGGATGTGAACTCCCTGATACACATGTAGGGGTGTATCTGATGTGAATTCTGTGATCTATTTGCAGGAGAATGAACCAGGGTGGAAGGTCTTTAACCTCTTTGAGGATATGTGTCCCAGAATATGAATTCTCTGGTCTATTTCTGGATTCATGTCCTAGGATGAGTGGTCTGTAATCTAGTTGGGTATGTGTGTCCAGGAAAGAAAGTTTGTGAACCCTTTGTGGTTTCAGGTCCTGTGGCCTCTGATGTTCATGGATACATGTCCAGTTTGTGATGTCTCTGATCTGTTGGTGTATGTCTCAGGATGTGAATTCCCTGATCTGTTTGTGGGTGGTGTCTGATGGTGTGAAATGTCTGATGTGTTCACTGGTGAATGAACCACTGTGTGAAGTCTTTGACCTTTGTTGAGGGTTTTATCATAGGATCTGAGTTTTCTGATGGGTTTGTAAAAGCATACCCTAGGAGATATTTGATCTTTGAGCTCTTTATGGATGTACATCCCAGGATGTGAGTTCTCTGAGCTGTTGGGGCATACGTGTTCTAATGTTCTAGGTTATCAGATCTCTGAAGGTTTTTTTAGGTTTATTTTCAAGCATATGTGATTTATATGCTGGCATATATATTCATATATATATGTAACAATATAGCTGTCCCTCAATATCTGTGGGTTGGGAGAATTGGTTCCAGGAGCCCTGTGTATACCAAAATCCATGAACGATCAAGTACCTTATATAAAATGATATGGTATTTGCATGTAACCTATGTAAATTCTTCTGTATAGATAATCTCAAGATTTCTTATAATACCTGACACAATGCTATGTAAGTAGTTGTTATACTACATTGTTTTATTTGTATTATTTTACTATGTTTTTAAATTATTTTTTCCCTCAGTGTTTTTGATCCAGAGTTGGTTGAATCCGAGGGCCGATAGTAGATATAATATATATATTGTATGTGTGTGTGTGTGTGTATAATATATATCCCTGATTTGTTGAGGTGTGTATGTGTCCAAGCTGTGAAGTTATTGAGCTATTTGTGGGTTATTTCCCTTGGTTTGAAAACCTCTGACCTGTTTGGAAGTATGTCTCAGAATATAAGCTCTCTGATCTCTTTATGGGTGTATGTTGCAAGATTTCAGGTCTGTGATCTATTTGTGGCTCTTTTTTCTAGCATGTGAGGTCTCTGGCTTGATTATGGGTGCTTATTGCAGGATTGAGACCTCTGATTTGTTTATGGGTATCTATCTCAGGTTGCAAGGTCTCTGATCTGTTTGTGGCTATATGTCTCAAGATGTCAGGTCTGTATACCTATTCTGCATATATACCCTGCAGGTAAGGTCTCTAGGCTGTTTGTAGTTTCATGCTGCAGGATTCAAGGTCTCTGATCTCTTTTTGGTTGTGTTTCTTACATGAGGTCTGTGATCTGTTTGCTAGTGAATGTCACAGTATGTGAGTGTCTCTTTTGTGTGTATTTGTCAAGGATGTGAGGTCTAATTCAACATGTCCCGGATTGTAAGGTACCTAACCTGTTATTGGGTTTATGTCTGAGAATGTTTCTTTCTGCAGTGTGCGTGTGTATGTCCCAGGTTTGGAGATTTGGTCTGTTGGGGGTGTATTTTGCAGTGTGTGGGGCCCCTGATATCTTCGTGGGTATACATCCTATTATGTCAGGTCCATGTTCTCTTTGAGTGTGTATGTCCCAGATGATGAGTTCTCTTATGTGTTTGTGAGTTGAATTCCAAGTGATTGAAGACTCTGAGTATTTTTTGGTATATGTCCCAGAATGTGTCTCTGCTCTTTGTGGATGTCTGTTAGAGAGTGGGAGGTGTCTGATCTATTTGGAAGTGTATGACTCAGGATGTAAAGTCTGTGAATTGTTTGTGTGTGTATGTAGGTCTCTGGTAGCTAATGGTACCCCAAAGATGTCCACTTCCTAATCCCTGAAACCTACAATTATGCTAATTTACATGGAAAGGGGGACTTTGCAAAGGTGATTGTGAGGGACTTTGCAGAGGTGACTTTGTAGAAGTTAAGCATCCTGAGATGGGGATGCTTATCCTAGATTAACGGGGCAGGCCCAGTGTAATCACAGGTGTCCTCATATGAGGGAGGTGTGAAGGCAAGAGTCAGAGAGGGCTATGTAGTGATGGAAGTAGAGAAAAGATGATGGACAACATATACAGAGATCAAAGAGAGCTAGAGATAGATGGATACAAGGAGAGACAGAGATGGGGAGAAGGAAGAAAGGGGGGTGGAGAAAGAGAGAGAGAGAGAGAGAGAGAGAGAGAAAGACTGAAGGTGAAACAGACCTCTGGCTTTGAAGATGGAGGAACAGGCCATGAGCTCAGGAATGTAGGCAGCCTACAGAAATTGGATTCTCTGGCCAGGCATGATGGCCCAAGCCTGTAATCCCAGTACTTTAGGAGGCCGAGGTAGGCGGATGAGAAGGTCAGGAGATGGAGACCATCCTGGCCAACCTGTTGAAAACCCATCTCTACTAAAAATACAAAATTAGCTTTAGCTGGGCGGGTGGTGCGTGCCTGTAAATCCAGCTCCTCAGGAGGCTTGGGCAGGGAGAATCGTTTGAAACGCAGGGGAGTCGGAGGTTGCACTGAGCCGAGACATTACGCCCCACTGCACTCCAGCCTGGCGAATAGAAGCGAGACTCTGTCTCAAAAAAAAAAAAAAAAAAGAAAAGAGAAAAAAAGAAAAAGAAAAAGAAAAAAGAAATTGGATTCTCCTCAAGGAACTCCAGAAAGAAGTCAGCTTTGCCAACACCTTGACTTTGACTTTTACCCTGTAAGACTCTTTGTCGGAAATGTAAGATCATAAGTTTTTTTTTTTGTTTTGTTTTGTTTTTTTTGGTGACAGAGTCTCACTCTCTCGCTCAGGTTGGAGTGCAGTGGTGCCACGTCAGCTCACCGCAACCTCTGCTTCCCAGGCCCAAGTGATTCTCGTACCTCAGCCTCCCGAGTAGCTGGGACTACAGGCGCCCGCTACCACTCCCGGCTTATTTTTGTATTTTTAGTAGAGACGAGAGAGGTTTTGCCACGTTGGCCAGGCTAGTCTCGAACTCCTGGGCTCAAGGGATCTGCCTACCTCAGCCTCCCAAAAGGCTGGGATTACAGATATGAGCCACCCCCAGCTGAGATAATAAATTTGCATTGCTTTATGACAAAAAGCTTTTTTAGTGGTTTGTTTCAGCAGCAATAGAAAATCAATACAGTGTCTCAGGTTGTGCTGTCTCTATCTGGTTGTCAGAATGTGAACTCCATGATCTATTTGTGAGGGTGTGTGTCTGATAGTGGAGGTCGCTGATTTCTGTGCAGGTGTCTGATCTGATTATCTATTTGGTGGTGTGTGTCCCAGAATTTGTGCTCTCAGCTTTTGTGGAGGAGCGTATGCTCTAGGATGAGACATTTCCAATCTGATTTTGTGTACATGTGCCAGCGTGTGAGTTTTCTGATCTGTTGAGGTGCATATGTCTAGGGTGTAAGGATTCCAAGCTCTTTGTGAGTATATTTCCTTTTTCTTGAAATTCTTGCCCTGTTTCTGGGTTTATGTCCCAAGATGTGAGACTCCCTGATTTGTCTGTCTCTGTGTCATGGAGTGAAGCCTCTGGTATGTCTGCTGGTGAATGAAGCAGAGAGTGAGGTCTCTCACCTCTTTTTTTGTTTGTTTTTTTGAGATGGAGTCTCACTCTGTCGCCCAGGCTGGAGTGCAATGGTGCGATCTTGGCTTACTGCAACTGCCGCCTCGCAGGTTCAAGCAATTCTCCTGCCTCAGCCTCCCAAGTAGCTGGGACCACAGGCGCATGTCACCATGCCTGGCTAATTTTTGTATTTTTAGTAGAGAACGGGGTTTCGCCATGTTGAACAGGCTGGTCTCGAACTCCTGACCTCAGGTGATCCGCCCACCTTGGCCTCCCAAAGTGCTGGGATTATAGGCATGAGCTACCGCGCCCGGCCTCTCACCTCTTTGAGAGGGTTCTCTCAGGAAGTGAGTTCTCTGATCTAATTCTAAATGGTTGGCCTAGGATATGAGGTCTTTGATCTGTTTGTGGGTATATATCCCTGGCATGAATTTTCTGAGCTGTTTTGCCAATATTTGGGGGTACTTATGATAAGCATATAAAATTTCTGGTTTGTGTGCTGGTATTTATAGCAGAAGTCAGGTTTTGTTGGGGTACATGTATCCATAATGTGAGGTTTTGGAGCACTCTGTGGGAGACCTCTGATCTCCTCTTGGGTCTGTACCCAAAGACAGCAGGTCTCTGTACTTCTTCAGGAGTATTTTCTGCATGTGAGGCCTGTGACCTGGTGGTTCGTGTCGTGGTATTAGAGGTCTCTGGTGTGGTTTCTGGTTGTTTCTCAGATAAGTCTGATCCATTTGTGCGTGTGTGTCATAGTATGTGAGTGTGTCATCTCCTCAGGGTGTTTGCAGAGGGTGTGAGTCCCATTGTCTTTGTGGTTTTATGTCTAATTTGTGAGGTTCCTGGCCTGTCTGTGGGTGTCTGTCAGTGAATGTGTTTTTTGTGTTCTTTGTGTCTGTGTGTCAAAGTCAGAAGTCTAGTATGTTCGAGGGTGTTTGTCCCAGGATGTGGGGTCCCTGATCTCTTCGCTAGTGTCTATCCCAGCGTGTCAGGTTCTGGTTCTCCTTGAGAATGTACTTGGCAGAGTGTGGTTCTCTTATGTCTTTGTGGGTTTAATCCCCAGGGTGTGAGGATATGAGCATCATTTGGCGTATGCCCCAGAGTGTGTGGCTCTCTGATCTTTTTGGATTGATGTCCAGGAGTGGGAGTTCTCCGATCCCTTTGGAGGTCTATGACTCCAGCTGTGAGATCTGTGAGCCGTTCATGGGTGAAAGTTCCAGGATGTGAGGGTTCTCTTTGTGCATGTATGTTCTGTTTCGTCAGATGATAGATCCCCAAATACGTCCCCACCTCATTCCTGGAGCTTGTTAATATGTTGTCTTATCTGGAAAGGGGACTTTGCAAATACATATTAGGTAAGCATCCTGAGATGGGGGCAGTTATCCTGGACAATCCAGGTGGGCCCACTGTCATCACAAGAGTCTTTATATGAGGAAGGTAGGACCTTCAGGGTCTGAGAAGACTGTGTGTGTCACATCAGAGAGGTCCATGTGATGACGGAAGTAGAGTCACAGAAGGTGATGCGATGACAGAAGCAGAGGTCAGAGGAGAAATTTGAAGCCAAAACTCTTGAATCATCTGATCTCTTGGGAGTTATGCTGTAAGATGTCATGTCTACCATCTGTTTATGGGTGTGTTTTTCAGCATATGAAGTGTGACTGGATTATGGTTGTATACTGCAGGATTTGAAATCTCTGATCTGTTTGTTTTTGTATGCTCCAGGATGTGAGATCTCTGAGCCATTTGTCCATGTACGTTGCTGGAGTGGAGGTCTCTGATCTGTGTGAGTGCATGTCCACGTTGTAAGGTCTCTAATCTTTTTGTCAGTGTATATATCCCATGATGTGAGCCCTCTGATCTGTTTGCAACTATATTCCCAAGATGTCAGTTATCTATATGTATCTGGGTATGCGTGTGTCTCGGGGTCTGTTATCTGTATTCTCTTTATGGGTGTGACCTCCCCTAGATGTGAGGTCTTTGATTTGTTTGTCATTGTATGTTCCAAGATGCAAGATTTGTGAATGGTTTGTGGGTGTGTTTTGCAGGATTTTATGTCTGTGATCTGTTTGAGGTTGTGTGTCATAGGATGTGAGGTTTCTGATCTTTTACTGGGCAAATTTCCTAGCATGCGAGGTCTGTGAACATTTTGTCAGTGTCCCAGGCTATGTTATCTCTGATCTCTTCACATGTATTGCCAAGCGTTTAATGTCTCTGATTTGTTTTTTGCTGTTTGTTCCAGGACGTGAAACCCCAAACTGTCTGTGGATATGTGTCCCAGGGTGCGTGGTCTCTGATCTGTTTGTGGATTTGTATATCCCAGTGTTTGTTTACTGTCTGTGGATTCATTTCCCAGGATTTTTTTAGTGTATTTCCTAGATTGTGCATTTATCTGGTCTTTCTCAATGTATATCCCAGGGTGGACAGTATCTGTTCCTTTGTGGGTGTATATTCCTTGGTTTATGATCTCTGATCCTTTGTGGGTTTATATTTTAGGATGTGAAGTCTCTGTTGTGACTGTGGGTGTGTGTCCTAAGACGTAAATTCTCTGGCCTCTTTTTGGGTTTATGTTCCAGGATGACAGGTCGTCCATCTAGCCCTATGTGTATTTCTAGCCTGCAAGGTCTGTTACCTATTTGTGGGTATAAGTCCAAGGGTATGAATTCTCTGATCTCTTTGAGGATCAGTGTCCCAGAATGTCAAGTCTCTGGTTTGGTTATGGGTGTATGTCAAGATGTGAGCTCTCTGATCTCCTTGTGGTTGTATGTCTCAGGATGTGAGGGTTCTGATCTGTTCTTGTATGTTTGTCAGCAGTGTATAATCTCTTATCTATTTGTGGCTCTGTGTCCCAGGTTGTGAGGTTCTGACCTGTCTTGATTTCTTTGTCCCAGCATGTGAGATCTCTGAGATATTTGGGTTTATGTCCCAGGAATTGAGTCTCTGGTTTCTTTGTGAATGTGTGCCCCAATTAATATGTGAGGTCCCTGATGTAGTCTTTGGTTTATTTCCCAAGGTGTGAGTGCTCTGATCTACTCATGGGTATATGTCCTGGCATGTGAAGTGTCTGGTATTTTTATGTGTATGTGTCTCAGGGACTGAGTTCGGTGATCTGTTTGTGGGTATAAGGCCCCAGATGTTAGTTCTCTGAAATATTTGTGGGTGTATGTCTCAGTTTGTGTGGTTTTTGATCTTTCTGTGAGTATGTCACAGGATGTGAGGTCCCCATTCTTTTTGGGTGTGTGTTTCCTAGAATTTGAATTTTCTGAGCTCTGTGTGTGTGTGTGTGTGCGTGCATGTCACAGGGTTGAGGTCCCTGGTCTGTTTGTTGGTGTATGTCCAGGATGTGAGGTCTCTGATCTCTTTGGGTGTGTACGTCCCACAATTTGAGGCCTCTGAATTAGTTGATATTCTGCATCCAGCATATTAATTCTCTGAATTGTATTTTGGGGTCTATACTCTTAAGTCTCAGAAGGATTCTGAATCCTGAATTCGAGGGTTCTGCGCTTTTTCTGGTCTACATTCCAGGGGGGTGAGTTCACTGGGCTGTTTTGCGGGCTGTGTTTACATTGTGAGGTCTCTGAGCTGTTTGTCCACTGGTGTCCTAGGATACATGGTCCCTGAGCTCTTTTGGTTTCAAAGTCCCTTGACCTGTTTGGAATATATTTTCAGGTGTGAAGTCTCTGTTCCTTTTCAGAGGGCTCAGTTCCGGGGTTTGATATATCTGACTCATTAGGGGTTTGTTCCAGGGTTAAGGTCTCTGAGCTTTTAATGGGTGCGTTTGAAGGTCTATAGGTGTGAAATTTCTTAACTCTCTGGTTGTCCCTGTGCAGAGTATGATGTCTCTGAACTATTTAGCAGTCTCTCTTTTCAGGTGTGAGGTTTTGTACCCTTGTATGAGAACTCTGATGTATTTGAGTATCACCCCCGAACTGTTTTGAGCCAATGTCCCAAACGAATGAGTTCTCTGTGATGCCGTGGGTTTTGTCCTAGGGTTGATTTTTCTGAGCAGTTTCAGGATCTGTTTCCAGAGTCTGATGTCTTTGTACTAATGTCTTTTTACTGTTTCAAGCTTCTGGAGTGGTTCACCCTCTGTGTCTCAAAGTGTCAGATCTCTGATCTCTGTATTCCTTGGTATTGAGGTCCCTCAACTGTTATGTTTCCAAGAGTGAGACAGTTCCTGTTGGGGGAGTCTCAGTCCCAGGGTATGAGGTCTGTGACTTATTAGGGGTCTGGTTCTAGGGTTTGGGGTCTCTGAGCAGTTTGGGGTTCTGTTATCAGTTTCTGACATCTCTCTAGTGTTTGGGGGTCTGTGCCCAAGTTGTATGTCACTGGGTCACTGGGCTATTTGGGGGTCTATATCCTAGGGTGTAAAGTTTGTCAACTCTGAGCATTTTTGCATTGTCTGTCTGCTGTGTGAGGTCTCTGGCATGTTTGTGGGTTTACTTTTCAGGTTGTGAGGTTAACTCTTTGAAGGTTTGTGTCCCATAATGTGAGGTGCTTGAGCTGTGTGGGCATACTTAGCCAGGATGTGATGTCTCTGAACTGTTTTCATGTCTGTCTCCCAGGTTAGAAGTTCTCTGAGTCATTTGGGAGCCTGTGTCCACAATGTGAGGAAGGTCCTAAGCCGTTTTGGGTCTGTGTTCCAGTTACGAAGTCTCTCCACTGTTTGTGGCCAACTTTGCACAAAGGTATCAAAGCTGTTTGGTGATCCATGTCCATGACTGTCAGCCATCTGAAATCTTTCTGGATGAGGACAAAGGGCAAGTTCTATGAATGGTTTTGAGGACTGAGTCCAGGGTGTGATATTCCTGAAGCATTTAGAGGTCTGCGTTTAGAGTGGGAAGACTCCAAACTGTTTGGGGGTCTGAGCCTAGGATAGGAGGTTTCTAAGCTGTTTGGGGTCCGTGTCCAGGGGGTGTGATCTCAGTTCCTCAGGGATTTTGTCATAGGGTGTGAGGTCTTTAAGCTCTATAGAGGGTTTGTGTCCACATTTTCAGGTCTGTGAGGCCTCTGAGCTGTTTGGGGATCTGTCTCAGTGTATAAAGGCTGTGAGCTATTTCAGGGAGCTCTATGTCCAGTATATGACATCTCTGAACAGGAATCTGTGTCCAGGGTGTGAGCCTCTCAGTAGTTTTCAGGCCTCTGTTCCAGCATATGTGATTTTAGGGCTCTCTAGTATTGTGTCCGTGGTGTGAGGTCTCTGGGCTGTCTGGTGGTCTGAGAAGAGGGTGTGAGGTCTCTGAACTGTTGGTCCATTTCTGTCCCAGTTTGTGAGTTCTCTGAGAAATTGGTGGATCTTTTTCCCTGATTGTGAAGTCTCTGAGCTTCCCGGAGGTCTGTAATCAGATTTCTAGGTCTCAGAGCTCTTTGGGTGTGTGGGTTACAAAGCGTGAGGTGTCTGAAGTGTTTGGTATTGTCTGTTACCAATAGAATAGAAATATATTGATTCCTAGGCTGCCTTGGCTCTGAACTGTTGAGGGGTCTGTGTCAGAAGGCGTGAGGTCATGTTTGAGCTGTAAACAGATTTGATTCCCAGGTATGAGTCCTGTGAGCAGGGTCTGTTTCCAGGCTGTGAGATCTCTAAGCTCTTGGGGTCTGCGTCAAAGACTTGAGTCTCTGAGTTGTTTGTGGCACTATATTCACGTGTAAGGTCTCTGGGATGTTTACTTGTCTGTTTTCGAGGGTGTCTCTGAGCAATTTGTGGGTCTCTATCCAAGGTATGAGGTTTCAGAACCATTTAAGGATCTGTTTTCAGAGGGCGAGGTATCTCGGGTGTTTGGGCAGTCTGTTTCCAGGGCATGGCAGCTCAGTTGTTTAGGGGTCTGTCCCAGGATATTAAGGATCTGAGGGGTTTGGAAGTCAATGATCAGGGTGTGGAGCCTCCAAATAGTTTGGGTAGTGACATCTCAAGTTGTAAGGTCTTTGAGATGGTTGTGCATCTCTGTCATCAAAGGAAAGTTATCTGATGTGTTTGAGGTCTGAATCCCAGTATATGAGGCAGTATGTGAGGTCTAAGAGCTGTTTAGGAGTCTGTAGCCCATAGTTTCAGTGAAACCTGTGTTACTTGCGGTGTGTCCAGTTATGAGAGCTCTGAGATATATGTAGGTGTGTATCCCAGGGTATGGGGTTTCTGAGAAGTTTGGGGTCAATATTCAGGGTATATGGTCTATGAGTCCTTATACCCAAGGTGCCCTGTGTATGTCCTAGGTACCCTGTGTATGAGGTCTCTGGGCTCTTTGGGATCCTGTCACCTCTGTATGAGGTCTTTGAAATATTTGGGTATCTGTGTCATGGCACGTGAGGTCTCTGAGCAAAAACAAAGAGCACTGGCTCCCATTCAGGTTGAGAGATGATGAAAATGAGTAAGTATATCTGAAACGTGCTCTTCGTTCTCCACTTTATACCCTGGCACCATATAGATGCTCAATAAATATTTGCAGAAAAAGCTTCCCCAGCACACACAAACTTTTCATTTTGAATACAGGAGGCAGATTTTGGGTTCAAAGCCTTTAAGAGCAGGGAAGTTCCAGCTAGAAGGTCTAGCTAGAATATTATCACATTTTAATATTTCCATTGATGTATTTCTCTGGTTATTTTTGTTTGCTTATGGCAAGTGATTATGGTTTTTCCATTTAGACAGCAGTGGATTTGGTTTTCTCTCTCTCCACTTTGCTCCATAGCACCTGAGGCCTGGGCACTTAGGCAGGAGGTGGCAGGGTCTAGCCAGACACTACCAGTCATGGCTGGTCACCACCAGTCATGGCCAGTCAAGACTGATCAAAGCTGGTTATGGCTAGTCTAAGCTGGTCAAAGCTGATCACGGCCAGTCAAGGCCAGAAACCACTGGTCATGGCTGGTCAGGATGGGTCAAAGCCAGTCATGGCCAGTCCAAACTAGTCAATTATAGTCACAGCCAGTCACAGCTGGTCCAGGTTAGTCACAGCAGGCCAAGACCAGTCAAGGCTGGTCAAAGCTGGTCAAAACTAGTCCATTTCAGTCCCTGCTAGTCCAGGCCAATCCAAGCCAGTTCAGGCTGATCACAGCCAGTTTAAGCAGTCAAAACTGGTCAATCTCAGTCCAAGCCAGTCCTGATTGGTTAAGACGAGTTGAGGCCAGTCACGGCTAGCTACCACCAGTCACAGTCAATCATGACAAGTCAAAGTCGGCCAACACAGGTCAAGATCAGTCAAGTCCAGTCAAAACCAGTTATGGCCAGTCTAAACCAGTCAATTTAATTGCATTGTTTTGAGATAGGGTCTGGCTCTTTTTTGGAGACAGACAGGCTGGAGTACAGTGTTGAGATCTCAGCTCACTGCAACCTCCGCCTCCCAGGCTCAAGCAATCTTCCCACTTCAGCCTCCTGAGTAGCTGGGACCACAGGCACATGCCACCACACCTGGCCAATTTTTGTATTTTTAGTAGAGACATGGTTTCACCACATTGCCCATGCTGGTCTCGAACTCCTGAGCTCAAGCAATCTGCCTGCCTCGGCCTCCCAAAGTGCTGGGATTAAAGATGTGAGCCCACACCCAGCCTTAAGTGCATTTTAAAGTTTAAGTATAAAACAAACTTATTTTAGGTCAAGATGTTATATAGACAATGGTGTAATATGCTGTGGGGGCTGAAATTTTGAGGATTAGAGTCAAATGGCTGAGGTTTGAGGAACATGTTCCTGGGCAAACCCAGCTCCCAGCCTCTATCCCCTCAACCCCCACCCACACAAGCACCTCACATCTTGGTTTGTTCAGTCGACAGTTCATTTTATTGATGCCCACTCCAGGCTGCGTAGAGTTGAGGGGTGTACAAGAGGAGAACCAGATTCAGTCCATGCCTGGAGGTTAGTCTGGGGGGCCGGCGGGATGGACACACAGACAGACACATAGATCTGGCGTCTGATAGCAGGGCATACAGTCTCACGTAGGGGCACTCTGGGCACAGGTAGTCAGAAAGGACTTCCTAGAGAAGACCTCACGGGGTGGGGGGAGCAAGGAGCAAGGCAGCCATCAGAACCTTCACCTTTTGTACATTTGTAGGCAGGTGACTTTTGAGACCAGTGGACCCAGGATGAGCACAAAGGGCTGGGGTCTGGGAATGGCAGGCAGCAAGGGCTTCCCTCTCGCCTCGTCATCCCATAGTGGGGAAGCCATCTACCCCACTCCCAATTCTTGGCCTGTACTTTGCCTTCTGCCACATGGGCCCTTTCCTGGGATCCACCTCCGTGGTTTTCAAGGCTTCCCTGAGACAATCCACGTGGACCAGGTGCTCTACCCAGTGCCTGGCACCTCATCACCACCCCATCAATGCACACTCTTGTCCTAAGTGCTATCTACGGACTATTTAGATCTTGGTTCCAGCTCTGAGTGGTGTCAGCGGTCTTGACACCCCAGGTCAGGGCCCCCAGCAACCGTAGAGCTCCCAAGAGCCCTAGGTACCTTCTCTGCACTGTGAAGGCAGAGCTTGGTCCCAACCCACCTCCAGGGCTGGCCAGCTCTGTACTGCCTTCCTCTTACTGCTCAGTGGGCCATGGACACCCACTTCCCTTCCAGTGGCATGTGGGCATCCACTTCTCAGATATGCAGCCCTAAAGAAGAGACCCTACAGCTCTTTGGGCCAACACTAGCCAGCTGTAAGCACAAGCAGAAACCAGCCTCAGCCCGTAGCCCAGGGACCCCCTTTCTTTCACTAGTACAAAGTTTCTGTGGTCGGAGAACCAGCTTCATGTCGGGCTGGGCACTCTGGCCTCTGATGTCTGCCTGCCCTGGGGTTGCTTCCCCATACCTTTGGGGTAGTAAGGAGGAGGCCTGCAGTAGACCCCTCAAGCTCCAGGCAGAAGCAGGTGCAAAAACAAATATATTCTGGGGCTGGGCTGGGACTCACCCCTTGGACCTCCTTAATAGGCCATGAATCCCAACGACAGAAAGTCTTGATGTTGAAAAACTATTTCTGAAGGTGGGTGGGGGTTTGTAAGTGCAACCCACAGATGGGGCTGGGACAGGGAAAGGGGACTCCTGGAGTCAGTCCTCACCACGGCCACAGCCCTGAATGTAGAGCAGGTAGGAGCAGGTGGGGGCAGGTGGAGGCAGGCGAGGCCCTGGCAGTCATTCTCGACAGGAGGGCAGCGGTGGGGGAGGTGCGTGTAGCTTCAGGCCCCCTCGGTCAGTCTGGCCTCAGACTTCTAAGGGCTAGAAGAGGTATTTGCGGCAGGACTCAGTCCCACACTTGCACTCAATACGGACCCGCTTCTTAGGGGAGCCAGGGAGCCCAGCCAGGCCAAAGTTGGAATCCATGCGGGTGCTCTCCATGTCCACGGGGTCCACTGTGGAGTCACAGCCAGGGAGGAGAGGAGGGAAGGAGGCAGGGAGGGAGGGGGAGGAGGGAGGGAGGAAGGCAGGAAAGGAGGCAGGGGACTTGTTAGAAGGCCTGGATGAAGGGTCCCACTACCCTTTATACCATGAGACCAAGGATCTTGGGGGCTGGGAGCAACTCTGGAATTTGAGTTGGGAGATCTTAGGGTTGGTGGTTTGGGGCTAGGGCCAGGGCTCAGCACTGGAGGTTGTTCAGGTCAGGGGTTGAGGAATGCTGGGGGAGGCAAGGAGCTGTCAGGGAACCAGGAGGGTCATTTTAGGTGGGGGGGGGGGGGGGGGGGGG
>NW_016816881.1:164475-177305 GCF_001698545.2 Rhinopithecus bieti
CAGGGGCAGGAATAGAGGGCCACCTGGGCATCCAGAGGTACATCTGAACTCTCCTACCAAAGACCTACCTTTGAGGGTCTCAGAGGTGGCTAGCTTATCAAGGAGGGGACTGGCTGGAGGCCACAAGGGTGTCCAGAGGCTTGGGATGAAGAAGGCCAAAGGGAGCTAGGAGTGGGGAGGGGCTGGGGGATGAGGGAAATTCAGTCAAGACTGGAGTCAGGAGTGTCTTAACTCTCCGGGAATCTTGGGAGAAGTTGGTACGAATGCCTCAGGGTTAGGGTTCAGGGGCTGGGAATGAGGAGACTCAAGGGGTAGGCAGGGGTCTAGTAGTCCGAATGGGGACTGGGAGTCAGGAAGAGCATCTTAAAGCCCCCGCTACAGAATTTTCCTTGGTTCTCTGAGTGATTGGTGTGCCTTCGGGAGGGGTCCTTGTGTCCTAAGTCACAGTGCGCCCCTGCCCCCAGTCCCGTGCCACCCCCACCTTGCATGTTGTAATCAAAGGTGAGCTCCTCGCCTGCCCGGATGGTTCTTGTGGCAAAGAAAGCGATGCGGGGCAGCCGCTCGTCAAGGTTGTCTATGAAGACGTTGTACACCTGCAGGTTGGGGTCACACTGGGCGAGAAAGAACAGTTGGGAGAGTGAGGAGGGGCCCCAGTCTGCCCCTCTTGACCCCCTGCCCGCCTGCCGGGGGTACCCACACTGTGGTTGACAAAGTGGGAGATGTTGCCATAGTAGGCGGCATCCACGGTGTACACGTCCTCCACGTAGTCCAGGTCAAAGAGGTAGGTGGCACCCTGGCGGTCGTAGATCTGGCCCCGTCGCTCCGCCTCCTCTGAGGTAATGATCTAGGGAAAGGGCCATGGGTGAGGGGAGATTGACTGTGAAGGCTCAGGAAAGCCGGCACTGCTTCTGACCTCCGAAGGACAGGGAGCAGGAGGCACCCCTGCCCATGGACACACGCAGGCAGTGACGCAGAGGGTCTGTTGGCCCTTCTTGGGGAGCTGGGCCTCAGTTGGCAACCACCTGGCCCGCCTCAGGCCTCTGGCTAACAGGAGTCGTCCCTGGCGGTGAACGCAGGCTGGCCTGGCCGCAGGGCTCAACTGGGGCTATGTGAGCGCCTCCTGCCGCCACCCAGCAAGAGCTGCCCAAGAACCCCTGGAGCCTCCAGCACCCTGGGACGGAGCAGGAAGGTGATCAGGAGAGACCAAAGCAAGGGCAAGAAAGAAAGTGACCCGGGGTGCCACGGGGAGAGACACTGACTGATCCAGGCAAGGGAGCCTGAGCCCGTGTAGGACCCAGCAGGGAGGGCGTGGGGAGAGGGGAAGAAGAGATCCAGGCCATGGGGAAAAGGGGCAAGGGCCTCAGGCAAGAGAGGTGGAGGCAGAGGCAGACGGAGGCCGAGGTCCAGAGAGCCAGAAAGAGGCTGAGGCCACACACTTCAGAGACAGCAGCAGAGAGGGAGGAAAGATGAAGGGAGAGCACGGTGAGAGGAGCTCTCCCTCGGCCCAGGGCTGTGTGGTATCAACTGGTGCTTCAGACAGCAGTGGGTGCCTCCTCCCCAGCTGGGTCCCTGCCTGTCCTAGGAAACAGGAAGCTTTGCTGCCATCCTAGCCCCAGCCTGTCCTTGCCTCCCAATCCAACCCAACAAATCTCTCCTCTGCGGCCCCATGGCCCCTCTTCCCTGAGGTCAGCAATGGCAGCCTCCTGGCAATCCCCAAGCATAGCTGACCAGGCCCTTCCCTGGGTGGGGGTCCCACTGTACCTCAGCCAAGAACAGTGCACAGCACACAGGAGACACATGGGGACTGCTGTTTACTTTGATTCTGCTTGCTGGCTTAGCAGCCTGTCCTCTAAGTGGCAGCCCTCCAGGTAGCTCCAGCACTCCCCTGCCACACTTTTTCCTTCCCCTCCCTTCTCCAGAGACCCCTCTCAGGCCTCCTTCCTTGTTCACCCTCATGTGGGCCGGTGACCATGCCCTTCTGACTTGGGAATCCATCTCCTTAGCTAGGATGGCCACACTGGTGTTCTCCCTGGCTGTCCCCTCAAGGCTGTGTTCCATGCCAACGGCTGACTAACAATGCCTTGAGGAAACCAAGATTTACCCCCCCGCCCTCAGGCCACACTACGCACTGCCCCCTGCTCCAGTTCTGTTCCTTGAGGAACCTGGCTCCCCTGCACCCTGTTTTTGTTTGTTTACTCATCCATTCAGTGGGTTTTTATTGAGGCCTTCCTTGTGCCCAGTCCCAGCACCCAGGGCTCATGGTCTGATCAGGGAGACACAGGAACCAGGCCCGGTCACCATTCTCAGGGGTCACAGGTGGGTAGGGGATACACAGGAACCAGGATTGGTCCCTTCCCTCAAGGGGTCAAAGTCTGGTCACAGACAGATTCAGACACCCACAGTGTAAGATTGTGATCAGAAAACAATGCTTAGGGCTTGAGGGGAAAGGGAGAAGAGAAGGATTCTCTAAAACAAGTTGCAGATCATAAAAGGGCTTTACCACCTGGTGGAAGAGTGGGGACTCTCTCCTAAGGGCCACACCATGAGGGTGGAATATGTCAAGATCAGTCTCCCTTCACCTCTGGAGAACACACAGTCTTCCTTGTGGCATCAGCTCAAACAGATGGGACCTCTCTGGGCAGCCTTCCAAGCTTCCCGTTCTTCCCCTACCTCAAAAGCTGGCCACTTGTCTGATAAAGCCCTGGGATCAAAGGGCAGCCTCTCCCAGGCTCACGGGCCTAGTGGGTGGGGTATGAGCCATCTTTTTCACTGTAGGGCCCTCCTCGAGCCAGGGGGAGTGCCCACATCCTCCCTGGTCTCCATCTTCATGCCTATTCTGCCACTACCTGCTCTCCCAATCTCACCAGGAGTGAGTCATACTGCAGGCCCTCCAGGGCACAAACACTTCCTGGTTCCTTCTCCTCTTTTCAGTCCCATTCTCTAATGACTGGTCAACCCTGAAAGCTTGGGAACAGATCGGCCTGTCTCTGCTCCCTAACAGCTCTCCAGAATGAATGGAAAAGACAGGCTATAAGCTGGCAGTTCTGAGAGGGTGCTGACATGATTGGGAACTAGAAGACTTGGAGTCAGCTGCTGCTCTGCCCCCTCCTGGACATGGGATCCTGAATGTTCTCTCTGCCTGTTTCCTCAGCCAAAAAAAAAAAAAGCTACAGCCTGGCAGGGCACCAGTTTTAGACATTATTTGGGCCTTTATTTTTTTTATCCATTGTACTACTTTTGTGATTTTAATGAAGTTATTCCACCTCTGGGCCTCAGTTTTCTCATCTGCAGAATGGGAATGACAGTGACAAAATCCCAACCTGACAGGGACTGTTGTAAAGATGCATACAAGATCATGGATGTGAAAGGTGTTCCTGTTTCTGATAGGAGAGTGAGCAATGTTAGGAGTGGTTATGAGGACCACTTATAAATATAAGGCACACCCTTATTTTATGTGCCCTTTACCAAGAAAGGAAAAACTGCTGTTAATTATAAATGATACACCATGATTTAATTAAGACATCTTCATTTCAGAGATGTTAAAATAGGAAGAAAATGCATGTTTTAGAATGGGTAAAATAGGCTGGCATTGTCTCTTGGGTGAGGATGGGAATGTTCTGCAGGAACGTGAAAGTTCTGACCCAATGTGGGAGGCTGCAAAGGAGGGAAGGGCAGCTCCCGTGGAGGGAGCTCTTGGTACAGACTGTCAGTACATGTCCCAGCTGAAGAAGGACAGTAGATAGCATGGTGTGCAGATAGGACCTTGATTCCGTAACACCCTGTCAGCGTCTGGAACGGCACTACAGAATCAAGTAAATTAGAACGGCTGCAACGAAATTTATGACTATTACCCCAAGTAGGATAAATAAAGACTACAAATAGGACCCTATCCGGTCAGGCTGGGTCCTGTAGCCAGATGGGTTACAAAAAAACTTGGTCTTCTGGACATTTTGGATTTGCTGAAGTTTGGACTGTGCTGATAATGTTTGTATCAAACTTCTGTGTACTGAACACTGTTCAAGTGCTTTTTCCAAGTGCTTGATACATAGTAACTCATTTAATTTTTGTAACAAGTGTGTGAATTGAGTGCTAGTATCATTCCCATTTTGTAGATTAGTAAATGCAGGCACAGAGGTTAGTGACTGCTGATGAGTAGTGGAGCTGGGATTCAGCCTCAGGCAGTCAGGATCCAGAGTCCACTCTCCTAACCATTTGCTATACTGTCTCTTCAGAGGGGGATGCGGGAAGATGAGTTTGGCTCTTTCCGGAGGCCTGTGGCACCATCAGGAGGACCCACAGGTCTGAGAGTGCTGGAGGGCGACCAGGAAATAGTGCAGCAAGAATGTGTGGAGAGCAGGAAGGGTGAGGACAGGGCTGAGAGGATCCCTGGAAACCTTGATGTTTCCAGGGTAGAGGATTAAAGACACTAAGGAAGAGCAGCCAGCAAACTCTCAGGCCCAGGAGGGTCCGAGGCTGCCCTTGGGGTATAGAGTCTTCCTTCTCGACTGTCAGGACCCTGTGTGGTGGACAGTGTTTCCTCCAGATGCCAGTACAGTGAGGCTGAGATACTTCTTGCTCTGTGCAGCTCCTAGGACAGTGGACTGTCAGGGTCCTGTGGGGTTTGGACATGTCCTCCTCCAGAGAGTTTGGGTTCCTTCAACCTCTGGACACTTCCTCCAGAGTGTCAGGACACTGAGAGCATGGACACTTACCCCGATACTGTCAGGGTGCCCTTGGGTATAGACTAGATCTCCAGGCTGTCTGGATCCCTCTGGGGTGAGGACACTTCTTTTTCCTGACTGTCATGACAGCATGGGTGTGGACACTTCCTAAATCAGACCAGGTCCTCTAGAGTGTGGAGAGCACAAGCTCTTCCTCCAGGTCACTGGAGTCACTGTGAGACATGGACTTCCTACAGATTATCAGGACTCTCTCCCCCTCCCACTGTCAGGAGCCCTCAGGGTGTGGACACCTCCCCACTCCTCCTTCCAGATGGCCAGGTCCTGTGGCATGTGGACATCTCCTCCAGCAGGCCAGCAGGGTTATCTGGACAGGGTGTGGCTGTCTCCTTGCCCAGACTGTCAGGGTCCTCTGTGGTATAGATTGTTCTGCCCAAGATTATCTCTGTCCCTGTGGGGTGTGACCCTCTCTACTTTACAGTTTCTCAGAGCAGGAGCCTCTCCTTGTCATCAGTATCAGTGCTACAGTGTGGACACCCTCATGTGAGTGTTCCTCAGGCCAGTTTCTGTCACTTTCCAACCATATCACACCTCTAAGGGACCTATGGAAATATATAGAGGTATCTGGGGTTGTCACTATGACAGGGCACACTCATGGATTTAAATGGTAAAGGTCCAGGAATGCTAAATGTCCCCCAATGCATGAGACAGTTGTACATAACAAAAATTCATCTCATCCCAAATGCTAACTGCATCCCATCTTAGAATGTGACATTTTTCTGTTGCAGATACTTGTTATCTACTTGCTAGTTATGGCTATGCTTTAGCCTTGTGCAGCTGGGCACATGGCTAAAGCACATCCCGTTGCCTCCCTTGCACGGAGGTGAGGCCAGTGACTCAGTTCCAGCCAGTGGAGCATGGGCAGAAGTGATGGGGGCTGCATCTAGGCCTGGCCCACTAGGATGGGCCCCTTCTATCCCCCACTTGGCCCGCCTGCCAGGCAATGCTGAGGATCTAGTGGTGACTCCAAGGCTTCAAGGCACAGCAAAGGCACAGGAGGGAAAGAGCCTCGGTATCCCAGTCGCGGTGTGAAAGGATACCCACCCAAACCCCCACATGGACTGTTCCATAAGCAAGCAAACTTGTAATGTGCAAAGTCACTAAGATGAGGGGGTTGTTTTTACAATGGCTGGCTTGCCTACTACACTCAGCTTTCCCCAGTGTCCTGAAAGTCTAAAGGAGTTAGCCAACCTTTGTCCAAAGCATGTCTCATCCTACTCCAGACTGCGTTCCTTCTGTGCAGACTGGTAAAACAATGCTCCTCAGGCAGATACTGCTTGGTGATAAGATGGGCCTTTGTGAAATGAGAAGAGGAAGTGCCTTTCCAGCTGATGCAGCCCTATGCCAGACCATATGGCCTGATACAAGGAATGCTAAGGCTGCCTGGATCTCAGCTCCCACTTTTCTTCTTTGCTAAGTACCCTGATAAAGTCAACCCAGTGCAGAAGTATTTCGGTGTTTCTGTAACCACCAGCATGGCCATGCTGGTGTGTACCAGCTTGGAATACTTGTCCCTGCCCGATGTCCCTATGACACTCAGATCAGTGTACCAGGCCTTTCCCATAGGGAAAGCAGGGAGTTGTAGACACACAGTGAGGAGAGCTGGGTGCACACTGTGAACACAGGGTGGGAAGAGCTGAACACACACACTGGTCCCATCTCCCTACCTCTCCCACGTACTCCATGACGAAGCTGTTCTTGCGAATCTTCTCCAGGGTGCGGACGCCCCAGCCACGCCCATCATCTGTGCGGAAGATGCAGAGGTCATATCGGATGCCTTTCTGTACCACGCGATTCGGGCAGTCATAGCCACAGCGGCAGCGGGAGTTGCACTCGTAGATGGGCAGCCCGGCTCGAAGCCGCACCTGGCCCTGGTCATTGTAGGCAAACTTGTGCAGTGACGCCCCCGGGCAGCAGCCTCCAGTGGGTGCCCACAGACAGTCCTGGCACTCGCAGCCTACAGCCACCTGGTTGAGGGTGATGCCCTCACCAACACGGTACTCATTGATGTACACGAAGGCCCGCGGGGGGCCGTCCAGGTCCACCTCATTCTCTACAGTGATGCGTCCCAGATGGCTGCGCTTGGCATTGAGCTCCTGCTCCCAGCGACGGAGTGCCCGCCTCTGCTTGGCCTTCTGCACCAGGTAGTTGGCCAAGCTTGGGTCCAGGTGCCGGGGGGTCTTTGACCGGTGGTGCCGCCGGAGCAGCTCCCTCTCTAAGTCCTTGTGGAACTGCTTGAGGATACGCACACACTTGAGATTCTGCCGTGGCTCCCAGGTGCTCTCTGAGTCTGGATATCCGCGCCATTTCACCAGGTAATATTCCTGTTCCTGTTGGGGGTGGGTAGGGGAACGGTGGTACCATAAGTGGTGAGATCTTTGGGCCAGCCTTCATGGGGCTTCCATCCCAAAGCTGATGGATAACACCTAACCCACCCCACCCCTTTTCTGGAATGACTTCATGCAGTGGTTAAAAAGCATGGGCTCTAAAGTGAGGATTACCAGGTTCAAATCCTGCTCTCCCCCTTACTGTCTGTCCAAACTGTTCCAACTTTTAATTAATCTCCCAAACCCACTCCCCTCCTTGGTCTTCCCCATCATCAGCTCCCTCCTTCTAGCTGTTCAGACCGGAACTCCTGGAGTCAGACTTGAATCCTCTTTTGTTCACACTTCCGACATCCACCCTCCGCACAGCCTGTTAGCCCCACCTTCAAAATACATCCAGTGACAAACCATTGCCACTGCCACCACTGTGGCTCACCTGGACCCTGACAAGTCCTTGCCTGTTTTAGGCAGCTTACGTGTATTATTAACTAACTTAATCCTCACAACCCGACATGAGGTGGATGCTCCTAGTCATCCCCCTTTTATGACAAAGGAAATGAAGTACTGAGGGTTTGGGTAGGTAAACACAACCAGGACTGGAACCCAAGCATGCTGACTCCAGTTTGTTCTCCTAACCATCCTGCCACTCCCCCTTCTGGCAATAACTCCCCATTTCACAGTTGTTAGGGGATTAAATGAGTTTCCGAGAGGAAGCACCTGGCACACTGAAAGTGCTCAATAGCCGTTAGCTATTGACATTTCCACTCCAGGGTTCAGCATCTCAATCTTTGCAGTTACTTTGTATTCCTAGGGAGATGGGAAGAGAATTCCTTCTGGCTCCTGCCCCCATCAGAAAGCTACTTAGTTTCCCTATCTGTAACATAGGGATAAAAGGGTCTGTTCATCCTATTTTTTCAGGGTCAGAGGAGAAAATTCCCTTTGGAAACAGATGTGGGCAGTTGGGGACAAGAGGGCAGGACACTAACTTCCTTGTGACCTGTCCCCTCCCAGAGCATGGTCACCCCAGACTCACGCGGATCTTCTTGTAATCGCACAGGTACTCGACTTCAAAGTCATAGAGGTTCCTCTTAGAGATACCGAGGGCAGGGCAGGAGAGCTTGGCCAGGCGGCACAGGTCCTGCAGCTGATTCCAAGAAGACTTGCAACATACGCTGCAGCCTGGATCAAGCGGGGCAGAAAGAACTATTACTGGGCAGTGTGACAAGGCCAGGAGTCAAAGGGGACCCCAAATCCTCCCTGGGACATCCCAAAGACTGCCTAAGAGTCAGGGAAATTTAATCCACAGGCCTTCCCCAATGCTGAGACTGTTCTACAACAGAAATGTGCTTTGAACCCCAATGCTCACTGCCCAAGGCTGCCCCTGGAGCAGCAGACCTCTGAGTGGGGTTTGCAACATGAATTGTCCTAAAGGAATCTATTTACAGAGCTTCAAACTCCATGTCATTCCTAATACTGCCTGCAAACCTGCTTTGGGTTCAGGACCTGACTACCCTTCTCTCCACTTTGCAAAAGAAAGAGAACAACCCCCGATCTCAGTAGGATGCAATGCCCCGAGGTGTTGGGGGCGGCGGGCACAGATGGGAGGACAAGATTAAAACCTCCAGGGCACCAAACAAAGGCTAACTGGGAAGACTGGTCTTTAATCCCTTATCTCAAACTCCTGGGCCAGATGTGTTTTGGAATTCAAAATTTTTTGGATTTTACAAGACTAGTTCTAGGATACATCACCTAACACCCCCAGCGTGGTCACGGGACATCAAGCTATAATCAAATGCATTAACCGTCCTGCAGCAAAAGTATGAATTTCCCACATTAAATAGGAGAAATAGAGATATAAAATAGCCTCACAGAATAGTTCCACTTTAGAATCTACTTTTGCCATAAATGGTGCCAAATTTAAGAAAAGGATTTCAGTTTTCAGGGCTTTTTAGATTTCGGAATTATGAGCAAGAGATTGTGGAATGATACTACATTACAGGAAGGCTCCTTAAATGATCAATCTGGGTGCCTTAAATCCACAAGGTATATTTTTTCACACTACATTTTGACTTTCTGTCTCATCCACCTTTCTGTGAAGAGTAAAGCTCATCCAAAGGGTTATGCTCTGAATTTATACGCAAAGCAGTACAGATTAGTGACACTGATTCTTTTAAATATACCTGGTATATTTCTGGGGCTGCCAAAATTTTGTAAGACATAGAGATTTTAAAAAATAGATTTCTTTCTGATTCAAGGCACATTCTTAATCAATGTGCTTTAGAAGCCATTTTATCAAATCAGGTCTCAAAAACATTCCAAGGGCAGTCAGTCCTCATCTTACTTCATCTTTTAAAATGTTTAATATTTTCTGCCTCCCATTGCAAAATCACACTTAAACTCCAGATGTCAACCTAAAACGTACAAGAGCTTTTCAAAATTATTTCATGTGCAAGCCATACCCCCCCCCACTTAGGCAAGACCAAGTGGAGACCGAGCCCGCATGTGCCCACGCTTTCCTCTCCTCGCAAACCCCTTCCTTCACTTGCATTGGAAACCCCACTTAAGTGGTCCCAACTAATACCTCCAGCTGCTGGCTCCGGAACTGGCCACAGGTGGACTCTCCTGAACCCCTCAGAGGTCCCCCCACTTGTGGAACCCGTCCTCCCTGCGGCTTTTGTCACATAGAGGGGCCCCCCCAACATAACTGAGTCACCCCTCTTTCCCTGCACATGGGGAGTCCAGCTGTCCTATTAGGAAGGCCCCATTTCCCTCTTCTGGGGATCCTCTATTCCAAACCCTTCCCCATCACGCCAAGAGGCGATACGTTCCCCTGAAGAGTTCCCTGTCCCCGCACTCTGAAGGGGGGGTCTATCCCCTTATCTTCCCTCCCCTTCCGGCGTCTCGCGTGGACACCGAATGGGTAACGGTCACCGGGGCCGATTTTCCCGCGCGCGGGCGCGGCCTCCCCGACAAGCCCCGCGCGTGCGCGCGCCGGTCCGGCCGCGATCTGCGGCGCGCGCCCCCCTCCTGCGTCCCCACTTAGCCCCAGGCCCGCTGCGTTCCGAGGTACGCGCCCCCTCCCCTGAGCCCCGCCCAGCCCCGCGCACCAGGCCCGCGCTCCCCGAGCTCCATCCTTTCCGCGCCGAGCTTCCGGCGCCGGGGCCTCAGACGCCGGGGTCCCGAGCTGGCGACGCCACCCCTCCAGCCCACCCGGCCCGGCCAGCGGGCCCGCGCCTCTGTCTCCACTGCTTCACCTTTTAAATTTTCCGCCATCTTTCCCCACGGCTAACGACATTCGGGCCTAGCCGGCCTCGCGAGAAGAGAGCTCGCGCGGGCGTGGCCAGGAACGCGCAGCCTATTGGCCGCGGCTCGCGACTCGCAGCACCCGCGCGGACCAACCGGAGAGCCGTGACCGAACCCCTCCCTGCCGCCCGGCTGGGTCCCGGAGGCGGGTGCTCGCCGCACTTTCCCAGAGTGCGTCTGGGCGGCGGCGGCAGCGGGAGCGACAGTGGCGGTAGCTAAAGTTGCCAGAGGCCCTGCCCGTGCGCTGGTCTGTCTGTCACACTGCTAGCCAATCACCTCATCAGCCAGTCACAGTGGCTCCTGAGTTCTGTCATACTCCCTATTATCACCGTCAGTCAGCCCGTCATCACATTTTAACCCCAAGCAGGCCGGGGCTCCCAGGTGGACTAGCGCCACATCCAACCGCTCAGGCGGTCGCACCAGACGGGTGCCTAATCAGACCCCCGGCCCCCATCCACACTGCTGGGCAGTCAATACCGGCTTCCATTTGTGCCCCCGGGCCAGCGGCGACTCCTTGGAGGCAGCCAGCCAGCCAGCCAGCCAGCCAGCCAGCCAGCCTTATCATTCCCTATTACCGTCTTGTCCTCAATCAGTCTTCCTTTCCACCCACCATAGCTCTGGGACCAGCTGCGATTCTCCCTGGCTAAATCCTCTCATAGACTGCAGCATCCAGCCATGCCCCCAGGCGGGCTGTGATTAGGTCGGGGCAAGCTGTCATTGTCAGCATCTAATACAGCCCTGTCGGACACTATCAGTTGATCACTGTCTTTCCCTCAGATTACTTCTCCTTCACACCATGATCAGTCACAACACCCAGCTAGGCCCTCAAAGCAAATAGTCACAGCAACTAGAGGTACGATTAAGCCTCCACACCACCTGTCAGTGGGTCAGCCAGTCTGTCATTTCTCAGGCGACTCATCCCCACCATTGGTCAATCAGTCTCCTCTGATGCGTTGAAGCTGAGATTCTATCAGGGCAGACAGTCCGTAACCACGTACAGCCATCGAGTCAGACAGTTATGCTGATTTTGCTGCTGGCCAGCTGGCCTGTGACTCGTTCAATCCGCCCCTCATCACATCGTCAGTCATTCTCAGCATCCGACTGACCGCACCGTCTGTCAGGTGATCAGTCAGTCATAGCACCCAGCCAGGCCCTCCAGCATGCTGTGATTCGAGCAGCGTGGACAGTTGATTACCAGATGCAGCTGCCTAGCAAGCAGCCACGGATATGTTGACCAGTCAGCCTGAAGTTTCCCCAGGTGGCCCTCCTTTACACAGTGCCAGACAGTATAACATCTAGACATTCCCCCAGGCCAGCTGTGATTCCTGACAATAGTCATTCACAACATCTGGCCACCCAGGCAGGCAGTAGCACCACGGACCATCAGCCAGCCAGCCTGCAAGGTCCTCAGGAGGCTGCCTGTCTTTTCCACTGTCAGGCTACCAGCCCCAGCTAGTCCTAGGCAGGCTGTCATTCAGTTAGATGTTCAGGAAACCGCGCTGTCACTTCCTCAAATTGCCCCCTCTCCCTGTCACTCCATGAGGTCTGTAGTCAACCAAACGGTTATACAGTTAACCAAACGGATATTCTGTCTGCCTGCTAGTCCAGCTGTGAGCTCATTAAGAAGTGACTGGCTGGTCTGAGGTTCCGTCAGCCCTAGCTTGCCCTGAGTGGGACAGACAGGAACGAAAGTCCCACCATGTATCCCCTTCCCTCCCTTATTCCTTCTCGAGCAGAGTCAGATTTTCGTCCTCATGTACTCCCAGTCTCCTCGGGCAGCAGGACTCTCCCACTCCCGGTTGTCCAGGAGACCTGTCCAACCCACAAGAGTGATTTAAGACAGGACCTCTGCCTGTCTGGATCTGAGAGGGAGACAAAGGGGTCTGTGGCCAGTAGTGCCCCAAACCACTATAAAGTAGTGGGCAAAATACTGGATTCTGGAGCCTGACTACCTGGACTCAAATCCAGGCTCTGCCATTTACTTGTCCTTAGGCAGTTTCTTAAATTGGTCTGTAAAACCTCGAGTAAGTGACCTTGGGGTGGGTGTCTCTTGCTCATCTGGAAAGTGAATCATTCTGGACTAGCACTTTTTCAGGAGACCTCAAAAGTTAAGAGGCCATCTTAGAGCTACCGTGTCCCACCTTCAGCCATTTGTAAGTTCATTCAGCATTAAATTAATGGCTACTGCGTTGCCCAATGCTGGGGCCAATATAAGGTTTTATTCATTTCAAGCTTCACAGGTTTGACCTATTGTAATGTAAACCTCAGATTGGAGTGTAACACAAATACAGAAGGGTACACAGACCAGGGGTGAACACTGTAATGAGTTTTCACAAGCAGACCTACATGTGGAACCAGAATGCAGGCTGAGCAACCATTTAGCCAGATCTCAGAAGCATTTAATTGTTTTGTATAAATCTATTGGGTACAAGTGTAATTTTTTTTTTTTTTTTTTTTTTTTTTT
>NW_016816881.1:178837-184297 GCF_001698545.2 Rhinopithecus bieti
TTTTTTTGAGACAGAGTCTCACTCTGTCGCCCAGGCTGGAGTGCAGTGGCGTGATCTTGGCTCACTGCAACCTCTGCCTCTCAGGTTCAAGCAATTTTCCTGCCTCTACCTCCTGAGTAGGTGGGATTACAGGCATGTGCCACCACACCTGGCTAATTTTTGTGTTTTTAGTAGAGATGATGGGGTTTCACCACTTTGGCCAGGCTGGTCTCAAACTCCTGGCCTCCAGTGATCCACCTGCCTCAGTCTTCCAAAGTGCTCTGATTACAGGCAGCCACTATGCCAGGCCACAAGTGTAATTTTGTTACACAGATATTTTGTGTAGTGGTGAAGTCAGGCATTTTACTGTATCCATCATCTGAATAATGTACATTGGCCTCCCAAAGTGCTGGGATTACAGGCATGAGCCACAGCGCCCGGCCACAAGGGTAATTTTTTTACATGGATACATTGTGTAGTGGTGAAGTCAGGCATTTTACTGTATCCATCAACTGAATAATGTGCATTGGCCTCCCAAAGTGCTAGGATTGCAGGCATGAGTCACAGCGCCCGGCCACAAGCATAATCTTGTTACATTGTGTAGTGGTAAAGTCAGGCATTTTACTGTATCCATAGCCTGAATAATGCACATTGTACTCATTAAGTAATTTCCTCATCATCTACTTCCTTCCCACCTCCCCACCCTTCCAAGACTTTGTTGTTTATCATTCCACATGCTATGCCCATGTGTACACATTATTTAGCTCCCACTTACAAGTGAAAAGATTCAGTATTTGTCTTTCTGTTTCTGAGTTGTTTCATTCAAATTAATGATCTTCAGTTCCATCCATGTTGCTGCAAAAGACATGATTTCATTGTTTTTTATGGCCGAATAGTGTTCCATTGTGTGTACCACATTTTTTTTTTTTTTTTTTTTTGAAACGGAGTCTCGCTCTCTTGCCCAGGCTGGAGTGCAGTGGTGTGATCTCGGCTCACCGCAACCTCTGCCTCCCGGGTTCAAGCATTTCTCCTGCCTCAGCCTCCCAAGTAGCTGGGACTACAGGCATGTGCCACCACGCCCGGCTAATTTTTTGTATTTTTAGTAGAGACGAGGTTTCACCATGTTAGCCAGGATGGTCTCTATTTCTTGACCTCGTCATCTGCCCACCTCGGCCTCCCAAAGTGCTGGGATTACAGGCGTGAGTCACTGCGCCCGGCCAACCAGAACACTGGATTTCTGAGGTTTCCGTGGGGGACTGGGAGTGGGGATAAATGATACTGACGGATCCTTCCTAGACTCAGTGCCCATCTGGGGACCTCGTCAGGGTGGGGTGGGGAGTGGTGTTGGGGGTTAAAGAAAAATGAATTAAAGGAAACCTGAGACTCCCTCCTTCTCTAGCTTGGGGGAGTTCCCCTTTCCACCTACAAATTCTTCCATTGCTGTTGCAGACAGAAGAAGGCTGCCCTCTCTGGAGTCTCCCTCACTTTATCTTCCTCCCCACTACCTTTCTCCTTTTCTCCTTCTCTAAAGGTAGGATGTCCGAGATCTCAAATTCACCAGATTTCAGAAATCGGAAGGGGCAGGGAGCTCAATTTTAGGCTTTGATGTGCAGCAATTTCTAATTATGCCCTTCGAAATGGCTGTAAATGCCGAGGACACTTTTGAGTTACTCCTTTATTTCTGGGAGAGCAAGCCCTGGAGGAGGCAGAGAGGGGACTCTGTGGGATCCCAGTTAGAAATCAGTTATCTCCATTGTATAGATGAGGAAACCACAGCTCAGAGGTGTGGCATCTTTCCCGGGTCCTAGAGCAGATCTGTCTGATTATTAAGTCTTTTCCTCTTCCATCGCAATCTTCCATTGCAATTGGCTAGTGCTTGATTTGAACTGGGAACTGGGCAGAGCCAACTTTTAAAAATGAGAGGGGGATCCTGCCCATCAAGATCCTGGTGTGTGAGTTGTTATGGGCATGGAGAATGAGGAGGTCTGGTCATTGAGTATGCTCTTAATCTAGTATTGTGTTGATTGAATGATTTTTTTTTTTTTTGAGACGGAGTCTCGCTCTGTTGCCCAGGCTAGAGTGCAGTGGCGCGATCTCGGCTCACTGCAACCTCTGTCTCCCGGGCTCAAGCAATTCTCCTGCCTCAGCCCCCATTAGGAGCTGGGATTACAGGTGTGCACCACCATCCCCAGCTAATTTTTGTATTTTTTAGTAGAGACGGGGTTTTGCCATGTTGGCCAGGCTGGTCTCAAACTCCTGACCTCAGGTGATCTGCCCACCTTGGCCTCTCAAAGTGCTGGAATTACAGGCATGAGTCACTGCACCCAGCCAATTGTATGATTTTTTAAAAAATAATTAAATACATGACGTCTGGCCTTATGCCAAGCCTTTTCTCACCTCAGGGCCTTTGCGCTGGTTGCTCCCTCTGCCTGGAACCCCTTTTCCCCAAATATTAACTGGGCTGACATTTCTCTCTCTTTAGGTCCAGCACCACCATCACCTACTCCAAGTGACCTTCCCTGACTGCTCCATCTGAATGTTGTTTCGTCTGTATCTCTGCCTTACCACTCCACAGCATTTATCATGATCTGCAACTATCTTTTATTTCTATTTGATTTCTTGTTTCTTGTCTGTCTCTTCTCCTAGAATGTGGATTTCACCCCTAAGGGCAGGAATTTTGTCTGCATTTTTTTCCACTGCTTGATTCCTAGCCCCTAAAATAGTACCTGGCAGTAAATGTTGAAAGACAGAGGGGCAGAAGGAAAAAAAGAAATACAGGCTAAATGACTGAGGGAATGAATGAATGAATGAATGAATATATACATGTAAGGCTAAATAAATAAAATGGGATAAATGAATAAAAGGGACTTTGGAGGAAAGGGACCCCATTCCCACATTTGGAATGTAAACAGACTGAGATTTATAGGGAGACAGAAAGACAATTCTTTTATTTTTCTTTAAAATCCTTGAGTGAAGAGAACTGAGAATTTTGTATAGAAAGGGCCTTGGGATTGCTAGGGTGATTGTGAGGACCAGGCAGGGATGACAGCATTGGAGGGGCTGGTGGGGAAGAAATGGGGTTGGGGGCCTGGAAGAGGAGAGTGGAGGGTGGGCACAGAGCAGGTGGAGGGGGAGCCATGTCCTGTGGGGAGGAGCACAGGGCAGCAAGTAACTCAGCCACTCAGTCATCCCATTCATCATCTTCATCTTCATCGCCAGCCTGGTCCTCCCCTTCGTCTGGAAGGAAGGAGAAAGATGCCCTGGGAAGTTGGTTGGGGGCTTCATAGGGCCTGGGAGGTGAGGACTGGACCCTGGGAGTCTGAGGTCTCATGCTAGAGGAGGGCGAGTTAGAGTTTCCATTTGGGACAAGAGAGGAATTATAGTTGGGGTCTGAGTTCTAGTTGGAGTTGAAGTTTATGCTGTCAAAAATGTGGTTAGTGGAGATATTGTCAAACAAAGGGTTAATGTTAACCTATTTATCACATAATAGGGTAAATTTACATATTATTAGCAAAGATGTGATAATATATTATTGCTTCCTGTCTGGTTAACGCTAATATTTTTGACACATAATGGGGTTAATGACAATAACATCATCAAAATTAGCCAGGTGTAGTGGCGCGCCTGTAGTCCCAGCTACTCGGGAGGCTGAGGCAGGAGAATCGCTTGAACCTAGGAGGCAGAGGTTGCAGTTAGCCAAGATCACGCCACTGCACTCCAGCCTGGGAGACAGAGCAAGACTCCATCTCAAAAGAAAAAAAAAATTCGTTGTCAAAAGATGAAGTTCCTATAGTAGGTTGATACTAATATTTGCATCATATAATGGATTGGTGACCGTACTGCTGACAGATTAAGAGAGTAATAGTAACATTATTATAAAAAGATTAGGTTAACAGCCCGGCGTGGTGGCTCATGCCTGTAATCCCAGCACTCTGGGAGGCTGAGGCAGGCAGATCGCTTGAGGCCAGGAGTTGCAGAGCAGCCTGGGCAACATGAGAGTAGTGAGAGCTTGGTAGTGAGAGCTCATCACTACCAAAAAAGCACCAAAAATTAGCCAGGTATGGTGGCACACACCTGTAGTCCCAGCAACTTTGGGAGCTGAGGTGGGAGGATTGCTTGAGCCTGGGAGGTTGAGCCTGCAGTGAGCCATGATTGCACCACTGTACTCCAGCCTGGGACACAGAGCGAGACCCTGTCTCAAAAATGTTTTTAAAAAGATTAGATTGTATTATCTCATAATGAGTTAATGTAAATCTGTTGACACATGGAATTAAAATTAATATTGTCAACAATGGTATTCTTCATAATATTGTCATCACATAATGGGTTGATTTTTTTTTTCTTTTTTTTTTTTTTGAGGAAAAAAAAAGGCTGGAGTGCAGTGGCACAATCATGGATAACTGCTGCCTTGACCTCCCAGGCTCAAGCAATCCTCCCACCTCAGCCTCCCAAGTAGCTGGGACCACAGGCACACACCACTATGCTCAACTACTTGTTTTGAATTTAGTTTTATGGAAACGAGGTCTCACTATATTGCCCAGGCTGGTCTCGAACTCCTGGGCTCAAGCGATCCTCCTGCCTTGGCCTCCCAAAGTTCCTGGATTACAGGCATGAGCCATCATGCCCTGCCAGCTGATGTTAATAGTACTGAACGTGTGGGAATGACATTAATATTGTGGACACACCCTGGCATTAATGTTAATATTATTGTCAAAGTTGGAGTTAATTATGTTATTGTCACATAATGACTTAATGTTAACTTTGTCAAAAAGGAGGCTGACACAAGATTCATGTTAATGCTGTCAACAGATGGGGCTGATGTCACTATGGGTGGTGACTGCTGGGATTGTTCTGAGGCCAGTGCTAGCCCTGGGAGCCAGGTTTGAGGCCCTGGTAGGATCAGCTCACCGGAGGAGTGGATGGCTCTGCTCCTCTTCTGCATCACGTGCATTAGGGCCCCCACCAGTCCCTCTGAGCTCTGAGGTGGGGGCTGCAGCGCTGAGCTCTCTGGGGCCCCAGGGGTCTGCAGCAGGCAGGGGTCAGCACAGAGGGCTCAGGGCCTGGGAAAGGAGCATTTCTCCCCACCCCTCCATCAATATTTTCCCTCCCACACACTCCAGTACCCTTCAAGGCTTCCCACCAACCTTTCCACCCTATCACTGAATCCCCAAGGCCTGGAACTCTCCTCAGTCCTGGCCTCAGCCCTCCGGTATCCTGACTTACACAGGTACCCCAGAGTTCCAGACCCCCAATCTTCCATCCTACCTGTCCTCACCTTGTTCAGCTGAATTCCCTGCCGGATTTGATCCAAAAGTGCTCCCCGACCCCCACCAGGGGCCAGGCCCCCCGCAGGCACCAGAGCAGGAGGGAGTAGGGGAGGGGCTGGTCCATTCCCGGAGCTGGGTGGCGGTGGTGGTGGTGGTGGTGGTGGTGGTGGCATGGGTGGCCCCCCAGCTCCAGGGGTGGTGGGGTGGTGGTCCA
>NW_016816881.1:184680-190620 GCF_001698545.2 Rhinopithecus bieti
CGGGGCGTTGGTGGGGGTGGGGCAACCCCAAAGGTACAGGGGCAGTGGACCAGAACGACCCTTGTTACCCCCCACAATAGGGGCCGAGGGGGCTGGTTCCCTCCTCGAGATGGCGGTGGGGGCGGCGGAAGTGGCTCTGTGGAGGGAGTATAACACATAGCTGTAACTCTGATTTCTTCTGAGCCTCAGTTTTGCTCATTTGTAAAATGGGTACCCCCACTGACCAACTCCTGACTGAAGCAGTATAGGTGCTCCCATAAGGACTGAGTGACTTAGTGAATCTCTTAGCTATGAGCTGCTAGGGCTGGAGAAGGGAACATATGGAAGCAGGGGCTCACCCTGGCGCCTCATCTCCTGCCGCACAGCCTCCAGCCCACCCTGGTCCTCAATGAAGTCGTAGATAAGTTTAGAGGTCTCAGCATCGGTGAGCTGGGCCTCGCTGATTCCTGCCCTGGAGAACAGACTCCGCAGATCTGGGTCGAGGTTGTTCACCTGCCCAGGAGGAAAAAGGCCAGGGGCGGGAGTAGAGGAATAAGGCGAGGAGAGCAGCGACACAGATTGTCGTTGGGTTCATCCCAGCAAGCGATCTGAGAGGGGTGGGTGTGGGAAGGGCACGGTCTGGGGGTGGGGTCTCAGCAGTGGTCTTTGGAAGGGTGGGCGGAAGTTTAGTGGAGTCCAAGAGACTCTGAAGTTACTCACGTCAAATCCATTCTGGGGGTCCCACCCCACATGGGTGACATGCCTGGGAGAGGTGAAGAGACTCCAGTGAATCCCCACTGCCCTTCCTTCCCTCCTTTCGTAGTGAAGCCCTCTTGCCCTCTCCTGCCCAGAGAGACTCTGAGGGGCCAGAATTAATGAATGAGGCTGAATGAATGAATGAGTATGGGCAGCAGTTATGGAATTAGAAGGGCTTCATAGTTTGTGGTGCTGATCCATCCACCCATCCCTCTTTCCCCATCTATTCACCCATGCATTTGTCCACCTATTCATTCACATTCATCTGTTGGACTACTGATCTGTCCATACATCTGTCTCTGCAACTATCTGCCCATGTATGTCTGTTCACCCATTTGTCCACCAATCTGTCCTCACACACACTTGTCCATCCACCCATCCACCTACCCATGCGCCCACCTTTCCATCTATCCATTCACTCATTTTTCTACCCATGCAACCACACATTTCTGTTCACTTATCCATTGAACTGTCCATTCATCCACATATCTGTCTACCTGTACCATCCCCATCCACCTTGTCTGCCATCCCCATCCACCTTGTCTGTGAGCCAATCAGCCTGCATATCAATCTGTCCACACACTCATCCACTCACCCATCCATCTACCCACGCACCTCCCATCAACCCATCCACCCATCAACCTGTCCGTCCAACCACTTACCCATTCATTCTTCAACCCATTCATTCATCCATTTATTTATCCATCCATCCATCCATCCATCCACCCATCCACTCACCCACCTACCCACCAGCCCCCCTCATCCATCATGTCTCATCTATCTATCCATTCGTTCACTTGCCCACCCACCTGCTCCCCTAACAGCCCACCCAGAATGGGCCCAGGGTGAGGCAAGTGAGGTGCCTAGGGTGCAAAATTTAAGTGAGTCACTCACTCTCAGAGTCAGGAATTACAGTTACATGCCTCTGAGTGTGAGTGCCTCCTTAAATTTTGTACCCTTGGTGCCTTATTTACCTCTCCCTAGACCCAGCCCTGCACCTACCCATCCATCCACTCATTTACCCACTCAGCCACCCAGCCATCTGCTCTTCCTTCCATCCACTCAGCTGTCCACTTGTTCATTTGCCCCTCTGCCCCCAGGAATCTGTGGGCCCACTGGGGACTGGTTCTCACTTGAATCCACTGGGTGCACCAATATCAGCTTTGCTGATCTTCTTCTTCCCTGAGCGTTTCTTATCAGCTGGGCTAGGTCCAGGTGCTGGGAGCCCACGGTATCGTGAACTCGTGATGTCAGGGTTCTGGATGTCCACTGTCGCCAGCCCCAGGGAGAGCGGACCCACCGGAGGGCCTGTGGGGAAAATAGGGTGGTTGGCTCATTGACCCATTTACCAACCAACCAAAGCACAGGGGCAAGAAACGGAAGCCTTGGGGGAAATCTGTGTGTGTGTTGGATGGCCATAGAGGTTGTGGGTGAAGGGTTCAAGTAGGGTTTATGGAGAAGTGGGTGGATCCCGCAAACAATTCATACATTCACTGATTCATTCATTTTTTTCATTCCCTCATGCTTTATCATTCACTGGCTCATTGACTAATGAATTTGTTAAAATTTTCATTTACTCTTGTATTCATTCAATCATGCTTTCTTCACTGACTGAAATTTGTCATTTAGTCGTTTATTCATTGTTCATTCATTCACTCATTCACTAATTTACTCAGTCATCCATCTACCTTTTCATTCATTTATCCACATACCCATTCACCTATGCATCTATCTACTTAGACTTTTATCCTCCCATCAATTCATCCCTCCACTCAGCCATCTACCACCAATCCATCCACCCATCCATCGATCCACACATCCATGCACCCACTCGTCCATCCACATACCCATCCATCTACCCATCCATTCACCCACTTACACACCCATCCAACTGCTCATTCCTCCATCCACTCTTCCACCTACCCACCCATCCATCCAGAGACACAGGGAAGAGTCAGCACGCACCTCCTTGGTCTCCACCTGGGTGCGGGGGCAGGGGTGGAAGCCCTCCTCTTCTCTCTGGGAAGATAGAATGTGTAGAGAGCTATCACAACCCTGCCACAGGTTCCTGGGCTAGCCCCTTATTACTGCTACTTGCACTAGAGTTCTCACCTTCATTGGCTGGTGGTGGTGGTGGGGGTAGCTGGCGTCTGTCTGTGGATAGACAGATGGATTGGGAGCCAGGACCATGAGAGGGAACTTTTCTAGTTCCCCACGCTTGCACTCACCTCTGCCCAACTTCCTTTCCTCCCCTGTGGCCTCCTCACCTCCACTTTGCCTCTGATTCCTTTTTTGTATCTTCTCCTGCACCAGGGCCCGGAAGGCCTGGGCCTCGCCCTCGTCTGCAAAGTTCAGCCCCGCTTGGCAGTCCTGCACATATCTTGGGGTCATCCACCTCCCAGGTCCCCCCACAGCTTTCCCATCTCCTCTCCACACCCCAAGTGAGGCTCGAGGGCTGGTTGGTCACTTACATCTCCAGCGAAGGTGTGGAAGAAGGGGGTGGGGGTGGAGTAGACAAGCTGTGAGTACAGCTCCTGTTCCCAGAGCAGCCGACCAGCCTGGAGAGGTGTAGGGTGGGAGGCACAGTGGCACTGAGGCACACCGGGGGTGGCAGGCCTTTGTTAGCTGGGCAGGGAGCAGGGTATCTGGATTTGGGGGCCTCATAGTCTGGTTTGGAGATTTCCAGCTCAACACCAGAGAGCTGGGATCTAAGGGTGTGGATGTGGAGTATAGTCTGGGAGCCATACACTTTTGTGAGAGGTTTGGATTTGGGGTTCGGGGCCCTAGATGTGAGACTGGGGAGCTTGAATTTCATAATTTAGGACTCTAGTCTTAGGAAGTTGAGGCTCATTCATAGATTCAATCCATGCCCTCCCCCGCCACCCCAGCCCCAATTCATGACAGGTAGGATTCTAGTATTTGGGAGTTGGAGGTGAGATTTGAAGTTCAGACACATAGACTTGGGAGTTTTGCGGAGGGTCCAGCTAAAGTAAGTGCAATTTGGGGTTTGTGGAGAAGAGTTATGGCTTAGGAGTTTGGTGAATATTTGACAGCCTTGGAATCTGGAAGTTATGCTGGGTCCGTCTTTATGGGTTTAGAAGGATGAATTTGGGGCTTAAACCTAGAAAGTTCAGGTCGGGGAATTGTGGAAAAGACTTTTTGCTTAAGAACTACCTCGGTATTTGAGTGTTCAGGAATTTTAATATGGGAATTCTGGGGTCTGTGCTGTGGATTTAAAAGGACAGATTTGGAGTTCAAGGATCAATGGAATATTCAACTTTGGGGTTTGTTGAACAGATTTATGACTTAGGAGCTTGGCAAACATCTGGGGTTCAGGAGTTTTGATGAGAGATTCCTGGGATGCAAAATGTTGAGTTTAGAATAGATTTGAGGTTCAGGTACAAATACAGTGCTCATTTATTGGAATTTGTGGAAAAGATTAGGCTTAGGCAGCAGACTAATACTGGGGGCTTTAGAGATCTTGATATGGAGACTGGGGCCAGTCATTGCAGACTTAGAAAGGCAAGCCAGAGTTTGCCATCTGGATGAGTCTTTGGTTCTGGGGCTCAGGGATTCACTGATCAGGTCTGAGGTCTTGGGACTGTGGACACATATGGACACAGATCTGGGTTTGTGGGTTGAGAACTGGCTTGCAAGTCCAGTCGGGGCGGGGATGGGGTCACCTGAAGGCCGTAAAGGCGAATGAAGTAGGACTTCTGGGGGTTATCCTTCACGAAGCACACAGCCCCACAATGCTCCTTGGTCCAGTGCTCAGCTCCAGGGGGCAGCGCCAGATACAGCTGAACAACTGCAGTGGCCAGTGTCTGGGAGGGGAAAGCAGGGGTCAGTGGAGTCTGGTCAGGGGTAGCCACAAGGTCTTGGAGCCAGACCTGGTCCTTCCTGCCTCATGACAGTCATGGGCCCGAAGGAAGAGCTGCAGCCAGAGGGAAGGCAAGTAGACATTGAGATCTTCCTGGGGAGGGTGGATGATAACAGGAGAGTCTAGGAGAGAAGATGATGGAGAGGGAAAGGAGGAGCAGGAGGAGGGGAAGAGAGAGAAGGAGGAGAGGAAGAGGAAGAAATGGTGGGGACGGGCGGGGGCAGGAGATCCCCAGCTCACCAAGCATTTTCGTCCAAGCATCTCAAAGAGTCGCTGGTTCTCGTGGTCCTGGAGGAGGGTGGAGGGTATGTTCTGTTGAACCGCTGGTGCTCCTCGGCCCCCAGGCCTTCCTCCCATTGGGCCCCCACTCATGGTGCTTTCTGCCCTCGTCTTCTCTGGTGAGGCTCTGGGTGCAGGGTAAGAAGAGGAACTTCCGCAGTGAGCAGCAAGGGAACAGGAAGTGCAAAAAACCACAAGGGACAAGGGAAACAAGTCCTCCAGGGGCCCCTTGGTGGGCCTGGCCTCCTCCTCATTAGGCCGAGCTTGGGCCCTCTACCATCAGATTGGAACCTTCCTCCACTTGACTGCTTAGACCCATCTTTTGGATCAGCTTGGGTCCTCCTTCTTCTTTCTTACTCTCTGAGGCCCATCTCCTTCTGACTGGCTCAGACCCTCTTCCCTCTGGCTGGCAGTGAGAGCTTAGCCATTGGCAGCACATCTGTGTGCAGGGCACCCTGTGGCAAGGAGTAGCCATGGGCCTGGGTGGCCTCCTTCCTAAAGCACCCAGGTAGCCTGAGGCTGAAGCCCGAGGCCCCTAGTCCTGAAGGGTTACTACACTAAAACTTTTCCTTTTCGCTGGGGACAGTAGCTCACACCTGTAATCCCAGCACTTTGGGAGGCCAAGGCGAGCAGATCACTTGAGGTCAGGAGTTCGAGACCAGTCTGGGCAACGTGGCAAAACTCCATTTCCACTAAAAAACACAAAAATTAGCCAGGCATGGCGGCATGCACCTGTAGTCCTAGCTGCTCAGGAGGCTGAGGTAGGAGAATCGCTTGAACCCGGGAGGTGGAGGTTGCAGTGAGCTGAGATTGCACCACTGCACTCCAGCCTGGATGATGACAGAGCAAGACTCTTGTCTCAAAAACAGCAACAACAAAAACCCTTTTCCTTTTATTACAGAGTGAGCCCCTGTGATCCACGCCTATCCTGAGTGCTTAGACACTGCCAATGACACATATGCCTCTGGTTCACTTCCCCATCCCTTACCCTTGCCTCCCTGCAGCTCCCAAATTACTTTCTGCTCATCATCTTTTTTTTTTTTTTT
>NW_016816881.1:190784-199538 GCF_001698545.2 Rhinopithecus bieti
AAAAAAAAAAAAAAAAAAAAGAAAAAAAAAAAGAAAGGAACTTTATATCATATATGAATGCCTGAACAACATCTTGTTTAGTTTTCATTGCACTTGAAGTTTGTAAAAGCACATAATCTTCAAAGGCTTGCTTTCTCCCCACTGGACATCCTAGTTTTATCTTAACACTCACATAGCACTTAACGTGTGTGCCAGGCACTGTTCTGATCCCTTTGCCCGGAGTGGGAGCCAGGCAGGCCGGGTGTGAGTGCACGTTCTCGTCTCTCCATGCCTTCGCTCTCAGCTGTTGCTATGATTCCTGCTTGCCTGTAGCAGTAGCTGTTCATTTATTTCCACTGCCATACAGCATTCAGTGGTGTGCATGTGCAGCCTGGGTGTCCACATTCTCCTGTAACAGGCCTTTGAGCTGTTTCTGGTTCTTGCTATTGGGAGCAACACTGCAGTGTTCGCTCCCGCACACATCTCCTGTGCGGGAGTCTACATCGGCACACAGACTCTCAGAGGGGAATCTGAGGGTGTAGGGTTTGCATGTCTCTAACTTCTGCAGGTGATGCCAGACTATTTCTACAAGTGAATGCTAGCTCAGTCCCTGGGCCTCCCCAGGCCTCAGTTTCCCCATGTATTAGGTAGGCCATTTGGGGACTTGAAGCTCTCAGATATAGGAACAGCAGTGTGGGGGAGCTGAGCAGGTCTGGGGCGTGACTGACATTCCCAGGTACCTGAAGGAGGAACAACACATCTCCAGGTGGGACCTGCAGTCCTTCCTGGAAACTTCCATGGCTCCCCACACGTGCAGGTTCAAAGCCTCTCTCCTGAACCTAGGTTCAGAGCTCCTTCTGCAGTGGCAGTTCCAACCTCCCTCCCGTATCCCCACTCACAGCTAAGCGTCGGTCCTGGAGCACCTCCAACCTGCCGATCAGGGCAAGCCCCGACGTGGCTTTCAAGGCCATTGCATGTGTTCATTGTGACACTGCTTGCTGAGTAGTCACTATGTGCCAGGTGTATCTCTTGCATCTGGACAGACGACACTAAATGGGTATTGAAGGATTGAATGAGGGATCAATAATGATATCCAATTTGATTCAGTGGTTCCAGAGGTTTTTCTAAGTGCCTTCCATTTATTAACTCATTTCACATTCACAGATGACCCCACAAAGTAAGCACTACTGGCCGAGCATGGTGGCTCACACCTGTAATCCCAGCACTTTGGGAGGCCAAGGCGGGCAGATCACGAGGTCAGGAGTTCCAGACCAGCCTGACCAACATAGTGAAACCCTGTCTCTACTAAAAATACAAAAATTACCCTGGTGTGGTGGTGCACACCTGTAATCCCAGCTACTCAGGAGGCTGAGGCAGAAGAATCACTTGAACCCGGGAGGCGGAGGTTGCAGTGAGCTGAGATTGTGCCCTTACACTTCAGCCTGGGTGACAAGAGCAAGACTCCAACTCAAAAAAAAAAGAAAAAAAGAAGGAAAAAAAAAAGTAAGCACTACTGTTATCCCCATTGTACTGACTGGGAAGCTGAGGCCCAGAGGAGCTTGGGTGCCTTGCCCGAGGTCACACAGCTTGTGAGTGGTGGAGCTGAGGAAAATTATGAGAGAAATTGTTGTTCCCAAGCTGTGAGGTGCCACATGGAGGCTAAGATAAAATTCTTCTGCTCCTCTGTGTCTTTTGTTCTTCACCTTTCTACCTCTTTCTCTGCCTCCAGAACTGTCCCCTTGAATAGGGGACGCTAAGCCTCTGATATATTTTCTGGTTGTTGTTTTTAATGTGAAAGCAAGCTTATCAAGAAAGTAAAGGAATAAAGAATGGCTACTTCATAGGCAGAGCAGCAGCTTGGGCTGCTGGACTAAGGATACTTACAGTTATTTCTTGATTATATGCTAAACAAGGGGTGGATTATTCATGAGTTTTCCAGGAAATGGGTGGGCAATTCCTGGAACTGAGAGTTCCTCCCCTTTTTAGACTATATAGGGTAACTTCTTGCCGTTGCCATGGCACTGTCATGGCGCTGGTGGGAGTGTCTCTTAGCATGCTAGTGCATCATAATTAGTGTATAATGAGCAGTTAGGAAGACCAGAGGTCACTTTCATTGCTATCTTGGTTTTGGTGGCTTTTAGCCAGCTTCTTTACTGCAACCTGTTTTATCAGCAAGGTCTTTGTGACCTGTATCTTGTGCTGACCTCCTATCTCACCCTGTGACTTAGAATGCCTAACCTCCTGGGAATGCAGCCCTGTAGGTCTCAGCCTTATTTTACCCAGCCCCTATTCAAGATGGAGTCACTCTGGTTCATACGCCTCTGATATATTTGCCCTTCCCTTTTACAAGGAAACCCTTAATCCTGATGGTTTAGAGGGAGGAAAATTCATCTTCTGTAACTTCTTCAGGCAGAATAGGGGTGATGATATTCTTGCCCATTAGGGTCTCTTGTATTCAGGGTAGAAGGATGCTCAGCAAGCATTGGTATGTCGAGGGCCACTCATAACTGAGTTCCAACAAAAGGCAATGTCCATCCCTCTTGTTTCTTCTGAGCAGCCGTCACAGATCACTGATTGGTTCACAGGAATAAGCAGGGTCAGTTCAAAGTCGGCCAATCAGTGCTGCAGTCTATTTCCTTTGGGTCGAGGACCTCGTCAGTATCATCCCTTTGTGGTTCGCCAGGAAGATGTTACCAGAAAGGGGTCCTGATCCAGACCTAAGAGAGGGTTTTTGGATCTCACACAAGGAAGAATTTGGGGCGACTCCATAGAATAAAGTGAAAGCAAATGTATTAAGAAAGTAAAGGAATGAAAAATGGCTACTCCATAGGCAGAGCAGCTGCTGGTTATTTTATTTAACTATTTATTTATTTATTTTTGAGACAAAGTCTCACTCTGCTGCCTAGGCTGAAGTGCAGTGGTGCAGTCATGGCTCAATGCAGCCTCGACCTCCTGGGCTCAAGGGATCCTCCTGCCTCAGCCTCTCCAGTAGCTGGGACTACAGGTGTGCACCACCATGCCTTGCTGATTTTCATATTTTTTGTAGAGATGAGGTCTCACTATGTTGCCCAACCTGGTCTGGATCTCCTGGGCTCAAGCAATCTGCCCTTCTCCACCTCCCAAAGTGCTGGGATTACAGGTGTGAGCCACCACAGCCTTGCTAGTTGTGCTGGTTGTTTTATAAATTAACATTTAAAGGTGAATATTTCATTACCAAGGTATGAGAATGAATTTTTTTAAGTCGTATATTTCCTGTTCTTATTTCTAAGTAGCAGACAAGGCCGGGCGCGGTGGCTCAAGCCTGTAATCCCAGCACTTTGGGAGGCCGAGACGGGCGGATCACGAGGTCAGGAGTTCGAGACCATCCTGGCTAACACGGTGAAACTCTGTCTCTACTAAAAAATACAAAAAAGCTAGCCGGGCGAGGTGGCTGGCGCCTGTAGTCCCAGCTACTCGGGAGGCTGAGGCAGGAGAATGGCGTAAACCCGGGAGGCGGAGCTTGCAGTGAGCTGAGATCCAGCCACTGCACTCCAGCTTGGGCGACAGAGCGAGACTCCGTCTCAAAAAAAAAAAAAAAAAAAAAGTAGCAGACAAGTGTAAAATGTATATTTTCTCTTAAAACACACACACACACACACACACAAAACCTGAAGCAGGCCAGGCGTGGTAGCTCACCCCTGTAATCCAGCACTTTGGGAGGCCAAGGCAGGTGGATTGCTTGAGCCCAGGAGTTTGAGACTAGCCTGGGCAACATTGCAAAACCCCATCTCTACAAATAATTTTTTAGAAATTAGCTGGGCGTGGTGGCATATGCCTGTAGTTGGGGAGGCTGAGGCAGGATGATTGCTTGAGCCTAGGAGATCGAGGCGGCAGTGAGCCGTGATTGCCTCAGTGCAATCTAGCCTGGGCAACAGAACAAGACCGTGGCTCTTGAAAACGAAAGAAAGAAAGGAAAACTTAAAGCAGATTTTTGTTATTTTAGTCCCTAATAGAATGAGTTTTCCCATCATAGACTATAGTGATTTACTAATCATTTTAGTATCACTTTTCATATTATTCATATTTTTTGATTACTCCATTGATTGATATCAATAATTTGGAGCTGGTTTATTACTTTTATATGTATCCACAAACTCTTTTTTTAAAAAATTTAAATTATTTTCACTCCGTTCTTCTAGTCTGATGTTCTCATCAACTCTTGCTGTTCTGCACTGGATGCCAGTACTTGGTGAGGTGATGACCTCAAAGATAATTTGCTCTCCTGGGCCTTCAAATAGACTCAAAAACAAAAACAGGAACTTTAATCCAGCTTTTCTGGTTTCTCTCAGCAGGAGAGTTGGTCTATTGCAAGCCAGTTCACACAGCTGGAAGCAGAAGTGTTAATTTACTTCACAGTAATACAGCAAACACCAGGAACCCCCAAAAACCAGGATGGATCCCATCACCTTCCCCTCCAACCCCCAGGGGCACCAGATGAATCATCTCCTGTTTATATCTTGTTCTTATTTTGCTTCTTGTTGGGAAGATATTGACTACAAGATCCTGATCACCACACCCCAAGCCCAGAGTAGGTAATAAGACATGGGGGTGTTTTCCACACCTGGGCCACCACTGACTGAATCCATGTAGGAGACTTAGGCATGGGGAGCGTCCAACTGCTGGGAGGCCAAGATGGCAAAATTTACGTTGCTACATCTTCCTCCTCCCCTCACCGTACTGTCCTCATGGTCCTTCCTACCCCTGACTGAGGAGTGCTTCCTGGGACAGGCCTGACCTAAGGAAGTGTCATTTCCCAACCCTCAGATCCAATGCTCCCTTTTAATAAGAAACATTTTGGGAGGCCTCCTTTTACCATCCTGAAATAATATTCACATTCATGTACATTACAAGTCTTGCTGGTGTGGGGCTGCCCCCCAGCACCAGAACTCTGCCCATTCAATGCCAAAGCACCCTCAAGGAGGAATTCCCAAAACACACCCCGAGGGCAGGCAGGAACAGGACCCTTGTCTGTCTGGTTCAGTGCGGTATCCCCACCACCTAGCACAAGACCCTGCATGCAGTAAGTAATTGCACAGTCTGGATAGCTATGCTGTGATTTACTGCCCTCTTCCAATAAGGCTTCCCTGTCCTTTGTTCACTGCCCCTGCCTGGGGAACCAGGGAAGAAAAACAACTCAGGGTGCACAGGGGTCAGCTCCCTCGCACAGAGAGTTCTACACAGTTCACTGGTGCTGTGGGCAAATGGATGCTTCAGGGGCCCTGGGTCCTGCCGGGGGCGGAATGAGGACAGGGTGAACACAGAAAGCAGAGACATCTGTAGAGTCAATGACGCAGTGGTCAGAACACAGAGTCCAGAGTGCACAGCCTGACCCTGGCCCTGGCCCTGGCACTTCTCAGCTGTGTGCCTTCTGGTAACCTCTACAGGGCCTGAGGTCTCTCATCCAGAACGCAATGATAATAGTAGTTAAGGTTGTTGTGAAGACGCAGTGAGATGATTCGTGTAAAGTGATCAGGAGAGCTTGGCACGTGTTATAATTATTCATTACTGTTGCTGTTTTTATGAAATAGATGAGTAACTTGGATCAATGAACTATCATCCCTGATGCCTAGATTCCCCCCTCCCTCAAGCGCCTCCTCACCTTCCTTCCTCAGACTTCCAGGTTCCACCACCATTGGTGGATGGTCAGGAAGCCAGTACGCGCGACCTCCCTTTTCTTTCCCCTGCTGCAAAGCCCATCTCAGAGCTCCCTTATGTGGGGCTCAGCCAGACCCCCCAGGGCTGGGACAGGTTCCTGGGCCCCTCCCTACTCCCCGCACCTGCACAGGAAAACCCTGACCCAGCCAGGCCCCACCAGGACCAGCCAGGGAACCAGTCCCTACCTTGCCCTCACCCTCAGCCACCATCAACTCCCTCTGGGCGGGCGCGCCCTACCTCCCTGCACCTCCGTCTGTGTGAGCCCAGGAGTGCCCACTCCCCAATGTGTGTGCCCCTGTGGGTGTCCAAAGCCTTGTCTGTGTGACCCTAGGGGTGTCCACAGCCCTGTGTGTGGCCCCGGCAGCGTACACTCCCCAGCGTGTGCGACCCTCGGAGCCCGCAGCCTGGAATGGCCAGCCACGCGCGGGGCAGGGACGCGCGCACGGAAGCGTCCACCCGGGGCCGCAGCACTGGGGAGGGGCAGCCAACCTGGGCGCACCGTTTTGCACTGGGGGAGGAAGGAGCCCCCTTCCCCGCGCGGGGCCGGGTCTGCCAGTGCTGGTCCCGTCCTTCCGGCTCCCCTCGCTCCGGGAGGCCCTTGGCCTCTCTCCCGCCCACCGCGTTGCCCTCTACTCCTTTGGCTTAACTCTTGACCCGGCCCTCCCGCACCAGAGCTGGCAATTGACTCAGGGCCGCGGGGTGGGGGTGGGGGTGCCGGTGGGCTCTGATTGGTCGATGACCGAAGTCTGGTCGTTGCGCTCCTCGGTAGCGACCCGGGCCCGCCTCCGACCCTGCGCGCTGGGTTCCCATTGGTCGTCACTCTGGGGCATGCGCAGTGGGTGCCAATCCGGAGCCCGGGCTCCGGGAAAGCCGTGCTTTTGCGCTTCCGGATGCTGGTTCCCACACCGCTGCGTCGTGTGAGGTTGTTCGCTCGGGGAGGGGCAGGACAGGATTCGCGCTGGCGGAGGTTAGTGAGGTCACATACCGGGCCGTGGCGCCTGGTGCGCTGGGCGCTTCCACCGCAACCTTCGTAGCAAACCCAGGGGGGTTCTCTGCCTGGGCACCAAGGTTCCTGCGTTCGTTTACTGTCTGGTTTCTCATTCCGGAAAGTGTGGCTTTGAGTTTGATCTGCAGGAGTAGGACGGGCACAGGGGGTGTCTGGTCCTTCTCGCACCATAAATCGCAGAGCGAGCCCCCTGTGGTCTCTGGATACAGTGTACCAAAATTAGATGAATTGTACTCCTTCTTACAAGCCAGTCCAACGTTGGCAGCAGTGAAAAAGCCCTAAGCGCCAGGGCCTTTGGCGAATCGTGTGTAAGGGAATAAACACTTTCCCCAGTTTTCCAGGCGCAAACTGATGGTTTTGGAGCATTAAGGTCTGGTCGGCTGGGGCAGGATGGCTGCGTTGACACGTCTTATTTAATCCACATCATAGGTGAGGTAGCCACTCTTTACAGGTTGAAATCCACATTTTATATTTATGTAAGTTGGAATAGAAATATATATTACAAGCATTATAAAAGTATATAACAAGGCTGGGCGCGGAGGCTGACGCCTGTAATCCCAGCACTTTGGGAGGCCAAGGTGGGCAGATCACTTGAAGCCAGGAGTTCGAGACCAGCCTGGCCAACATGGTGAAACACCGTCTCTACTAAAAATATGAAAATTAGCTGGGCGTGGTGATGCACGCCTGTAGTCCCAGCTACTCGGGAGGCTGAGGCAGGAGAATCATTTCAACGCGAGTTGTGAAGGTTGCAGTGAGCCGAGATGGCGCCACTGCACTCCAGCCTGGGTGACAGAGCAAGAGTCTGTCTCACAAATAAATGAAGTATGTAACAGTATGTATAAATGTATGATTTATAGGGATGGAGTAGAGGGGATGGAGCAGAGGGGACCCAATTCATTGCCTTGGAGGAAGTCACATGATGAAGGGAAGGGGGACTGTTGATCTTTTAACTTGGTGCCCAAAACGTTAGGAAGACTGACCCCTAAGGCATCTGCCTTCACCAACTGGGACCAATTTCCCTTTGTTAGCTTGGAAACTCAGAAGTGCCCAGTGCTGCCTCCACTGCTGAAAACACACACTGATCTTTGTATCAGGTGTTGTCCCGAGGAAGATCGTTATTTTTAGTGTGTGTGCAGAGGATTAGAGAGCTGGGTACAACACATCAAAGGTTCAGATAGAGTATGAGCATTTAGTCATCACTGAATGTTTCTGAGGGTGGCTGGCCTTGTAACATGCATACTTCACTTTAGTACCTCCGCTTAGGCACCATAGGAGGTGAGTGGTGCATTGTGTTTCTTTGGGATCTTCCCCTAATGGTTATAATATGGTACAGTCAAACAGAATAAACTATATAACCTCTTTTAGAGAAACACAAACAAAAGTAATACAATTTAAAGAAGGCAAGAGGGAAGAAAAGAAAATCTTTAGCTTATGAATAAAAGAAAAAGCCTATTTGAATAGAATAAAATGCTAAAAATTCCACATTCCAATAAATATAGCTTGCCTTATAAATCAGTAGCCCTTTTAGTCCTTTAAATAGTAAGAATTATATCACCATCATCAACCCCATTTTAAATCTTTATTATGGGCCACTTGAAGAGAAAGAGTTTTTTGGTGGGGGTTGGTGGGGGGGAGGAGACTAAGTTCGGCAACTTAGGGAAAAATGCAGTATGTGTGTTTATAATCTTGTGATCAATTGAGTTTTCAGAAGATTAGGTGATAAATATGTACATATACGTAGTGTTAGTATGTGTGAGTGCTGTAAGTTGCTTATGGAAGCTTTAAAAAGTTATTAACTGGGCCGGGCGTGGTGGCTCAAGCCTGTAATCCCAGCACTTTGGGAGGCCGAGACGGGCGGATCACGAGGTCAGGAGATCGAGACCATCCTGGCTAACACGGTGAAACCCTGTCTCTACTAAAAAATACAAAAAACTAGCTGGGCGAGGTGGCGGGCGCCTGTAGTCCCAGCTACTACAGAGGCTGAGGCAGGAGAATGGCATAAACCAAGGAGGCGGAGCTTGCAGTGAGCTGAGATCCGGCCACTGCACTCCAGCCTGGGCAACAGAGCGAGACTC
>NW_016816881.1:201591-211299 GCF_001698545.2 Rhinopithecus bieti
AAAAAAAAAAAAAAAAAAAAAAAAAATCCTTCAAGAGAGAAAAAGACTATTTAATCACCTGTTTGTTTTGTTTTGTTTTGTTTAGAGATGGAGTCTCCCTCTGTCGCCAGGCTGGAGTGCAGTGGCGTGATCTTGGCTCACTGCAACCTCCACCTCCTGGGTTCAAGTGATTCTCCTGCCTCAGCCTCCCGAGTAGCTGGGACTACAGGCATGCACCACCATGCCCAGCTAATTTTTGTATTTTTAGTAGAGACAAGGTTTCACCATGTTGGCCAGGCTGGTCTGGAACTTCTGACCTCAGGTGATTCGCCCACCTCAGCCTCCCAAAGTGGTGGCATTACAGGCGTGAGCCACCACACCCAGCCAAAAATCACCTGTTTTGATATGTTTGCTCAGTCTATTACAAAATTATTTCTATTGCTAAAGAGTAGTTGGAATTTTCAGCTGGTCTCAAAAACCAAGCCCATAATGTTAAATTGTAATCTCCATCAGGAACTTGTTGGCACTGAGTGGCTGGAAATCTCTCCTCATACAAAGAAGTATCATTTTGCTGAAGATTTTCAAAACATTCTCTAATACAATATTATTATATGGCTGGGCACTATGGCTCATGCTTGTAATCCCAGTGCTTTGGGAGGCAAAGCAAGATAATCACTTGAGGCCAGGAGTTTGAGGTTCACCTGGGCAATATAGCAAGACCCTGTCTCCACTAAAAAAAAAAAAAAAAAAAAAAAAAAAAATTGGCTGGGTGCGGTGGCACATGCCTGTAGTCCCAGCTACTTCGGAGGCTGCGGTAGGAGTATTCCTTAAGCTCAGGAGTTGGAGGTTGCAGTGAACTATCATCGCACCACGGCACTCCAGCCTGGGTGACAGCAAGACACTGTCTCTCTCTCTCTTTTTTTTTTTTTTGAGACAGAGTCTTGCTCTGTCACCCAGGCTGGAGTGCAGTGGCATGATCTCAGCTCACTGTAACCTCCGCCTGCCAGGTTCAAGCGATTCTTCTGCCTCAGCCTCCCCAGTAGCTGAGACTACAGGTGTGTGCCATCACGCCTGGCTAATTTTTGTGTTTTTAGTAGAAACAGGGTTTCACCGTGTTAGCCAGGATGGTCTCGATCTCTTGACCTCGGGATTCACCCACCTAGGCCTCCCAAAGTGCTAGGATTACAGGCGTGAGTCACCATGCCCTGTCAACCCCATCTCTTAAAAAAAAAAAACACAGGCCAGTTGCAATGGATCATGCCTGTAATCTCAGCATTTTGGGAAGCCGAAGCAGGAGGATTGCTTGAGCCCAGGAGTTTGAGACCAGCCTGGGCAACATAGGAAGACCCCCATCTCTACAAATTATAAATTAAAAAATAAGTAGCTGGGCATGGTGGTGCATGGGTCCCAGCTACTCAGGAGGCTGAGGTGGGAGGATCATGTTAAGTCTGGGAGTTCAAGGCTGCAGTGAGCCATGATTGTGCCACTGGAGTCTAGCTTGGGCAGCCGGACAAGACCCTGTCTCAAAAACAAAAACCCCAGTCGGGTGCAGTGGCTCACACCTGTAATCCCAGCACTTTGGGAGGCCGAGAGGGCAGATCATGAGATCAGGAGATCGAGACCACACTGGATAACATACTAAAACCCCATCTCTACTAAAAATACAAAAAATTAGCTGGGTGTGGTGGAGGGTGCCTGTAGTCCCAGCTACTCGGGAGGCTGAGGCAGGAGAATGGTGTGAACCTGGGAGGTGGAGCTTGCAGTGAGCTGAGATCACGCCACTGCTCTCCAGCCTGGGCGACAGAGTGAGACTCTTTCTCAAAAAGAAGAAAACAAAAGAATAAAACAATATTATTTAAAGGGTCTTTTCCCCCCACCAAAATGAGCATTGTATTTCAGGATATGAGTTCACATTTCATGTTTGTTTTGTTTTGAGATGGGAGTCTCGCACTTGTCGCCCAGGCTGGAGTGCAGTGGCGTGATCTTGTCTCACTGTAATCTCTGCCTCCTGGGTTCAAGCAATTCTCCTGCCTCAGCCTCCCAAGTATTTGAGATTACAGGCACCTGTCACCACACCTGGCTAATTTTTGTATTTTTTGTAGAGATGGGGTTTCACTGTGTTGGCCAGGCTGGTCTCCAACTCCTGACCTCAGGTCATCCGCCCACTCGGCCTCTCAAAGTGCTGGGATTAATGCGTGAGCCACCGCGCCTGGCCCACATTTCATATTTTGATTAAGCAGTGAGTAGGTTTGCTTTTGATCAACATAAAGGCGTACATCTTGGCCAGGCGTGGTGGCTCACGCCTGTAATCCCAGCACTTTGGGAGGCCAAGGCGGGCGGATTATGAGGTCAGGAGTTCAGGACCAACCTGACCAACATGGTGAAACCCCATCTCTACTAAAAAATACAAAAATTAGCTGGGCCTAGTGGCGAGTGCCTGTAATTCCAGCTACTCAGAAGGCTGAGGCAGGAGAATCGCTTGAACCCGGGAGGCAGAGGTTGCAGTGAGCCGAGATTGCGCCACCGCACTCCAGCCTAGGCTACAGAGTAAGACTACGTCTCAAAAAAAAAAGGCATACATCTTAATATTGCTTTGTAATACAAATTTTCAATTTTTGATCTTCAGTTTCCTAAAAGGAATTCCCTGCAGTCAAGTGGACATTTGTCATTCAGGAAAATGATGTCACAATAATTCTAAACTTCCACTGAAATAGGAAACTGAAATACATCTCCACTTTGCAGGGGGAAAGCTGAACCAAAGAGTTAAGAGATGTCCAGGAACCCATCTAATGAGCTGGAAAGGCTCTTGACAGTTAGACTATCTTTATATGGCCCTTGTTCAGACAAACAGATGTGTGTACATTATATGCACACACACACAGACACGTGTGTTCCTGTGGATCACGGAGCCATGTCAGGGTTCTCAAAGAGAGAAATCTAATATGATGGAGTGGTTTGGTAGCTGACAGACCCATCCTTGATATCCAATTATTCTGGTAAAATAATTCAATGAAGTTACTACACAAACAGGATTGGACTTAGGAGAGAAACACGAACGTTATACAATGTATTAGATCCATCTAATCAAAATTCACTCATTCAACAAAGTTTTTTCTTTCTTTTTTTGTTAGAGATGGAGTCTCACTCTGTCGCCCAGGTTGGAGAATAAGTTTGAATGCTAAGTATGTGGCGTGGTGTTCAGCCCTGTGGTGAACAACATGGGCAGAGCTGCTGTTCTCACAGAGCCATGATCTAGAAGGAAGATGCCCAAGTCACGAGGCAGCTATTGATTACTTGGCTCCAAAATAACAAATTTAGGATCAATTACGTTACCTGATCTTATTCTGAAGACATTGCTACAATATCGTGTCTTTGAAAATACAGTTTACTGTTTGCAAACTCAGCTAACTCATCAAAAATGTGAAATTTCTCAGTCTCAATAACTTGTTTCTCTTTTGGCAGAGCTGAGCATTTCCCTGCTTGAGAAGGTGTGATCTGCTCACTTCCATACAGAGAAATGCAGGATCCTAAACATGAAATCTGCCCTCTTAGAACGTGAAGCTGCTGGCTGAGTGTGGTGGCTTATGTCTGTAATCCCAGCACTTTGGGAGGCTGAGGCGGGAGGCTCACTTGAGCCCAGGAGTTCAAGAGCAGCCTGGGCAACATAGTGAGACCTCGTCTCTATTTTCAATAAAAATTTTTAAAAGGAAGATGAAGTTGCTGCTGGTGGCAGGAGCTGAAAATGATGCGAGCAGAGTACCATCAACAGCCCTTTCCCCAGGCTTCAGGTAGAGATTTCTTTAGTGTCTTCTCACATCTACACACTGGAACTTTCAGGCTCAATTTCCCTTTTGGTCTATATAATTTGCAAAACAAAATTTTTTGGCATCTGATGGCCTGGCGTGTGCAGTAACTACCTGTTGGTTTGCTCAGTTGTCATCACTAGCTGAACACTTGAGGCCTTCTTAGTCCACTCTCAGCTTGAGAGCCAAGGTGAATACAGCTTGAGAGCCAAGGTGAATACAGCTTGAGAGCCAAGGTGAATACAGCTTGAGAGCCAAGGTGAGTAGGATCTCAAAGTGGATCTTTGACAAAACACAAGAGATCTGCCTGACTTTAATACAGGGTGTCGTGCTGAGGGATCGTTGAGGCACCCCTATGCCATCAGATGTCCATTGAGCATCTAGTATATGCCAGGCACTTGGTCCACATGATCTCATTTAACCCTCACAACAGATGCACGAGGCAGCTCCTTTTCTTTTTTCTTTTCTTTTTTTTTTTTTTTGAAACGATTTCACACTGTCACCCAGGCTGGAGTGCAGTGGCGTGATCTCGGCTCACTGCAACCTCCGCCTCCTGGGTTCAAGCAATTCTCCTGCCTCAACCTCCCGAGTAGCTGGGGTTACAGGCACCCGCCACTATGCCCAGCTAATTTTTTGTATTTTTAGTGGAGACAGGGTTTCACCATGTTGGCCAGGCTGGTCTCGAACTTCTGACCTCGTGATCCGCCTGCCTCGGCCTCCCAAAGTGCTGGTATTAAAGGCGTGAGCTGCTGCGCCTGGCCGAGGCAGCTCCTTTTATCCCCATTTTAGTAATGGGAATCTGAGATTCAGAGAATTTTTGTGACTTGTTTGCTCAAAGCGACACAGCCAGCGCAAATAAAGCTGTACTGTTTCCTCAGAAATCCAGCCCCCAGCTCCCACATCCCCTCACCCCATTCATATGTCAAACTCCTGTTCAACCTTCACATCTTAGCTGAGACCTCACTTTCCCCAGGACTCCTTCCCTGACACCCCGGGTTCAAGTTCTATGCCTCTCCTGTGGGCTCCCAGGGCTCCCTGGACTTACCCGTCACATTTACTATAAGCCCATATACCCCTTCTCTGTAATTGCTAAGTGGGCAAGAGACTTCCCGGCCTTATTTCAGTTTCAGGCGTGTATAGACATTTAAGAAATCGCTGGTGTCCAGATTATAGACACGGTGGCTCACGTCTATAATCCTAACACTTTGGGAGGCCAGGCAGGCGGATCACATGAGCCCAGGAGTTCAAGACCAGCCTGGGCAACATAGTGAGACCTCGTCTCTACTGAAAATGAAAAAATTAGCCAGGCATAGTGTTGTGTGCCTGTGGTCCCAGCTACTCAGGAGACTGAGGTTGAGGTTGGGGGATTGCTTGAGCCCGGGAGGTCGAGGCTGCTGTGAGTCATGATTACACCACTGCACTCCAGCCTGGGTGACAGAGTGAGACCCTGTCTCAAAAAAAAAAAAATAAATGCTGTTGGATGAGTGAGTGAATGAATGAACTTGTGAATGAGGCATTCCAAAGGTTTCAACAAACCTTCAGCCTCCCTTAACACACACTTGCCTCCTTACATGGGTCCAGGACCCCTGCTGAGCCCGGGATGTAATACAAAAGTGAATGTGCCTGACTTTGTGGGTTTGGGTCCACAGCCTGACCCCAGAAAACAACTGATGGTCATGCAGTATGTCCTGGGCTGGAGGAGAGGTGAGCAATGCTCAAAGAATTGAGAGAGGGCAGTGCTATTTATCTGAATGTCTGTGTGCCTCCAGAAGTAGTACCTTGAAAACTTATTCCCAATATAATCATATTAGGAGGTGGGGCCTTGAACGATGATTAGTGAGTGACATAAGTGAGAAGAGGACCCAGAGAGTTCCCTTGCCTCTTCCACCATGTGAAGACACAACGAGGAGGCACCAACTGTGACCCAGAAAGCGGCCCTCACCAGACACTGAATCTGCAGCACCTCAAATGTGAATTTCCCAGGCTCTGGAACTGTTTTTCACAGTTCTGTCATTTATGAGCTAGTCAGCCTATCATATTTTGTTTTGGCAGCCCAAATGGCCTAAGAGGAGGGAGGGAGGGCAGCTGAAGGAAGGGAAGTGAACTGATGTCATTCGAGAAGGAGGCAACTAAAGTTTGGTTAGTCCAAAATTAATGTTTCCAATCTCAAACCATGGAAGGATCACTTTGGTGTGTTTTTTTGTTTTTGTTTTCTTTTGGTTCTTTTTTTTTTTTTTTTTGGACAGAGTCTTGTTCTCTCTCCCAGGCTGGGTGCAGTGGTATGATCTTGACTCACTGCAACCTCTGCCTCCTGGGTTCAAGCAATTCTCCTGCCTCAGTGTCCCTAGTAGCTGGAACTACAGGCACGCGCCACCACACCCAGCTAATTTTTTTTTTTTTTGTATTTTTAATGGAGACGGGATTTCACCATGTTGGCCAGGCTGGTCTCGAATTCCTAACCTCAAGTGATCCTCCCGCCTTGGCCTTCCAAAGTGCTGGGATTACAGGTGTGAGCCACTACGCCCGGCTGAGAACAATCACTTTAATGTAAGTTATGAAGTGGAGACTCTGGCCTGATACCTTTATAGTCAGATGCTGATGAGTAGACTAAATATGAACTACTTTGATTTGTGAAGTGATTAATTACAAGTAGCTATTACTACAAGTGACTTACTACTTCCCACATGGCTCTGCTAGTCCCCCTTTGTTATTTATTTTTATTTTTTTGAGACGGGTCTTGCTGTGTCACCCAGGCTGGCATGCAGTGTTGTGATACCCCACTGTAGTCTCAGACTCCTGGGCTCAAGTGATCCTCTCGCCTCAGCTTCCCACGTAGTCATGAACATAGGTGTGCGCCACCATGCCCAGCTAATTTCTAAAAAATTTTTGTAGAGGTGGTGTCTTGCTATGTTGCCCAGGCTGGTAGTCCTCTCTTTGGACAGTACAGGACTGAGCTCCCCAAAGAGGCAGGAAGCAGTTGGAGGACAGGAACAGTGACTCACATTTGTTTTCTCTCCACAGTGCCTGGGGAAACCAGACTAGAAGATAGAGCAAAGTGAGGCCAGACGCAGTGGCTCTTGCCTGTAATCCCAGCAATTTGGGAAGCCAAGTGGGGCAGATCATCTGAGGCCAGGAGTTCGAGACCAAACTGGCCAACATGGTGAAACCCTGTCTCTACTAAAAATACAAAAATTAGCTGAGTGTGGTGGTGCACATCTGTAGTCCCAGCTACTTGGGGGGCTGAAGCAGGAAAATCACTTGAACCTGGGAGGCGGAGGTTGCAGTGACCCGAGATCATGCCACTGCACTCCAGCCTGGGTGACAGAATAAGGCTATGTCTCAGAAAAAAAAAAAAAAGATGGAGCAAAATGTATCATATGGGTGTGCTAATGGCTGTTTCCTCATAAATGTCTATGGCAACCTGTTTGTCTTGCAGACCCTTATTCAGAAGAGTTGTCTGGTCTAATAATTTAGGATTTCACTCTTAGAGGCACCAACAGTTTGTCTCTGCCCGAGGCACAGATTAACTTCAGCCTGAGCCAAAACAGCTCTGCTCTTAGTCACTGACTGGGCAGCCAGCTGGGTGAGCTGGGAGGATGACTGTCTAGAGGGAGTAGAATTAGAACTTTGAAGAAAGGTTTCTGTTTCAGGATTTTAGGAAAGTATGCAGCTTAATTCTTTATGTTCTCTTCGCAATCCTGAAAGGAAAAGGACCATTTTATTTTTTTTGTTTGTTTTGTTTTGTTTTTAGATGGAGTCTTGCTCTGTCACCCAGGCTGGAGTGCAGTGGCGTGATCTCAGCTCACTGCACCCTCCGCCTCCCGGCTTCAAGTGTTTCTCCTGCCTCAGCCTCCCGAGTAGCTGGGATTACAGGCATCTGCCATCATGCCTGGCTAATTTTGTATTTTAGTAGAGACGGAATTTCACCATGTTGGCCAGGCTGGTCTCGAACTCCTGACCTCAGGTGATCTGCCTGCCTTGGCCTCCCAAAGTGCTGGGATGACAGGTGTGAGCCACCACACCCAGCCTACCATCCTATGTTTTATCTTGCTTTTCTTCTGTAATAAATTATTTTTTCCCTTTGCTGATAAGAATAGATAATATCACATCTTTTAATTTAGGAAAATAAAAGCAATTTTGGCACATTGCTTCAACAGTGCAACTCAAGATCTGAATTAGAAGGAAAAAGGAGAGAATTCTCTTTTGATCATTTTTTATAAAATTCTCAAGATATGTAGATATAGGTATAGATTGATAGTATTTACTGTCTGTAATTGTTCTAAAATACTCAGGGTAAGGCTGGGTGCGGTGGCTCACACCTGTAATCCCAGCAGGAGAATCGCTTGAACCCAGGAGGTGGAGGTTGCAGTGAGCCGAGACCGCACCATTGCACTCCAGCCTGGGCAACAAGGGTGAAACTCCGTCTCAAAAAAAAAAAAAAAAAAGATCCAGGGTAGTATATACAGGCTGCTGACCATTATGTATACGAAATACAAGAATGTAAGAAAAGGTATGCATATTCAATGTAAAAATATATAAATAATAAACATAGGCCTGGCACGGTGGCTCACACCTGTAATCCCAGCACTTTAGGAGGCCGAGGCGAGCAGATCACTTGAGGCCAGGAGTTCGAGACCAGCCTGGCCAACATGGCAAAACCCTGTCTCCACTAAAAATACAAAGATTAGCCGGGCATGTTGGTGCACACCTGTAATCCTAGTTACTCAGGAAACTGAGGTAGGAGGATCACTGGAGCCCAGGAGGTCGAGGCTGCAATGAGCCATGGTCAGGCCACTACACTCCTGGGTGACAGCATGAGACCCTGTCTCTAAAAATACAAATTATGAGCAGCTGAGGAGAGCAGGAAAATAAAAAAAATTAAAAATTAGAAAAAATAAAAAATGAAATAAGCATAAGAGAATGTAAGGTTTAGAAGGTAATCTAAGACTAATAGATTTTGTGTTCATTTTGTTTATCATTGGCTTGGATTTGCTTTTTATCTGCAAAGGTTGTCTGTGTAAGTCTGTGTATATGCATAACATACTATTTGTGAATGCAGCTTCCATGAGCAGACACAAAATGACAGTGAGATTTAGTACAGGGAGAAGCCAGACTTCAGTGCATTCATGAAGATCTAGTAATGTAGATGTTCTCACGTCCTCCTGCCCTCTCAGATATGAGCCACTGCTGTTCAGAGAGGATTTCATATGCAGTTCATTCACATAGAAACTGCAATGATTCTTTGATTGTGTTTTTTTTTTAGTAAAAAAAAAAAAAAAAAAAGATTTTCAGCATGATTTAATATTGGATGGCAGGCCATTGCTTAGAGGCTCCAGGTCTAATTCACCATCCCCTGTACCATGGCTATATTAGAGTCTATGTGTGGCACTGACTTTGAGAACGGGAGATACTCATTTGGGAGGTAGTACTTTCAGGTGCTTTATGAATACTATCACACAATGGACTGAGTGAAATCTTCATGATAAAGTTTTAGTGGTGGGGACTTTTGTATTCCAGAACCCAGAACACTGAAATTGGAATGAGCATCAGATTTATAAGAATGGAGGTCATAAAGATGATGACCTACTGTGTGCCATGCCCTCTTCAACCTTATTAATAATCCGAAAAGCTCATATGCAAGGCAGGCATTGTTAGCTTAGATGTACAAGTGAGGCCTATAATCGCAGCACTTTGGGAGGCTGAGGTGGGTGGATCACTTGAGGCCAGGAGTTCGAGACCAGCCTGGCCAACATGGCAAAACCTCATCTCTACTGAAAATACAAAAAGTAGCCAGGGGTGGTGGTGCACGCCTATAGTCCCAGCTACTTGGGAGGCTGAGACATGAGAATCGCTTGAGCCTGGGAAGCGGAGTTTGCAGTGAACCGAGATCATGCCACTGCACTCCAGCCTGGGCAATAGAGCAGGA
>NW_016816882.1:0-3040 GCF_001698545.2 Rhinopithecus bieti
CTTGGACACAGGAAGGGGAACATCACACACTGGGGCCTATTATGGGGAAGGAGGAGGCGGAAAGGATGGCATTGGGAGTTATACCTGATGTAAATGATGAGTTGATGGGTGCTGATGAGTTGATGAGTGCAGCACACCAACATGGCACATGCATACATATGTAACAAACCTGCATGTTGTGCACATGTACCCTAGAACTCAAAGTATATTTTAAAAAAAAGATTTGAACAAGTAATTCATGTAAAAAGACACCCAAATAGCCAATAAACATATAAAAGACAAAAAAAAAAAAAGAAAAAAGAAAGATATAGAGATGCACCAGCCAGATCAAAGGACTCGCTGCCTTGCTGTGGGAATACAGTCTGCAGATAGCCTCCAGCAACACCCCCTTCAGGGTAGGACTCAGCTGCAGAGAAGAGCCTCGTCCAAAGGCATATGCTTTCTTGGGCAGCCCATACCAAGTGACTGAGCAAGGCAGGGGTGTAAGGCTATTTGAGCCCAATGTAGGACACTCTGATATGTAATATTTGCTCCAGAGCTTTCTGCCACGCTGGGCTAGAGTTTGTTGGACCTGCATTGAAGTTGTTGTCTTCATCTGTCCAATCCCACTTCCTTCTTCTCCCTTTCACAGGTATAGATGCCTGCTAAACATCCTCCACTCCACACTCTTCAGGTGGCTCTTTAAATAACAGTACTCACTTTTCAAAAGTTTGTGTTCCATATCCACTAGGTTGAACTACCCATGTCTAGTGGCCCTTTCAGTAACCTAAACCTTCTTAAATGGAGGAGAAGATAGTTAAGGTCCATGACTTTTGGAAACTCCCCAAGAATTCCTAAGTGCTTACTATAGCCTCCCTGTCACTACCATAGCCTTCTCATTTATTTTAATCTGCTTTAAAAGTATAATCTACAGACAGGAGTGGCAAATGTAAATGCACTCAGCAGCCATCAGTAAGTTAAAGGAAAGAAATGGCAAGGAGCAAGACCATAAGAGTGGCAGAAAATATGAAAAACTGAAGAGCATTCCACACCCAAAGATAAGCAAATATACCTTTTCCTTTTTATAACACAAGTACCAGACAAAGCAAGCCTCCAGAAATAAATCTATGCTGGTTTGTCAGCTCAGGCCTACTACATCCCCTCCCTGGTTTTCATTTAATTCTGCCACCCATAGCTTAGCTGTCCAAGTTTGCCATCTTTATCTCATAGAAGACCTCCCCTGTCCCCTTATTGGTCAGTTGTATAGTTTTCTTTCATTGGACAGCCAGCACCTTTAGATTTAGGCCTCATTTTTCTTGGCATTGAGACTCAAACATCGAGGTTCTGAAACAAAATAGGGTTTTCCAGATTCCCTTTTGGCTACCTTGGTCTAATCCTGCCTAACTTGTTCCTCCTGGTTTTCAGAAGAAAACCATGCAAGCCATAAAATGTTTCTCACCATCTCTATATACTTCAAATTTTAATTGTGGCCATAAGAAATCTGACATTAGAATATATTCTGGAAATCAAAGTTGTAGCCAAATCTGTCTTCATGAACTGGAGACCTCATTTGGTTCCAACCATTTAGAAGACCAAGTGGAAATACTTCCTGACCTGCACTACTCTAATCTTTATATATAAATCATGTATAATTTCGACTTGCCTTCCAAAAATGTTGAGGGCCTGTGAACTAAAGAGTTACTAAGCTGAGGTATTATAAAACTGATTTCATTGTAATGTTTCTTATATGAGAGAAATGATTAGACATTCAGATTTAGAATCTGCAAAGTTCACAAGTAATTTACTTAGTTCCGGTCTCATTTTAGCACTTGAGATGATTGAGGCTCAGAAAAATGACCAAAATCATACACCTAGTCAGTAGCAGAACTTTCAGTTTCAAAATCTCACATTATAATACAAAAATCTCTGAAAATGAAGGTTTAGTTCATAATTAATATGGTGGCCAAACCCAACCTGAGCTGCAATCATTTGGTGGCAAACCTGACCCAAACTGAAGTTTACACTATTAATGTGAACCTTCATACATTTATGTAAAAATATTAATCTGTTTAATTATGGGATGATGCCGGGGCCCCAACAGGGTTTCAAAAAATAATGGGCATATGTTTTTTATCCCATTTCTAAAATCTGAAAACCTAAAAAAATCTGGCTCCACATATTTCAGATAAGGGCTTTATGAAACTGTATTAAAACAAACATTTCCTGATTCCCAAACAAGTATACATCATCCAGACAATTTCAATTTTATGCTTACTAGTGAGAAATTCAAAGTGGCTATTTCAGCCTGTAGTTAAAATGCTTTGGCTGAGTAACTGCTAACTTGAACAGAATTTTTTATGTTAAATAACTTAAGAACAGTTAGTTTTAGAAATTATTCCATATTCACATTATATGACATTTTAGAAACAGCTTATGAATGTTACCAAAATGTTAAGGCTTTCAGATCTACTCAATTATGGAAAATATTTTGTAAGAAATTTTATAGCATAGGAAGAACACTTTGATACATAATAGAATGACAGTGTCACAATAGCTAGAGGGTTGAAAAACATTTTAGCGAAAAGTTAATTATTACAGAGTTGATGGAGTATCTAAACTTTGTAAAATAGATAAATAAATGAAGCCATTTATTTGTCTATTTATGACCAGTCTCTACAGGGAAAATCAGGACTTCTTTAGAGATGTGAAAAAATAAGAGAGACATCATTTATATAAGGATGCAGTTTTTTAACACTTAATATTCTTATTCTTCTCTTTTCTAAGAAAATCTTTTTTTAATACACTGAGGAAGGAAAAAGTGAATTATATTTAGGGCTAAGGTTGTACCACATAGGGATAGCTTGTAAACTCTAAACTGATTATAAATATGTAGACTAGTCAATCACCCCATGATAGTGAGTTTTCCACAGTGGGGATTCGGCCAGGTGAAATGATGTTAAAAACAATACCAATATGTAGAAATAGTATTGTTCTGGCTATACGGGCTCTTCTTTTGTTCCATATGAAGTTTAAAGTAGTTTTTTTTTTTTTTTTTTTTTTT
>NW_016816882.1:4802-8906 GCF_001698545.2 Rhinopithecus bieti
AATTTCTAAATTTTTCTTATTTTATAGGAGAAAAAAACAACACAGTTTTAAAAGTACTAAGCAGAGGCAATAGTTATTTTACTATATTCTGGAAAAACACTACCATGGTATGCCTATTTTACCAATTAAAAAAGAAACTGGATTTCGTGACATCAAGAATCCTTTAAGATATAAACATATGTAAGTGTAATTCATGATACTGATACTGAATTGAGTTCTTACTAACCTTCTACCAAAACGCAGACTATATTAAAATACACTTGTTGCATGGTATAGAACTTTAAAATGTTAACATTAGAATATTCACCAGTTTATTTATTTTATATAGGTATAATAATGACATATACACAATTCCACAAGTTATTTTATTTAATAATGTAACTTGGCCATCTTTCCATATCATTCTATTTGTGTATTCATATATATATACACACACATATATGTGCCTTTAATGACTGAAAATGGCATATATACATACATACATTCATTCAACCAGTACAAGAATAAAGACAGAAATTTTTCTCAAAGAATTCTGCCTTTTTTACTGAAAATAAAATTCATAATCAGAAAATAAAATCTATCAAATCTCTGCCCTCTTTATAATTCATATAAATTTGCTTATGAACCGATTCCACATATAGTCAACCTATATGATTTTCTCAGTTTTTATGTTTAAAACAGCTCAAAGTAGAGAGCCTCAATCAACCTTGCTAATAAAATAATTCAAATACAGCTCTATACATCCCATAGGCTTTTCCAGTCTGAGGAACAGAGTACGGGAGAAAGAAGAGTTTAACCACAGCAAATAACCTAAAAGGGCCCGTTTTCCATGGGACTTCAGAGCCCCACGGAGAGTGAAGGTAACTGCAGTGGAGCGTCTCATGCCCTTACTCCCTCTATATATCCTCCAAACTATTTTAATAATTCCAAAACCCCAACAGAAAAGGTATAAATTAGGTATATGCTACATAAAAATGGGAATTTTCCAGATGTTGTTTGGGGGGAAATAGATGAATTCACACAGCTTCCACTGTCTCAGAAATTCTGACCAGAAACTATGACTGGGAGTTTTGAGTTTGACAAATCACCTTAGGGAAACTAAGTACTTATTTGTGAAGAAATACAGTTTTGCCTCTAATTTTCCCCTTGAATGTGGGATCCATAAAGAAAGAATAACGAAAGTAATCCTCTGCTTTGGAAAGACTTACCACTTATCCTCCCACATGACTTGCCATTTTGGACATGCTTAAATTTAAGATTTGTCAATTTTCTGACACAATTTGGGAGTCTACTTTCCCATCCTACATACCTGTACTTGATGTAAGAGATTCACCTGCTTCCTCTTGGTCCCTTTTATGCCTAAGTTCTCCGACAGCTGCAGGGTATTATATAATTCACCTCCTCCATATCCTGTATGTAGAGTTTTATCAATATCCTTTTATCTGTTCTTCTAGGCCAGCTACCATCACACAACTGCCTGGATAAGTGATGTCTCAAACACCCAAATATATCATAGAACTCCCTGACCTACCAAATAGTTTCTCATTGTTCTCCAGGACAATCTAGCTCTTGACTATCTAGCCCCTTCATTACCCATTACCTTATTTGTACATTACTCTTGAGCATTCCCAAACCATTTGTAGATCCCTGAATGGACAACGCTTGTGAAAGGCAGAACAATAGTGCCCCAAAGATGTCCATGAAGGCCCTAATCCTCAGAACCTATGAATATGTTGTTATGTGGCAAAGGGGAATTAAGGTGGCAAAGATAGTTTAGATTGCTAATCAGCTAATGTTATATAAAGAGAGTATCCTGGCTTATCCAGGTGGGCCTAATGTAGTCAGAAGGGCCCGTATTAGAAGGAGACAGGAAGGTCAGAATCAGAGATGTGATGACAGAAGCAGAGGTCAGAAGCAGGAAGGTTTGAAGATGCCACACTTCTGACGTTGAAGATAGAGGAATGAAACCATGACCCAAAGAATGCAGGTAGCCTCTAGATGCTGGAAAAGGAAAGGAAACAGATTCTCCCCTAGAGGCTCCAAAGGAATACAGCCTTGCCCACGGCTTGCTGTTATTTTGGATGTCTGAACTCCAGAATTGTAAGATCATAAATCTGTATTAAGTCACTAAGGTTGTGGTAATGTTTTTTAGCAATAGGAAACTGATAAGCTCTTTCATATCTCTCTTGTTTGAAATAGTACACACACTATTACCTATGCCTGGAAGGGTTTTCTCTACCATTGCCTCTCTGACCAACGCCTACTTATTTTTCAGTCTCATCTTAATCATCCTACTGAAGCTTCTCCTAATACAGACAGAAATGATCTTTCCTTTACCTTGTGCTACTATTATACTTTGTGTTTGTCCCCACTGTTTCTCTAATTTATTTATGCTCTTATTCCAATGTTTATTAAACATCTATTGTATACTAGATTAAGGGCTATAGATTTATTCAGGCCTCTGCAGAGAGACCATCTCGCAATGTCATCTAAAGCAGCTCCCTCTAACCCCAATTGTTCTTAACCCTCTCATTCCAATTATTTTCCTTTCTGGTACAGCTCACTGTGTGGCATTATACTATATATTTATTAACTTTCCTATTGTTCACGTCTACCATTAGGATAAATGCTCCATGAAAACAAGGCCTTTAGCGGATCATCTCTGTTTCTCCAGACTGCCTAAAACAGTATCTGGTACCTGCTAGATATTCAATACATATTTGCTGAAACAGCATTAAGTGATTACATTATAGATCACACTCCTGCACCTAACGCATGGTAGTATTAGAAGCAAACACATAGTTTTCACCTGCTTTCCCCTTAATTTAAATCTAGGCTCACCTGTATGAGATGCAAACTATTATCAAGAACAACCTCCAAGTCAAAATGGCATAGATTGAGGTATATGTGAAGAAGTGAGGAAGAAAACACATGCCCACTTTAAACTTTCAGCACTGGCTCTAAGTTCACATTAACTACAGTTGACCAGTGCTCCAGACCAGCTACTCAGCTGTCAATCATAGCACACAACCCCCGCATGGAGAAACTTGCATTTTGTTAGTAATCTAAGGATATCTATGCTATCTTACTTCTCCAAGAGCTTGGGGGTAAGAAGGAGATTCTATGCATAGTAGACACAAATAATGTAGTTTTACCTCCAACATATATTATTGAGTGAAAAAAGCAAGTTGCTCTATGATACGTACCATATGATACCATTATATAAACATGAACAGACTTCAAACAATACTACCCACCCCCCTTGTGCATGTGCTCTCTCTCAAGAAGAAAAGCCTAAAGGCCCACACGTAGACCAAACTGAAGAGGATATTGCAATTGGAGGTTAGTGTCAAAGGGGAATTTAGCTTTAACTGTAATAAAATCATTGCATTTTTACAATGAGTGTGTGTATCTATATATGTATATATATCCATATATATCTGTATATGTGTGTGTGTGTGTGTGTGTGTGTATATGTAATTAAAAGTAATCAACATTGCCCCAGAGGGTCCTATCACTAAATACAGTCATCCCTCAGTATCTGCAGGGAACTGGTTCCAGGACCTCCATGGATACCAAAGTGTATGGATACTAAAGTGTCTCATAGAAAATAGTGTAGTGTTTGCGAATAACCTATGCACATCCTCCTGTATGCTTTAAATCATCTCTAACTTATTTACAATACCTAATACAAGGTAAATGCTATATAAATAGTTATACTGTATTTTTATTTTTGTTGTTCTATGTTATTTATTTTAAAATATTTTCTATATGAAGTTGTTTGAATTCACAGATACAAAACCTGCAGAGATGAAGGGCTGACTGCAATTCTCATTTCTATTGTAAAATTAATGCAACAACATTAGAGTCTATAAATGGGGTTGTCACCAGCAGAACCAAGTGGGTTCTGCTGGTGACAACCCCAGTCTGATCACTCGTCACTCACATTTCTGAACCCACCAAGTTTGGACCACTTTCTCAGAGCCCCTCGACCCTACCAAGTCACACAAACCCTGTGAAGGCCAGCCTGAAATATCCAGTTAACTTTAATTTTGTATATAATTAAATAATTTTTAAATAAATTTGTTCTGCCTTGTAAATTTC
>NW_016816882.1:13663-21715 GCF_001698545.2 Rhinopithecus bieti
AAACTGTGGAAGACACAGCTAGGTACTAATATTCTACTTTTTCCCTTTCTAACACATTCTAATTTTGTTCAGGGTAAAATATTGGCTTTCCTTTGACACCTCTGAGACTGTAAATGACCATGTGATACAATTCCAACCAATGAGACATGACCAGAGGTCTGCTGGGAATTTCACGGCAAGATATGTTTTCTCATACAGGCACACCTCCTTATTCCTTGCCCTTTCTCCTTTCTTCCTGCATGAAATGCGGACATAAAGCTAGACATGGAGTGAGTATTAGGATGAAAGATTCATACTGTTGCAGAGAAGAAAGCCAAGGGGAGCCTGGGACGTTGTTATCAAGAATCTGCTGTACCAGCCCTGGACTCTTTCCCTCTGGACTTGTTGTAAGGAGAAAAATAAATCCTCAAGCTTCTGCAATCAGGTTCTGTAACTTTCAGCCAAACAAAATCCTCAACTGAGATAGACTGGGATAATATGAAGTACCCAGGAGATTCTGATGTCTCTCTACATAAAGCAGTATAAAATTGTTCTAGAAAACGCCTATCAATATAGATACAGGTAAAATACTAGAAAATATTACTGTCATTTCTTTTCAATAGTAGCATGAGAAAATTACATCTAGCAAAATTTCCTATCTTAAAACTCCAATGGAATTTTACATGTAGTTTTAACATAGCTAAACGAGAGTAGGTTAAGAGATATGTAGGTGGTTCTGGAAGGGGAAAGAAGAAAACCCTCAGAAACTTAAGTGTACTACCAAAAAGTAACACAAAAGAATACATCTGTGAGTTTACTATACTCCAGAATAGTTTTCCATGAAGGATCAGTTATGCAAGGAGTAATTTTCCTTTAAAATGTGACACAAAGAGTATTTTAAAATTTTAATAAAAAATAGCAACCTACCACTCTTTAACAACAAAGACTATAAAACTCTACTAAATTACAGGGCCTGGAACATGGTAGCCACTAACATGTTTTGAATAAATGAAATAGTTATAACAGGTAAGAAATATTAATGCATTTTGTATTATTGCCAGTTAAGTTTGAAAAGATCTCCAGCCTAGGAAGTAAATAAATGCAAGGGGAAGACGAAAGGAGTTAAGATAAAGTTTAGAGGGAGGGAAAGGAAGAGGGAGGAAAAAGAAACGCGGAAGGAACAAAAAGAGAAAAAAATGTCCTTCCCTTCCTATCTCGTCTTTTCAATTCTCTCAAGTTTAAATCATAAAAGAAAATCTTCCTCCCTATAAAGGCAAATTTATAGTTGACATTAGCTGTTAGCTGCACTGAGGTGGGTAGAGTTTTTACTGCAGAGGAACTAGAGTGGCTAATTTTGAAGCACGAAAGGTGGGCCCTCAGGTCTGGGTGGGGTTTTCAGGGAGAGGTGGTGACTGAGTATGAGCAGCTACCTGGAGAAGAGGGAGGTGATGTGAGGAGAGGGGCTGAATGGGGGGTGTTCATAATGTCAGTCTTCTGTTGTTTTAATTTTTGCTTCAACCTAGTCCTTCACAGAGGCAAGGAGGGGACAATTTTCCACTATCCTTTATTTCATAATCTCTTTGCACAAGGATCCATATTCTCTGAACAATGATTTGGAAGTCCTTTTACAAAAAAAAAAACCTCAATGTCTATGAAAACTAGGGGAAGTAGAGAAAAAAAAAAACTGCTCTTCCTTAGAGAAAGAGGGAAGGGAGTTTTCCTTTCTGCCTGAAGGGGTACGGTGTGTGGATGGTGGGTGGGGGGCAAATTGTCATGTAACACAAGGACAAACAGAATGTGGCTGCATAGGGTATTCCACTTGGCTTTAAAACTACCAGCGAATACTTTGTTTCAAAATATAATGGTCAGTAACATATGAAATAGTCACTAACATATGACTACCGCTTGTTACTGGCAGTCAAAAACATGCAAAGTAAAATAACCACAACATTCCCAATCAAATTAACAAAAAATAAAACGTATATATGTAATTGGGAAGGTGGCAGTAAATTAACTCTCGTACACATTGTTGGTGGGTATCTAGGGGGCTATCTGGCAACATACAGGCATACCTTGTTTTGTGCTTCATTTCATTGCACTTCACAGATATTGAAGGTCTGTGGCAATCCTGTGTCAGGCAAGTCTGTCAGCACCACCTTTTCAACAGATGTCCTTGCTTCATGTCTCTGTGTCTCATTTTGGTAATTACTGCAAAACCCTTCATTATATTTATTATGGTGATCTGTGATTGGTGATCTTTGATGTTACTATTGTAATTGTTTTAGTGCGCCTCAAACTGCATCCACATAAGAAAGCAAACTTGATAAATGTTTTGTGTATTCTGACTAATTCATTCCAGCTGCTTTCCCCTGTCCTTCCCTCTCCTGGGGTGTCCCTCTTTTCTGAGACACAACAATATTGAAATTAGGCTAATTAATAACACTACAATGTTCAATTGAGGGAGAAGAGTACATCTTTAACTTAGAATCAAAAGCTAAAAATGTTTGAGCTTGGTGAGGAAGACATGTCAAAAGCCAAAATGGGATGAAAATTAGACCTCTTGTGCCAGTTAGCCAAGCTGTGAATGCAAAGGAAAAGTTCTTGAAAGAAATGAAAAGGGCTACTCCAGTAAACATGCAAATGATAAGAAAGCAAAACAGTCTTATTGCTCATATGGAGTAAGTTTGAGTGGTCTGGATAGAAGATCAAAACTGCCACAACAGTCTTTAAGCAAAACTCTAATTCAGAGCAAGGCCCTAACTCTCTTTGATTCTAGGGAGCCTAAGAGATGTGAGGAAGGTGCAAAAGTTTGAAGCTGGCAGAAGTTGGCTCATAAGGTTTATGGAAAGTCGCTGTATTCAGAACATAAAAATGCAAGCTGGAGCAGCAAGTGCTGATTCAGAAGCTGCAGCAAGTTATCCTGAAGCTCTTGCTAACATCACTGGTGAAGGTAGCTACACTAAACAGTAGATTTTCAGAGTAGATGAAACAGCCTTATGCTGAAAGAAAATGCCATCTAGGACTTTCATAGCCAGAGATGAAAAAACAATGTGGGGCTTCAGAGATTCAAAGGACAGGCTGACTTTCTTGTTAGGGTCTAACGCAGCTGGTGACTTTAAGTTGAAGCCAGTACTCCTTTACCATTCTGAAAATCCTGGGGCTCTTAAGAATTATGATAAATCTACCGTCTGTGCTCTACAAATGGAGCAACAAAGCCTGGGTGATAGCACATCTGTTTACATCACGATTAACCGAATATTTTAAGCCCACTGTTGAGACTTACTGCTCAGAAAAAAAGATTCCTTTCAAAATTTACTGCTCATTGACAATGCACCTAGACACCCATGAGCTCTGATGGAGATGTACAGGAGATTAATGTTGCTTTCATGCCTGCTAACATAACATTTATTCTGCAGCCCATGGATCAGGAGCTAATTTCAACTTTCAAGTCTTATTATTTAAGAAACACATTTCATAAGGCTATAGCTGTCATAGATAGTAATTCCTCTGATGCATCTGGGCAAAGTAAATTAAAAATCTTCCAGAAAGTATTAACTATTCCAGATGCCACTAAGAACATTCATGATTTCTGGAAAGAGGTCAAAATAAATAGCAACATTAACAAGAGCTTGGAAGACACTGATTCCAACCCTTGTAAATAACTTTGAGGGGTTCAACACTTTCATGGACGAAGTAACTGCAGATGTGGTGGAAATAGCAAAGGAACTAGGATTAGAGCCTAAGATGTGACTGAATTTGCTGCAATCTCATGATATAACTTGAACAGACGAGGAGTTGCTTCTTGTGGATAAGCAAAGAAACTGGTTTTTGGAGATGAAATCTATACCTGGCGAAGATGCTTGTGAACACTGTTGAAATAATAAAGGATTTTGAATATTATATAAACTTAGTTGATAAAGCAATGTCAGGGTTTGAGAAGATTGACTCCAATTTTGAAAGAAGTTCTATGGTGGGTAAAATGCTATCAAAAGCATCACATGCTTCACAGAAATCTTTCATGAAAGGAAGAGTCAATTGATGTGTCAAACTTCACTGTTGTCTTCTTTTTAAAAATTGTCACAGCTACCCCAACCTCCCCAGCCACTACCCTGATCAGTAAGCAGCCATCAACAAGACCCTCCACCAGCAAAAAGATTATGACTAACTGAGGCTCAGACGAGCATTGGCATTTTTTAGCACTGAAGGATTTTAAAATTAAGATATGTACATTATTTTTTAGACATAATGCTATTGCACACTTAATAGACTATAGTATACTGTAAACATAACTTTTACAGGCACTGGAAAACCAAAAGATTCATGTCACTTTCTTTATTGCAGTATTAGCTTTACTGTAGTAGTCTGGAATCAAACCTGCAATATCTCCAAGGTACACCTGTACCAAAATTCTCTTTGCTTTTGAGATGGGGTCTCACTATGATGCCCAGGCTGGTCTTGAACTCCTTGGCTCAAGCGATCCTCCTACTTCAGCCTCTTGAGTAGCTGACTATAGGTGTGCATGACTGCAGCCAACTCTGTACCAAAATTCTTAACATTTTTATACCATTTAACCCAGTGACAATTTTAGAGATTTATCCCAAGAAAACATGTACAAAAAGATATCTTTACAAGTATGCTTGTAGCTGAATTATCTACTTGAAGAAAAACTGGAAATGACTTTAAAATTAGTGATCATAGGTGACTGGTTAAATTAAATTATGAGATACCCATACAATGCAAGGTTTTAAGACAATAGTACTGTAAAAGAAAGCATTATAGTAGACCAATAAAATAGGTTCATTTAAAATATGGTTGAAATAAAAATAGCATATCCTCAAAACTAAGGTATACCTAAACTCTAGGGTAGTGTTGGTCTTTGGAGTCAGGCTGTGAAAGACTGAATTCCAGGTCCACCACTTATAAACTGGCACCCTCAGCAAATTACTTAAATGAGTGGAAAAGACTCAGTATTGTAAAAACGTCAACTCTTCCAAATTGATTTATATGATCTCAACTGAAATCCTAGAAAGTTTTTTTGTGCATGTGAAAATTGGCAAGTTGGTTTAAAAATATGTATAGAAATGCAAGGACAAAGGATAGCCAAGAGAATCTTGATGAAAAGAGCAAAGCTGGAGGATTTATAGTACCATATATCAAGATCCATTATGAAGCTCTAATAATCAAGACTGTTACTGGAGCAAGGATGGGCAAATAGGTCAATGAACAGTATAAAGAGTCTCAAGAAACAGATCCATACATACACGATCACCTGGTTTATGAAGAAGCGAGTCATACTGCTGTGCAGTATGGAAAGAACAGTCTTTAATAAATGGTCCTGGGTCAGTTGGATATCCACATGGAAAAAGTGATTCTTGATCCCCTACTTCCCAACAGTCCCATAAATCAATTCCAGATGTACAGAAGATCTAAATGTGAAAGATAAAAATGAACATTTTGGAAGAAAACAAAGGAGAACATATTCATGACCTTGGAATTGGCAAAGATTTCTTTTAAAAAAAATGTTCATCTTAAATGGAAAATGTAATAAGTTGGGAAATACTAAAATTAAGACCATCTATTCATCCAAAGACATCATTAAAGGAGTGAAAAGGGAGCCTGAAGAGCAGGAAAATCAATTTGCCATATATCTTTTCAAAAGACTTGAATCCAGAATATGTATCTCTATATTAAAGCATATACAAATTAATGAGAAAAAGGCAGACAACCCAATAAAAAATGAGGCAGAAGACCTCAACAGACACTCCACAATAAAAGGATAGCCAAGTGGCCAATAAACATATTAAAATGCGCTCAACTCTATCCATTAGCAAAATCCAATTTAAAACCACAGTGTAATACCTCTATAAACACACTGGGGTAGCTGAAATGAAAAAGATAGAAAATACCAAATGTTGGTAAGAAAGTGGAGCAACCAGAACATTCACACACGGCTGGTGGTAGTGTAAACTGGAACAACTTCTTTAGAAAAAAAATCACTGGCAGTTCATCTAGTATGACCTAGCCATTATACCTTTTATATACTCAACAGAAATTTGCACATACATTCATCAGAAGACATATATAAGAATGGTCATAGCAGCGCTACCTCTAGTAACCCATGTTAGAAATGACCCACAGCCTGGGCAACAAACAGATACTAGCTCTACGAAAAACATTAAAAACTAGCCGAGTATGGTGGTATGTGCCTATAGTTCCACCTTCTCAGAAAGCTGAAGTGGGAGGATGGCTTGAGCCCAGGAGGTCAAGGCTGCAGTGAGCCCCGATCCACCACAGCACTACCTGAAACAAACAAACAAACAAAAAGAAACTACCCAGATGCTATGGTCTGAATGTTGGTGTTTCGTGCCCCCACCCCCTGGCTAAATTCATATGCTGAAACTGAATCCCCAATGTGACTGTATTAAGAGTTGGGGCCTCTTAGGAACTTATTAAGTCATGAGGGCTTCTTACTTCCGAATGGGATTAGTGCCCTTACAAAATAGATTGAAAGGTGTGTATTTGCCTCTTCCACCATGTGAAGACAGTAACAAGGGCCCATCTTTGAGGCAGAGAACAATCCTCATCTTGCCTCATCAAGCTCTCATCGCCAAATGCTGCTGGCACCTCAGGCTTGGACTTCCCAGCCTCCAGAACCGTAAGCAATCAATTTCTGAAGTTTATTAATTACCTAGTCTACAGTATTTTGTTATAGTAGCTCAAATGGACTAACACACCAGGTATCTACCAAGAGTAGAATAAATTGACATATATTCACAAATTCACTATTATATTTTTGTTGTTGGGAAAAGGGCTGAGAGGGAGAGTGAGTATTGAAATATTAATACTAGTGCCGACTTATGTCTAGAAAACGATGCTTCTAGTCCTGTCCAATGGGAAATGTGTATAAGGCAAAGTGTGTGTAAACAGCTAGCATCATTCTTGTTTGACATATGTATTAACTTATTTGCTCCAAGTCATATTTTGTAACTGCTAGCTAAGGCTAGTTTGACATGACCAAGTAACAGAGCTGACAAACTTGAATAGAAGTGTTCACATAATTTTAAAATGAAATCTGAGGCCAGGCACAGTGGCTCACGCCTGTAATCCCAGCACTTTGGGAGGCCAAGGCAGGTGGATCACGAGGTCAGGAGTTCAAGACCAGCCTGGCCAACATGGTAAAACCCTGTCTCTACTAAAAATACAATACAATACAATAAAATAAATAAGCTGCGCATGGTGGCAGGTGCCTGTAATCCCAGCTACTCGGGAGGCTGAAGCAGGAGAATCACTAGAATCCAGGAGGCAGAGGTTGCAGTGAGCTGATATCGCACCACTGCCCTCCAGCCTGGGTGACGGAACAAGACTCTATCTCAAAAAAAACACAACAACAACAACAACAAATCTGAATATTTCAATGATAACACATTTTTACATGTAAAAAAGTTGCCATAAAAAATGATATTATATGCTGGGTGTGGTGGCTCATGCCTGTAATCCCAGCACTCTGTGAGGCTGAGGTGGATGACCTGAGGTCACGAGTTCGAGACCAGCCTGGCCAACATGGTGAAACCCTGTCTCTACTAAAAGTACAAAAACAAAAATTAACTGGGCATGGTGATGCATGCCTGTAATTTTAGCTACTTGGAGGCTGAGGCAGGAGAATCACTTGAACCTGGGAGGTGGAGGTTGCAGTGAGCTGAGATCACACCACTGCACTCTAGCCTGCGTGACAGAGAAAGACTCCATCTCAAAAACAAAATTATAAATGACTATTTAGTGACATATAGCTTACATATAATATTAAAATTCTAAAGCAAGATCAGAGATAGGAAAATTCTAATTTTATTTTAAAAGTGTATGTGTGTGTGTGTGTGTGTGTGTGTGTGTGTGTGTGTGGATGTATAATAAATGACAGCAAAGCTATACACCAAAGTGGAGTAGTAGTAATCAATGTGAATAGATTTATTTTTATTTTCTTCTTTGTGTTCCATATTTTATAAATTTTCAGTGAAAGAATTTCTTTTTTCTTTTTTAAATTTGTTATGTTTTTATGTTTGGAAATAATCACAGACT
>NW_016816882.1:21942-36466 GCF_001698545.2 Rhinopithecus bieti
TCTTTTTTAAATTTGTTATGTTTTATGTTTGGAAATAATCACAGACTTATAGAAAAGTTGCAAGTAGAGTATAAGGAAGTTTATTTTTCTGAAGGAAGGTTCTATTTCAGAGGAAACTGTTGCCCTGATTTCCCATCCCTCCTGAATACTTGAGGGTGTCTTTCCTGCAAACAAGGACATTCTACTACATAACCACAAGACAACTTGCAGCAACAAGAGATTTAACATCGATAATATTACTATCAACCAATCCTCAGATCTCATTTATGTTTTGCCAACGTTCCAATAATGTCCTTTATAGAAAAAGGCTCCAGTTCTGAAACAAGCATTACATATCGTTGTCGTGTCTCTTTAGTCCCATTCAGCCCAGAATTGCTACTCAGTCTTTGACTTTCAGAATCTTGACACTTCTGAAGATTACATGCCAGTTATTTTGTAGCATGTCCTTCGATTTTGGTTTGTCTGATGTTTCTTCACGATTAGGCCCAGAACATGCATCTGGCAGGAATATCACAGAAGTGATGCTGTGCTCTTCTCATTGTATTACCTGATTTCCCTTTGTCCATTACTGATGCTGTTGACTTTGATTGTTTAATTAAGGTAGTGCCTGTCAGGTTTCTCCACTATAAAGTTACTGTTTCTTCCTACTTGTATTTTGTGGAGATGTACTTTGAAATTAATGAAATTTAATTTCTCGTTAAACATGTATGTTTTTGTTTGTTCATATCTGCGTAGATTTGTCTTATTCAATGGTGATGGAGTTTGGTTCTGTGTCCCTACCCAAATCTCATGTGGAATTGTAATCCCCAGTGCTGGAGGAGGGGCCTGGTGGGAGGTGATTGAATCATAGGGTGGATTTCTCCCTTGCTGCTCTGTGATAGAGTGAGTTCTCATGAGATCTGTTTGTTTAAAAGCGTGTAGCACCTCCCCTTTCATTCTTTCTTCCTCCTTCTCCAGTCATGAGGACATTCCTGCCTTTCCTTCACCTTCTACCATGATCACAAGTTTCCTGAGGCTGCCCCAGCCATGTTTTCTGTACAGCCTGTGGAACTGCAAGTCAATTAAACCTCTCTTCTTTATAAATTACCCACTCTCAAGTAGGTCTTTATAGTAATGCAAGAAGGGACCAAAACAAACGGGTTATAATCTGTTACTGTATTTATTTATTTGATGCTCAAATCCCAAATTTGGCCAGTGGAAACCCCTTCAAGCTGGTTTCTGTGCCCTGTGTCTTTAAACAACAATACCCATTCATTAGCTCACAGTTCTGCAGGTCGGAAGTCTGGCATGGTGTGACTTTGCTCAGAGTTTGATAAAGCTGAAATCAGGGTATCACCTGGCTGAGTTATTTTCCAGAACCTTAAGGGAAAACCCATTTTCCAGCTCATTCTTACAGTCAGTCAAATTCAGTTACTTGTAGCTATTGGACCGAAGTTCCCACTTCTTGCTCACTGTCAGCCAGGGACAGTTGTCAGTGACCACAGTTGTTTGCATTCCTCATGTGGCCCTCTCCATCTTCAAAGGCAGCCATGGATAATCACCCTCATGCCAATTCCTTCTCATGCTTTGGATCTCTAATTTTCTCTAGAACTAAATTTAAAGGGCTCTTGTGACAAGATCAGGCCTACTTGGATAATCTCCCCTATTTTGAGATCAACTATCAGGAACCTTAATTACATCTCTAAATCTCTTGACATACAATGTAACACAGTCATGGCAGAGATAGCTCAACATATTCACGCTACTAGGAATCACACAGACTGTATGTGCTAGAGGGCAGGAAATCTTGGGGGCCCTCCTAGAATTATACTACACATGTAAAGTACTACAACAGGGCATGGCACATAGCACTATACATGTATTAACTGATATTATGATGTATAATTGAACAAATTCACAAACATCTTTAAAATAGCAATGCCACAGCAAGCCAAGGGCAGAGCAAAATAACATTCCAATGAACCATTAAGGAAATAGACATTGGTAGAAACTTCTGGCAATTTGCTAAAATGTATATAGAAATCCCAGTACTTCCATTTCTAGGAATTCATCCTAATGATATAACCAAAGGTATACACAAAGATATATAAAAGAAGACATTAATTACAGTTAAGCTTCTGTGGCATGTCACAATTGGTCTTAGCCTCCTGACATTGCTGTAGGTCAAACAAGGCATCTGGCAACTTCTTAGGGAGACCCAGCCTTCTTCCTGGAATGTGAGGTGGCCTTTTGCAAGATAGGGTCTCTTGAAAAGCAAGAGAGCATACCCTGTTGCCATCTGTCTATGGTAACATCTAGGTCATGCCTATCTGCCAAAACAAGGGCATCCTGGGAAGGAAGCCTCTGCACTGTCTCCCTGGTTTTCTGTGCTACAGCTTCATCCAAGCCTTAAAGTGCAAAATAGTGGGGTCTGGCCTCTCACTCCTAATGTGTTGTCCCCTTTATACTAAATTGGTTATATTATACTCTCAGCCAAGATACTAGGGTATGGCTTTTGCTTGGTTTTAGCAACAATATGAAGCATCCCAGAATACAAAGTATGTATCAGCGGTTGGGGGGCAGTGCGGGGAGTTGATGCAGGAGGTAATTACTAAGAGACCACCTGTTGCATACATTATAACACTATAAAACAGCTGCTATTAGTCTCATTTTTCAGGTGAAAAAACTGAGGCTCAAAGAGGTTAAGCAACTTGTTCAAGGATGCACCTTTAGAAAATGGAGAAACCATGTTTTGAAACAACTGGTTTCACCCTTTTTACCATACCAGTGATTGCTATTAATTTCTGAGATTGTCTATTTGTTTTCAAAGCTCACCAAGCAATGTTCATAATTAGTCTAGTTTAAGAACTACTGCAGTAACCATCTCTGCTTCCCTGTACCTGAAGGCAAATTAACCATATACACTGTGGTTGCAATACAGATTAATTTTTCTCCTAAGTATTTTTTCAGCTGTAGCCTCCCACAACTTAAATTTCAAATTAACAGATGTACTACAAGTTCAGCTTGAACAATTTTTTCCCCATCATCTCAACCCAAAGAGAGATGCTCCAAACTCCATAATCTTTGGAACTATCATCTTTTCATAGATTCAACAACCAGGCTAGTTTTCTCTACCTCATACTATTCTCTGACACAATTCTTGATTTTTAAAAAAATCAATGCCTAGGGGCCCTGAAGTCACCAAATTGTCCATTTCTCCTTCAGGGACTTTCCCCTCATCCTTTCCATACTCCTTCCTACATATGGTACCTCCCCCCATATTCAATCTGCATTCACCTTCATTCACCTTTAATTTTCACCCATTTCTAGCTCCAACAATCTGCCCCATTCTTGTCCTAGATTTTGCCAGTGAATCTCTGGCAATCAATTCAAACTCATGGTTACATTCCAGCCATATAACAAGTGTCTTTGCAGGGACAAAAATGGGACTATAAAAAATACATATCTAGTTGTGGAGTTCTGTGTTCTTTTGAAACCTTTCTTTAAACGTTTCCTTTCTTTCTCTCTGTCACAACATAATTTTCCAGGCTCTTCTGGGTCTTTGCTGGTCATAGTCCAGATCAAATATTTTTCCAAGGACCTCTGGTTCCTTGGAGAATGGCATTAGAAGGCAAAATTTGGGCACTAGATGTGTTCATGGTCATTGAGATGTCATTACTTCTAGGCCCACCCAGTAGGCAAAGCTAGAAAACACAGGCCCACACATTTATATCTATATCTATGAACATACACTGATATCTCCAACTGCAATACAACAATGTAGGGTTCATTATAGCTGTCTCCTCTCCTATATTTGTAACTTCCTTCTCCAACAGTGAGACGCCCAGCTGCCATTAACTTTTTATCTTTTATTTGATCAACTCCCTATATAAAATCTCATCCCTCATCTCTAATACCACCTCTCTTCTACACAGATGCCTCCCTTATCCCATTTGGGTCCCAACAGCCCATAGCAGGTGCTCCCCTGCCCTCACTCACATGAGCTACAATATTCCATGGCAGATTCTACCCTTCCAAATATACTTCGTCCTCATTCTGACTCCCCATTCTGGCCCCTACCCCACTGCATGAACATGCTTCCCAGTCCAGTTGAGTTTCAAAACCCCATGTCAGGCTGTGCCTCCATGATGATGCTCTTCTCACTCTGCTTGGGCACTGACACACCCATTCATGGTACCTCTTCCACCCCCACTTTGCTTGAGCTCTGACACCCATATCAGGCTTCCCTTACACATAAACATGATCCTTACCCGCATTGGTTTCTGACCCACTGAAGGCCAGCCTTCCTAAACAAATGCCCTCCTTTCCCCTTTTTGGGCTCCAACACCACAGTTCGGGCCACTACAGCTCCCTCCTAGTTCCAGTGTAGAGACCAGCACTGTTCTGCTCCTTATAACGGACTTAGGACTGAAAGTTTAGGAAGGGAGGAAGAAGAGAAGGAAATTGGGTAGAGGAAACATTGTTTTCTTCCTATATGGATAATGCACAACAACAGAAATTCTCTAATTTGTTGCTATTATGGCTTAACAGTTTTCTATTGACAACTCTAAAAATGTTTGATGCACAAATTCCTTCTATAAGTAGTCATACCCTTAGAATAGAAGCCAGTCAACATTTTCCGAAGTCTTGTTATTCCAAGAAATTGAAACCCATATTCATCAAATTAATGAAAGCACTTACTTTTTAAGTCCTCATAATTATGGGTAACCAATGACAAAGGCAGGGGACAGTACCCATTATCCCCACCAGGGAGGAAAAGGTCACAGTATTCAAGAGCATGAACTCTGGAGCTAGAGTTGGGGGCTCAAACCCCAGCTCTAACACCCTTGGCAAGTTCCTTAACTTCTTTGTGTTTATGTTTTTCTATCTTTATTTTATCTATTTATTTATTTTGAGATGGATTTTCACTCTTGTTGCCCAGGCTGGAGTGCAATGGTGCAATCTTGGCTTACTGCAACCTCTACCTCCTGGGTTCAAGCAATTCTCCTGGCCCAGCCTCCCAAGTAGCTGAGACTACAGATGCCCACCACCACACACAGCTAATTTTTACATTTTTAGTAGAGACAGGGTTTCACCATGTTGGCCAGGCTGGTCTCGAATTCCTGACCTCAGGTGATTGACCCGCCTGGGCCTCCCAAAGTGCTGGCGTTACAGGTGTGAGCCACCATACCTGGCCTCTTCCTGTCTTTAAAATGAGGAAAATAGTAATACTTTCTAGAGTTGTGAGGATTATAGCAGATAATACATAAAAACTTCTTAGAAGATATCTGGTGTCAAAAATATCATCTGAAAATATTAGTTATTAATGTTATTACAAAGGTAGTCGCAGATGCCTGAAAACCTGTCCAGAGGTTCTGTGATTCTTAGAGCCTGATTTGAGAAGCAATATATTAAAATGTAGATACTGTCACATAGGTGACTGTCTTGGCACTAATGTCATAAATCCACAGACACAAAAATAGGCATCAATATTCTGTGGATGGATTTAAACTACACATACTCTTCTTTAAAAATTATGTTTGAAACAACACAAAATATTTAAATTCTCATAGAGAACTTAAAAACCTCACAGCATATGTTGGTGGTCCCCAGTATGAGAAACACATTTGTATAACATAATAATATATTTTTCATTCTCTCTATGACTCGAGGAAATATATAAAAAGACCAAATAGTCCTTCAATGAATTTGGTTTTAGCCAGAACTCCTTTCAACTATTTTAAATGAATAAAACACAAAACAAGAATGAAAAAGAAACAAAAGAAAATCAAATGAAGTTTATGTATGACAGAATTCATGCTAATTTACTGCAGAACATGACAAAACTGTGATAAAGTCAATGGGGCTGATCCCAGATCAACTTCTATTCTCAATTCACATTCTCTTAAAAGAAGGGCCAGATAATTACTCTTTCAAAAGCACTTATCCATGTCTTCACAAACTAATTAAAGTAAAACTTCATCTTTCTTCATTTTAAAATCATTTCACCATAGAGCTAAGTGAAAAATGCTCTGTAGGACCACAACATTACCTATTTATTTGTAAAGATGTCCTCTTTGATTAGAATTCATCCTGCTCTCTCTCTGACTTTATCTGTAATTATTTTCTCAAGATTCAAAATGTATTTCCATGACAATTTTTGCACATTAAAAAAAATCAGCACAAAAGTTTAAGTGGAGTAGTGCAGATAAAATGTCCTGCTCTAAACTAGTCTTACACTTCCTCTGGTCATTTTAAAATACTATTGTCAAATCCAACTCAGGGCAGGCTTTGCACTGGCTGCTGGAGGAGTAGAAGCCTTAATTGCCTTTCCAGAAACAGAAAAGAAAGATTATATTGGTAATTCCCATGCTTCAATATGTATGTACCTTTTTACTGATCAAGGTCATTTCTTAGCACTTGCATCAGAGAAAATTCTAGCCTAATGACTGAAGGTGTCCCACTTTACAAAAGAAGTTATTTTAAGAACTTCTACCCTATATGCTGCTTAGGACTACAGTAGATATAAAATAACTGCCTTTTGTCCTTTAGTGAAAACCATTTGAAAGTACAAGGAAGACTTAAAACAGCATGGTTTATATAATCTTGAAATTTACACATTATATGGCTCAATTCCTCCCAGACAAAATGTTGGAAGGGGATTCTCTGGGAAACGAGTCTTCAGTCAAGACAAAGGGATAGAAGGACCAAACAACATACCAAGACACAAAGAACAGGAAAGCTAAGAGCCAAATAGGCCAGGAAGAGAGTTAAGAAGTGAGAAAGACTGGGCCAAGAGTCCAAGTTTGGAATTAAGGAAATGATGCTGAGAAAGAACAGATGGGGATAAAAGTGGGAGACTCAAAAAAGAGTGGTGGGGCTGCAAATTAATTGTTATAGCAGAAATTTCTGAAACTCGTGTTAAATAGCCAAACTCTTGTAAACAAAATTCCTTCTCCAAAATTTTAAACTTGAGGCCAAAGAAAGCCTGAAGTCAGTCTTTAACCAGTGACTAGGGATCTAAGACATACTAAAGCTTAACAGCTGTCATAAGTTATGTTTCCCACTGAAAAAACTGGTGTGCAGTGAGCATGAAGCCAACATACTGAGAGATGAAAAGGTGATGTTTATTCTGGGACCCAGGCTGCATTCTAGCCTTTCCCTGATGTCTTTTGCTCTACCTTTTTTGGTATTTCTAAGCCAATAAATCTTTTTTTTTTCTTAAGGTAGATTGCATTGTAACTAAGAATCCTGACAAATAACACTCCAGCAGTGTAAAGGTTCGACAGAAAGCAATTTGCTATTGGCAGAACCACTCAGCATCTCCACAGAGCACCAAGGTTCCCCAGATCAGAAACTGAAAACCCTGCCCTATACAATATTATTTGAGACTTATCTTTATGGGCAAGCAAAGGTGTAACACATGGCTAGTGCCGGGGTGAACATACACATACTTCATTCATTCATTTGACAAAATATTTGTTGTATTCTTACTACATGCTAGGCACTCTACTATGTATGGAGGCTACAATGGTGAGTGAAAGGATATGCTTCTTGCTTTCATGGTGCTTACTGTCAGTGGCCTCTTGTGATTATGAAGAGTAAATTACAGAAGGGCAAGCTCCGTTTGTTATTGATGGTTGCAACTCTTTCCCAATAATGCAATAAAAAATATTTGTGCTCAAAATGTATATTCTATATTTATCATGAACATTTAATTAAAAGATCAGTATTACTTGTGAAATGCCTATATTACTACTCCTGAAACATATATGGTAACCTTATAACGATAAAATTTTAGAGAACATTTAATCAAGATGACACAGATGAATTAAACATTTGCTACCCAAGTAATGAGGCTTTATTTTCTACTACTAGATGCTGAAATTGTTCTGCTCTATTAAAATATTAGAAAAATGATATCTTTCCTTATTTCTGAAAGCACAAGTATATTGCTAGTCCATATTGCTTGCCTCAGCACTTATTATTACTTATTAATAAAATAATTAACGGATCCCTCTATTAGGAACCCACAACATCCAAGGATAAGTAATTCTTAAAAAGTAAAACAATTGAGTCCTAAGGTGAAATTTGTATTGCAATATCATGACATGAATTAGAGAGATTCTTTTCACTTATACTGAAGGATGAGGCCTAGGCTTGCAGAATTATGTAAGTAAAGTTGCAATCATTTATCAGAAAATAGCTTTGGGACTGTGATTACACAGACATAAGCAAAACCACTCAGTAATTCAGGTGAGCATTTCAGACAATAAAGCTTCCTTGGTAACAGGGGCACAAGTGGTGGTGTGAGGGGATGAGACCTGGAGGAGGATCTGAAAAAGAGGGGGCAGTTTTAGGGTGAAATCAAATGAAGAAGAGTCCCTGATTCTTCCCAACTAGCAGTATCTCTCTTTCCCCATGAGATAGGAAGTGATGACTTCACCAGATAAATTCACACTGCAGTAGGGTCATAATTTCACTGCATACTCAGGCATAAATCCACTTCCCACATCTGAGTCATCAGATTCTTTCATCTTGGTTTGTCACCTCTAGTTGGATATTATACCAGGTAGAGTCTCTCTGAAGAACACTCCCTGACCTATACTTGTTCTTCTGTTGATTTATTCACTCACTCAATATTTACCGAGCACATAATATGGTCCAGTCATTGTGCTAGGTGCTTGAGCTACAAAGATGAAAACAATACAGTTTCTATTCAGCTCTGGGCATTCATCTCTAAATTCATAGTGGTGGTCTGTTACTTTTTTATTACATATGCCTACTAATATACTTTTTAGCATGTTCTGTCAATAATGAATATTACAGGTTGAGCATCCTAATCTCAAAATCCAAAATGCTCCAAAATTTGAAACTTTTGAGCACCAATATGATATTCAAAAATTGTCCACTGGAGGAGTATTTCAGATTTTAGATTTTTGGATTTGGGATGTTCAACTGGTAAGTATAATGCAAATATTCCAAAATCCAAAATTCAGAATACTTCTGGTCCCAAGCATTTTGGATAAAGGATACTAAACCTATATTTGTAAACTATTATAATTATTATAAATTATTTGCATTACTATATACTATACAAATTATTTGTATTGCTATCTTACTTTTATCTACTCTCTCAGGGCAAAATAAACCCTTAAGATAATGTTACTAGACAGCAATAGTGAAATACAGATATAAATCTATATTTTAAATTACCTGAGTCATTTTAAATCTTCTATAAGATGTTATTGGATTGCTACCATTGCTGTTACTGTGATGCGCCTGATGTCAGAGACACTGCACATGACTTCACACAACCACATGCCACGCTATTGCTGACAAAGTCTTCGTAGCAGTATAGAGGAGTCAGCTCTGGCTTTTTCCTGTCATGTGTTGTGCTTACATTACAAGTATTATCTACAAGTCAGGGTGTTTTTGTAGGAATGTATTTAAGATACTTGTCCATCTTGTGAAGGTAGTTTTAGTTTTAAACAAAAAGGTAACATAATCTGTAAATCCTCTTAAAATCAGATAAAAATAACTATAACATTTCATAATACACTGAATATGAGGAAATGTGTGAGCGCAAACCTGGAATAATGGCGGGACTGAGTGAAGGTGCCAGGATGGATGTATACATGAAAGATTAGAAAAGCTTACTGTATTGCCTTAGATTTCAAATCAATATAAATAGGTCTAACACTGCCTGGATCATCTTGTACTCTACATGAAGGAATTCTGGTCTGTGGAGTGAGGCAGAGATCATGATATCGTAGCTATGCTACTGGAGCACAAAAGGCAGACAGCCTAATTTTGCTTAGGATGGAGGGACAAGGTGGAGAAAGATAGACAGGTGATATATAAGGTGAGTCTTTAACAGCAGTCTCTAATCCTTTCACCAATTATAGGGAAAGAGAAGGTCTTAGAAAACAGAGATATGGTGGGATATGCTTGAAGTAGTACAAGCAAGCAATTCTGTGTGACTACAGGTTAGGGGGCCAAGTGGGCAGCCTCAGATATAGACAGAGAAAAAAATTGATAAAAAGAGGATTGACAGAAATCTGCTGATGCCTAGAACACTGATGGCTTCAATTTCGGAAAGGGCAGCCAAAATTAAATAGATGAGCTGACAAGAGAGCAGATCACAGAGGTGGATGGATTTTTAAAGAGAAATCATTGAGGAATATGTCATATTAAAAGACACTGCTATAGAAAAGCTTTCTTGGGCACTAAATAAATGGGTCTTTTCTCCAACAGTATTACAAAGAATAGAACAGTTTCACCCATAAAAGTCTTTCCTGGTACCAGATATCTGTGGGATAGACAAATGGAATAATTACATAACAAATTTGATTTTAAAGGATGTGATTGTCATTTTGCCTTTAATGACCAAAGAGCCTTCTGAGTTCCTAGACCCTAATATTCTTCTTTGTAGAGCTCTTACTCCTCAATACCAGTAAGGGATTCTGAGGACTGACCAAAGAGGTGTGTTTAAGGTTCAAATGGTTAAGTCAGTATCACCTGATTCATTCCACTTACAACGAATGTTCACCAGTTTTGAGTTTATTTACAGAGGGTAAAGCTTAGTTATTACACACTAACAAATGCAAAATATTTGCATATATTCTACTCCTGGAAAATTCAGAATTTGCAGAGAGACAGTATACTATAGTAAGGCAAAGCAACAATTTCCAATGACAGATAAATAGGGAAATGAGTTGAGGATCCCAAGCTGCATCTGAACCAAATGAAAGAATAGAATTTTTCATAGCTGATATCCAAAATGAACAAAAAGGGAAAGAAAATAGAACTATTCTGAGACTTCTGAAAAGTTGGGAGATAGGATTCAGGTTACAAGAAGGCAGGAGTAAACTCTAGCAAGGCTTGCATAGTAAACATTTAGGGGCTGTTTTGGGCAAAGCTGTCTAATAAATAACAGTCAGTGCTAAGGTTTAACAGATGTCAGGGAATTCTAAGCACTGAATCACCCTGAATTCTTCCGAATTCTCATTCTCACTTCCAGAAGGAAAAAAAAAAAAAAACTGTGGAGAAACCCCATATTCCTTGGGGCTTCAGGAGTAGGGAGAAGGAAAGACCAACTAAAACTTGGAGAGCCGGCCCCTCCTCTCTTCCCTTTCATGAGCCTCATATCCTCAATAGGGCCCCTCTCCCTGAGGTAATTACAGATTCTAACTCACAGGCAGCAAAACTTGCCCACCTCATTCTGACTACACCCTGACAACTAAGACTTTTTTTCATTCACCCTCCTCCAACACCAAAACTCTACTGTTTGTTCTCCTTCTAAAATGAGTTATCTTATTATAAAAAAATTCAAACAACACATTAAAAGTCCATAATCCTATCCCTTAGAGACAGCTATTTTGTGAGTATTTCTTCAGCTTTGTTTTCTCTTTAATTATTGACAGAGTCTGTTCCTTAATTGGGAAAAAAGAAAAAAGAATGCTACATTTCTGTACCATAAATATAATAGGATAAAAATCACCAGCCAATAATGTGGTTTTGGTTTTGTTTAGTTGAGAAGACAGATCTAGGCAAAAGGTAACATAATTAACAAACTTCTGTGCCCACTCTCCTGCTTCTGAAGCAGCCAGAAACCTGCACATGGCACACAGGGCCTATCCCAACTTCCACAGTCTGGTCACTCCATCTAATCAATGACACGTACTTCTGAAGAGCCACTTCCTCCTCCCTGCTGTCCAGAGAAATTCCCATGATCTCAGCTAGTTGTTTGAAGGATATAATCTGATTAACTTCATGTTAACACGTGAATGAAGGAAAGATTGCTTAAGCAGGCACTTTCACAGGAGTATGCTTGCTAACACTAAAAAATCTGTAAAGGCTCAAATTTCAGGCTGAGTGATAATGTGAAAGGGAAGAACTTCTGGTAGTGTACAAAGATAATTTTGATTAGAGGAATCTCTTTGTTGAAACTGAAAGTCATGCTGAACAACATGGATAGCCTTTCCTTGCCTATGTGAGATCCAGCATAATGCAAACTTCACAGCAGTATGTCACTGTAAAGGCAGCAGAGCTGCGCAGGAAGACAAAGGGCTCTGGAATCATGCATATCTGGATTCACACCCCACACTGCCCCCTTGCTAGAGACATATGTTTTGGCAAGTTGCTGCTGTTACTTTTTGACTTCTCAAATATCTATCCTCACATGGCTAACAGGAATGTTATGGGAATTAAAATTAATAAAATAGCTATACAAAGTGCTTGGCACACAGTAGGGGCTTAAGAATAGAATCATTATTATTTATGTGATTTCTTTCAGTCTTTATACAGCATTTAATAAACTGGGATTTCCCCAGAGTCTTCTGTAAATAAATCGTTGTTGGATGGCTAAGGACAGTCCAACTACTGGCCAATACGGAACATTATATCTCTTATTGTATTGTGTCATCACTCATTCACATGGTTTGAATGTTCCAAAATTTTTCCCTGAGAGAGGTAACACATCAGGCCCTACTTGGTCCCCAGACATAATTATTTTAACCTTCACAGTGTTTTGTTTAGCTTTTCATTTGCATCCAATGCCAATATTTAATAATTGAGAAATATTATATAAAATCCATGTTTTCATCATCTTTTTTAAATTTCTTACTAAAAAGTTTATTTCTCTGTGAGAACAACTGCTGGATTAAGTAGCTATCATTTTTTTTTGGATAGGACACATGTTCTCCAAAAACCCCAGTCCCCACTGTGCCTCATAGCACCCCAACACTGAGGAAGAATGTCAATTGCCATTTATCATCTAGCTTACACTGCTGTCTTCCTAATTGTGGGCCCTGTCCACCAACTTTTACTTCTGACCTGGCTCCTATAGGCATTTGAGTCAGTAGCCTCTGCCCCAAGAGCCAATTAGTGTATTCCAGAATGTGGAGTGGTACACTCAGGTTCTGAAATCAAACCTGGCTTTGAATACCGATTCTCCATGTTATTACTCAGGCAAGTTGTTTCACCTGCAGAGCCTCAGCGTCTTCAACCCTAAAAGAGAAACAGTAACAGACTCACCTCACAGGGTCATTGCAAGGTTTAAATCATGTAATGCATGTTCAGAACTTTTAATCATATTTGGTTGTAAAAAGGGGCAATAAATGTTAACTACTACTAAGACAAAGATGATGACTACTACTACTACTATTATTATTGCTTTGTTGCTATTACCAAAATTACTTCTAGCAGCACTACCAAAATTACTACTACTCTTAGGTGGGAAGGTTAAAAACACTTACTGGCTTTCTTCCATCTTATTTCTGCTTTCTCAAGCTAGAACTTGAAATTCATTTGGAAACCCTTATGGAATATGGAGTCTTTCAAAAGTGAGAAAGAGCAGTTTCTATCTGCTGCTGACCTTCAGAACAGGGATATAGGGTTCAGAATGAAGTAAGAGCACTCCCACTCTCCAGTCAGCAAGACCACTAGCAAGCCAGACCCACACTTAAGCCCAGGTGAAGAAGGCAAAAATCTGTCTCAAAATCTCAGTAAGAAATATGTTTCAGGTAAACCAACTAAGGAGACAGAACCATGGCATGGAGAGGATAAGACCTCTAAAGACTTGAAGCTAGACAAGGCAGGCCAACATTCAAATTCAGAAAATACAGAGAATACCACAAAGATACTCCTCGAGAAGGGCAACCCCAAGAGACATAATTATCAGATTCACCAAGGTGGAAATGAAGGAAAAAATGTCAAGTGCAGCCAGAGAGAAAGGTTGCATTACCCACAAAGGGAAGCCCATCAGACTAACAGTGGATCTCTCTGCAGAAACCCTACAAGCTAGAAGAGAGTGGGGGCCAATATTCAACATCCTTAAAGAAAATAATTTCGACCAAGAATTTCATATCCAGTCAAACTAAGTTTCATAAGTGAAGGAGAAATAAAATTGTTTATATATGAGGAAACACTGAGAGATTTTGTCATCAGCAGGCCTGCCTTACAAGTACTCCTGAAGGAAGCAATAAACATGGAAAGGAACAACCAGTACCAGACACTGCAAAACATTCCAAATTGTAAAGACCATCAATGCTAGGAAGAAACTGCATCAACTAATGGGTGAAATAACCAGCTAACATCATAATGACAGGATCAAGTTCACATATAACAATATTAACCTCATATGTGTGTGTGTGTGTGTATATACACATATATACACACATACATTAACCTTAAATGTAAATAGGCTAAATACCCCAATTAAAAGAAACAGACTGGAAAAATTGGATAAAGAGTCAACACCTGGCCGGGTGCGGTGGCTCACGCCTGTAATCCCAGCACTTTGGGAGGCCGAGGTGGGTGGATCACGAGGTCAGGAGATCGAGACCATCCTGGTTAACACAGTGAAACCCCATCTCTACTAAAAATATAAAAAATTAGCCGGGCGTGGTGGTGGGCGCCTGTCGTCCCAGCTACTGGGGAGGCTGAGGCAGGAGAATGGCATGAACCCGGGAGGTGGAGCTTGCAGTGAGCCGAGATCGCGCCACTGCACTCCAGCCTGGGCAACAAAGCGAGACTCCGTCTC
>NW_016816882.1:36943-47789 GCF_001698545.2 Rhinopithecus bieti
GAAAAGAGAGAGGAATCAAATAGACGCAATAAAAAATGATAAAGGGGATATCACCACCGACCCCACAGAAATACAAACTACCATCAGAGAATACTATAAACACCTCTATGCAAATAAACTAGAAAATCTAGAAGAAATGGATAATTTCCTGGACACATACACCCTCCCAAGACTAAACTTGAAATAAGTTAAATCTCTGCATAGACAAATAACAGGTTCTGAAATTGAGGCAATAATTAATAGCCTACCAACCAAAAAAAGTCCAGGACCAGATGGATTCACAGCTGAATTCTACCAGAGGTACAAAGAGGAGCTGGTACCATTCCTTCTGAAACTATTCCAATTAATAGAAAAAGAGGGAATCCTCTCTAACTCATTGTACGAGACCAGCATCATCCTGATACAATTGCCTGGCAGAGACACACACACAAAAAGGGACTATTAGGCCAATATCCCTGGTGAACATCAATGGGAAAAATCCTCAATAAAATACTGGCAAACCGAATCCAGCAGCACACCAAAAAGCTTATCCACCAAGATCAAGTTGGCTTCATCCCTGGGATGCAAGGGTGGCTCAACATACACAAATCAATACATGTAATCCATCACATAAACAGAACTAATGACAAAAACCACATGATTATCTCAATAGATGCAGAAAAGGCCTTCGACAAAATTTAACAGTTTTTCATGCTAAAAACTCCCTATAAACTAGGTATTGATGGAACGTATCTCAAAATAATAAGAGCTATTTATGACAAACCCATAGCCAATATCATACTGAACGGGCAAAAACTGGAAGCATTCCCTTTGAAAACCAGCAGAAGACAAGGATGCTCTCTCTCACCACTCCTATTCAACATAGTATTGGAAGTTCTGGCCAGGGCAATCAGGCAAGAGAATGAAATAAAGGGTATTCAATTAGGAAAAGAGGAAGTCAAATTGTCTCTGTTTGCAGATGACATGATTGTATATGTACAAAACTCTATCATATCACAAGCATTCCTATACACAAATAACAGACAAACAGAGAGTCAAATCATAAGTGAACTCCTATTTACAATTACTACAAAGAGAATGAAATACCTAGGAATCCAACTTACAAGGGATGTGAAGGACCTCTTCAAGGAAAACTACAAATCACTGCTCAACAAAATAAAAGAGGACACAAACAAATGGAAGAACATTCCATGCTCATGGATAGGAAGAATCAATATCGTGAAAATGGCCATACTGCCCAAAGTAATTGATAGATTCAATGCCATCCCCATCAAGCTACCAATGACTTTCTTCACAGAATTGGAATAAACTATTTTAAAGTTCATATGGAACCAAAAAAGAGCCCTCACAGCCAAGACAATCCTAAGCAAAAAGAACAAAGCTAGAGGCATCACACTACCTGACTTCAAACTATACTACAAGGCTACAGTAACCAAAACAGCATGGTACTGTACCAAAACAGATATATAGACCAATGGAACAGAACAGAGGCCTCAGAAATAACACCACACATCTACAACTATCTGATCTTTGACAAACCTGACAAAAACAAGAAATGGGAAAAGGATCCCTATTTAATAAATGGTGCTGGGAAAACTGGCTAGCCATATGTAGAAAGCTGAAACTGGATCCCTTTCTTACACCTTATACAAAAGTTAACTCAAGATGGATTAAAGACTTAAATGTAATACCTAAAACCATAAAATCGCTAGAAGAAAACCTAGGCAACAGCACTCAGGACATAGGCATGGGCGAAGACTTCATGACTAAAACACCAAAAGCAATGGCAACAAAAGCCAAAACTGACAAATGGGATCTAATTAAAATAAAGAGCTTCTGCACAGCAAAAGAAACTATCGTCAGAGTGAACAGGCAACCTACAGAATGGGAGAAAATTTTTGCAATTTTTCCATCTGACAAAGGGCTAATATCCAGAATCTACAAAGAACTTAAACAAATTTACAAGAAAAAAATGACCCTCAAAAAGTGGGCAAAGGATATGAACAGACACTTCTCAAAAGAAGACATTTATGCTGCCAACAGACATGGAAATATGCTCATCATCACTGGTCATCAGAGAAATGCAAATCAAAACCACAATGAGATATCATCTCATGCCAGTTTGAATGGGAATAATTATAAAGTCAGGAAACAACAGATGCTAGAGAGGATGTGAAGAAATAGGAATGCTTTTACACTGTTGGTGGGAGTGTAAATTAGTTCAACCATTGTAGAAGACACTGCGGCGATTCTTGAAGGATCTAGAACTAGAAATACCATTTGACCCAGGAATCCCATCACTGGGATATACCCAAAGGATTATAAATCATGCTACTATAAAGACACATGCACACGTATGTTTATTGCAGCAGTATTCACAATAGCAAAGACTTGGAACCAAACCAAATGTCCATCAGTAATAGACTGGATAAAGAAATGTGGCACATATACACCATGGAATACTATGCAGCCATAAAAAAGGATGAGTTCATGTCCTTTGCAGGGACATGGATGAAGCTGGAAACCATCATTCTCAGCAAAATATCACAAAGACAGAAAACCAAACACTGCATATTCTCACTCATAAGTGGGAGTCGAACAGTGAGAACATATGGACACAGGGAGGGGAACATCACACACTGGGCCTGTTGGGTGACGGGGAGCTGGGAGAAGGATAGCATTAGGAGAAATACCTAATGTAAATGACAAGTTAACGGGTGCAGCAAACCACCATGGCACATGTATACCTATGTAACAAACCTGCATGTTGTGCTCACGTACCCTAGAACTTAAAGTATAAAAATAAAAAATAAGTATAAAGAGTAGAAAATGAAAATAAAATATAAAAGACTTGAAGCTAGAAAATGTCAGAGGGAAAAAGGAAATGTCCTGAAGTTGATTCTGACTCAAGCAAGACAAGCCTTTCTCTTTGGGAATGAGGGAGAGAGGGCAGGGCAAAGGAGATGACAGGGAGAAAATAGCAGAATTGCTGCAAAGTGGAAATGGAGTGTAAACTGTGGCCAGAGCAGAGCAGCCCAGACCTCAGCTACAGAACCAAAGAATAGACCAGAAGAAAAGGATGACCATGTAGACAGTGAGAATCCCATGAAGCATGAGTGCACACAATCTGAAATTTATCTCCTTAGGGCTTCCACAGAGTGAAGAAAAACAACTGAGTTGTGTACTTAATGTACCTAATAGCCCATAGGCGGGACTTGTATCATCAACACAATAACTAACATCTGTCTTTTACAAAGTACTTTCATAGTTATCATTTGATCCTAAACTAGCCATATGAAGTGTTATTCTCCTATTTTAAAGGTAAAGAACCAAAAGATTAACTCAATTGTTTAAAGGTACAAAATCAGTTAAACGGTAAGGACTAGAGTTAAATTTTCATAAACCAAATACTTTGTACTGTTCATTGCACTATGTTCAGAAATTTCATGTCATTCACCACATACTTTCCTGGTTTGTTTTTTCTTTATAATTTTCCTTATATGATTAAGGAAGTTTGTGTTGTTGTTTGTTCTTTGCTTGTAATACAGATTAGCTTTGTTAAATACAGAGAAAAAAGCAAAAAAAAAAAAAAAAAAAAAAAAAGGTATATCAGAACCTGGACCAACATAGCTAAAGAGATCTGTTTTCCTGAGGTGTCAGGTATGGGATCATCAACAGTCTCAGCTACAAATCAGAATAACCCTAATTCCACCACCACTACTCCAGCCTCCAGTTGGGGATAATAATGTGGTAATATTTCCATAAGGGATTTATAATAACTTCATCCAAAATATCTTCATTCTCGTAATAGATATATTAATCTTGTATTATCCTATTGGAAGTGAAGGATTACAGTTGAGAAGAGACTTTTAAAAGTTGTTGAAAAATGTAACTCAAAGGAATATTCTCTGCCAGGATTTGGAACTTTCCTATTAGACAGCATAACTTTGCCAAGGTCTTTCCAGTTAATACTGTGCTTTCAGGGCTGATTAGAAAGTAAAGTATACTATCTCAAACTAGAGTAATATCTTTATTTGAAGATCATGTGATTTTGTTTTAAGATATTTTCCAGAGCTGAGACTAGAACATGTCTCTAAGGCTCCCAGTCCAGTGAACTAAACAATGTGACTTCTTCATTTTTAAATGATCTGTTTTGAAATGAACAAATCTTAACACTTCCTCAAGCTAAGAAAAGAAACACAAGAAAAGAAATAGTTTATTGAGCAAGGGAAAAGCTGAGAAAGGTCTGAAGATGCAGAAGCTGAAGTCACCTGTTAGGCTGCCAAGCTAAATTGAATCAATTGATTCCATTTTTTTTAATCAAACAGAATCCACCACAAATATTTTTTCTTTATTTTTCCAACCCGAAGCCTATATTTGCAAGTTACACAGTCAAAATGTCTGTCAAATCCAATGATATATGATAGATTCACAGTAGATGTTGATATTTCACAAGAAAGAGATTGAAGAATCCAGTTCGTAAGTTTGTAAGACTGGGGCTTTCAAACAAGATGTGTGCATATACAGACATACACATATTCCCACACCATACATACAGACACCTTCTCCAGAAGGCACAAAAGGTATTCATTTCAACCACTGAGGGAAAGTACCTGCAACACATATAAAATGTCTATTACATCACACATTAAAGTGTGTATTTTTAGAGCTACTGACCTTTATATGAACTAAACAATAAAGCTGTTCACAAACCTGACAGAGAGCAGCTTTTCCAAAGTGAAACAGTGAACCACTGTTCCTAATGCACCCATCAAACTAAACAATTAAATTGGCATTTAGTACAAAATTTAAAAAGCCATTGTAACATAACACTGCCAAGATTATTGGTCCTGTCTCAAACACACACACACACACACACAACATCGTTTGTCTTGTCATTTACTAAAAAAAATAAAATAAAAAGAATGTATTTATTTAGTTGACAGATGAATGGGCTGAATAAATTTAAGGCAATCAAAAGAAACTCAGTTGTCCCAGCACCACAAGTTGTTACCAACCTAACTTGGGTTCGGTGGCCATAGACTTGTTCTCATAACACAGCAAAGGCACAAACAGTTACTGTGCAGATACAAGTCTGAATTCAAGTCCCAGTTTATCAGTTACTAGCTGTTTGACTTTGGGTAAATTACTTAACCTCTCTTGGCTCCCATTGCCTTTTGTAAAATAGCATTCTAATACAGTTGCCTAATGGAAGAGTTATGCTCTATGCAGTAATAAAAGAAATAATACATGCAAAGACCTTAACACAGTGCCTGGTATAGAGCAAATGCTCAATAAAAGCCATTATTATCATTGACAAATCTCACAGAGTGACCACAGAATTTAACACCAAATCCAGGGCACTCCTGAGGTTGAAAGAGGGCTCTATTTGCAACATAGTGGCAAGGGTGGAAGCACACCCTAACCATGGTCTGTGCAGCATAGTCGTGTATCATGGAATGCTAAGGACTGGAAGCAAGGTTCTAATGCTACACAACATGAAATACAAAATCGTATTAGTGAATGAGGATGCCTAGAGACCCTGAAAAGAAATATTAGCAATGAGAAGAAGAAAGTGCTTGAGTGAATAAAAACTTCCAATTTTGTAATTAGTTGGTGATATGATCACACGAGAGATAATTGTTAGCATCAAACTCCTCTTCAGCATTCTAAACAGTTCAAACTCTTGAAACATCACTTTTTACAAGACTTTGAAATTACAAGTTTTTAAAATTTGCATTGAGCGTAAAACATCCTTAATCATTTTTTACATCTGTATATACTTTCCTATGTCATGCCTTTAGCACAGCTTTTATGCTAGAAATTAAACTAATTTTTAAACTATGAAAAAAGTAGCTCAGCAGTTATCCAGATCATCAAACCAGGAAGGCAGTAACCTGCATAGTGCGCCAGAACATTCCAGTCACTAGGGAGGACCAGACTCCCTCTCTGACGTCCTTAACTCAAGCACTGTGTTCCCAGCAAATCAACCAATCCATTCTGAAAACTTGTAAGAGTGGAATCAATTAATAAATATTTAAAATCATCCTGTTAATTTCGATAACTTTATAGAGATCTTGTGAATGCATACACAGATGATTTAATGAATTCTCTTTGCAGAGAAGTAAGTTACCAACTGGAAAAATAAGTCAGCAGCAAGGTTAAAAGGCATTGTGGGCAGAATTTTAAACATCACCTCTTTTGAAAGACAGGGAGAAAATAAGAACATATATTTGTGTTTTATTTTCATTAAGAAATACAGAAATGATTAATAAGAAGCTACTAAAAATGGTTCCTTATGGGACTAGGAGGAACAGGGGAACAGGAAAGGAGTAGTCACAAGACTTCTCCTTGTATACATTCTGACATTTTAATTTTGAACCATTATCAAGTATTACATATTCAAAACAGTAATAGAATTTTTAAATTGCCTATTTTAAGAAAATAAAAAGCCCTACAGATTATCTTGAACCTGCAAACAGTAATATAGGGTTTAAATACAAAGGAAGATATAGTGCTTGCATACCTCTTATAACCGTAAGCTTTACTAGTGGCAATATGTGACATTCAGTAAGTCTAAATGAAGGAAATGAAGCAGCCTTAATTGAGGACAATCCAAACTGATACAAATAAAGACATGGACACAAATCATATTTGATCAGCAATATCTTATTGCCCAGATTTTCACTGAATTTGGAAAAGAAGATAAAGCAAAAGCTAAATATTGAAAATAAGTGTAAAATATTTTTAGCATAATCATTTATGTGAATGTTTGGTTAATTAGTATTAAACATTAAAGAACAGTTCAATAAGATTGGATCATGGTTTCAAAATTCCTCACATAAGTTAATGATTTACCTAATTTACATGTTTCATATTTTGTTAGAGTAGACATAATAGGAATTATTGACATTAATTGCATTTATTGGATAGTACATTCATTGAATACTGTAATAGTTTAAAGTATCTCATATGAAAGAATGGCTAGCATTCATGAATATAGGAAAAATGTATATGAATCATATATAAATGTATGTGTATAAATACATACAAATATAATTCTGGAATGATTTCTATGATTATTTATGAAAAGATTAAAATTACAAGTAGTTTCTGGATGGACGAGCAAGTCTGGCTGAAACATCTGCCTATGTGGTATGGCTTGCTGAACCAGCACCTCTTTCCTTTTTGATCTCTCCACCTGCATCTCTCCCAAATTGCTGTTCTGTAACCTGTAACCTTCCTACCCAGATTCACATTTACATGGATAGCTGGAATGCTAGAAATGAATAATATTTTAGGGGCTCTGGCCTTGCAAGAGACCTGAATATGCTTACACATACCCAAAGGCTGTCCGCATCCCCTCTGCTGCCTGAAGCCTAAGCAGAAATTCAGTTCTTTTTAACAGGGTTAACACAGAGGGATGGCAATGGAGAGAAATTGGCACTGATATCCCAACAGCATTGTGCTCGCTAGGCCACAAGTCCTAGTGGGGGGCTGGACCTGTATGTTTCTAGTTCAAAATAAAATGTCCTGTGGGCTATTGTGAGCTCTGAGCCACAATTTGACATACAGGGGAGATGCTGGCCCTTTTGTTTTCTCTAATATTCCTCTTCTCACAATGAAGCATAAAGTAGTACATATACACTTTCAGTAACTAATTTTAAAGTGCACACTCTTGAGGTTACAGCCAGTTAAACAGATTAAATTTCTTTTTCTTTTCTTTTTTTTTTTTTTTTTTTTTTTTTTTTTTTGAGACAGGGTCTCCCTCTGTTGCCCAGGCTGGAGTGCAGTGGCATGATCACATCTCACTGTAACCTCGACCTCCCAGACTCAGGTGATCCTCCCACCTCAGCCTCCTGAGTAGCTGGGACTAGAGGTGGGAACCACCATGCTTGGCTAATTTTCGTATTACCTGTAGAGACAGGGTTTTGCCATGTTGCCCATGCTGGTCTTGAACTCCTGAGCTCCAGTGAGTCTCCCACCACTGCCTCCCAAAGTGCAGGGATTACAGGTGTGAGCCACCACGCTCAGCCTGGCACTTTATATTTCCACGAGATAATCAATTAGACTACTTTTGTATAGATTAATACAAGTGTGGCTTCTTTCCTGAGCTGCTCTCTCCCTCTGTCTCTCTCTTTTTTCCCCTCTACTCCATTTCTTCCCCACTCAGTATTTCTCTCTTTCTACCCCCGGATGTCAACTCTAAGACCTTGAAGAAAATAAAATTATTTCTGCCTGGGCTTTTTGATACAATCCTCAAATTTGGGTTGAAACAGTTTTCTCTGCAGCCATCTGCCACCCAAGCTGTTTTCATTCCTCCCCGAATTCTCATTTCTAAAACTAGGGAGGCACCAAGGGCATATGCTGCCAGCTCTCTGAACTCATCCCTTTCATTCCAGTATGCACTAGGCTTTTTGTGGCTAGCTTCTGGTCACCTTACCTTCTTCCCCCAGGCATCTCCCTTCTTGGATTGCACGATCAGTAGTCTATTAGGAGTCACCCTATCTTAAGGTATTTTTCCCTCTATTATTCCCCAATAAATTGTCAACTTCTTACTCTTATAGCTTCTCCAAAACTGGAGTTGTACCACAATACATGAGATTTTAAAAATTGACATATTAAGGAAAAGAAGTACAATGGTAACATATGTCATATTTAACTGGAAAGAGAGGTATATTCAGCCAGAACCCTGGACCAGTTATTAAATTTTGGCAGTATAGCATCCGGCAAGAAAAAAAAGTTAAAGGGCAAGGCTAAAATACTTAGCATAGAGCAAAATTAAAAATAATGTGGGTCCTAACTGAAGAATAGACCTTAAACTGGTTCATGGCTGGAATCCACTGTTGTATGTCTGGGTTTGTAGAAGCCTTGTAATTATATGCAAAATTTGCATGTGTTAATTTTCCTGGGGAGAGATCACACAGATTTCATCAACTTCTCAGAGGGAATCTGTGACCCAAATAAGGTTAAGATATTGAAGGAGAGTCAGTCACTAAAATATTAAAAGAAACTTACTCTAAGTACTGATAAAATTATCTAATATTTAGCCTATTTTAAGTACAAACACTAAATTCTTTGAATAAATATAAAAATGGTCCATTCATTGGTGGGAGTACACTATGGATCCAAGTAAGTTTTTCAAGTTTCCTTCAAAACACTTTATATATGAATAAGAAAATGTGAAAGTATTTTTCTGCTTTATTGGAGTATAGTTGACAAAATTATAAATATTTAAGGTATACAACTGAATCTTTTGATATATACATACAATGTGTACCACAATGTAATTAATATATCTATCACCTCACATAACCATTTTCTTTTTTCTTTTCTGTGGTGAGAACACTTAATATATACCCTTTTAACAAATTTCAAATATACAATACAGTATTATTAACTATAGTCACATTGCTGTATGTTAGATCTCCAGAATTTATTCATCTTGCATAACTGAAACTTGGTACCCTTTGACCAATATTTCCCCATTTCCTCTTCCACCAGCCCCTGGCAAGCACCATTCTACACTCTAATTCTATGAGTTTGACTATTTTAAATTCCACATATAAGTGAGATCATGAAGCATTTGTCTTATTTGTCTTTCTGTACCTGGCTTATTTCACTTAGCGCAATGTCCTACAGTTTCATCTATGTAGTCACAAATGACAGAGTGTCTTTCTTTTTTAAGAATAATGTTCACACACACACACACACACACACACACACACACACACGTATATAGACACACATATATACCACATTTTCTTTATGCATTCATCCATTGATGGACATTTAGGTTGTTTCCATATCTGGGCTATCTGAATAATATTGCAATTAACTGATTTCATTTCCTTTGAATATATACCCATAAGTGGGATTGCTGGATCATCACGTGGTTCTATTTTTAACTTTCTGAGGTAACTACCTACTGTTTTCCATAATGCCTGTACCAATTTACATCCCCACCAATAATGTCCAGGGTTCTGTTTTCTCCACATCCTCACCAACTTTCTGATAATAGCCATTCTAACTGGTGTGAGGTAATAATTCATTGTAGTTTAGATCTGCATTTTCCAAATAATTATTAAAGTTGAGCAACTTCTCAAATACTTGTTAGCCATTTGTGTGTCTTCTTTTGAGAAATGTCTATACAGATTTTTGCCCATTTTTTCACAGGATTATTTGTGCTTTTGCTAGTGAGTTGAGTTGTTTGAAATATATATATGTACATATAATTTTTTTCTGGTTATGTATTGGAGAACCTCTGCTAGGGCAGTGCAGAAGGGAAATGTGGAGTCAGACCGCCCATGCAGAGTCCCTACTGGGGAACCGACTAGTGGAGCTGTGAGAAGAGGGCCACCATCCTCCAGACCATGGAATGGTAGATCCACTGACAGCTTGTACCATGAGCCTGGAAAAGCAACAGACACTCAATGACAGCCCATGAAAGCAGCCAGGAGGGGGACTACACCCTGCAAAGCCATAGGGGTGGAGCTGCCCAAGGTCATTGGAACCTACTTCTTGCATCGGGGTGACCTGGATGTGAGACATGGACTCAAACGAGATCATTTTGGAGCTTTAAGATTTGACTGCCCCGCTGGATTTCGGACTTGCATGGGGCCTGTAGCCCCTTTGTTTCAGCCAATTTCTCCTATTTGAAATGGCTGTATTTATCCAATCCTTGTACCCCCATTGTATCTAGGAAGTAACTAACTTGTTTTTGATTTTAGAGGCTCACAGGTGGAAGGGATTTGCCTTTTCTCAGATAAGACTTTGAACTGTGGACTTTTGAGTTAATGCTGAAATGAGTTAAGACTTTGGGGGACTGTTGGGAAGGCACGATTTT
>NW_016816882.1:48262-52439 GCF_001698545.2 Rhinopithecus bieti
TCCTGCCTCAGCCTCCCAAGTAGCTGGGACTACAGGTGCCCGCCACCACGCCCGGCTACTATTTTGTATTTTTTAGTGGAGACGGGGTTTCACTGTGTTAGCCAGGATGGTCTCAATATCCTGACCTTGTGATCCACTCGCCTCGACCTCCCAAAGTGCTGGGATTACAGGCGTGAGCCACTGTGCCCGGCCATGATTGGTTGTTAAATGTGAGGACATGAGATTTGGAAGAGCCAGGGGCAGAATGATATGGTTTGGCTCTGTGTCCCCACCCAAATGTCATCTTGAATTGTACTCCCATAATTCCCATGTATTGTGGGAGGGACCCGGTGGGAGATAAGTGAATTGTGGGGGCAGTTTCCAACATACTGTTCTTGTGGTAGTGAATAAGTCTCACAAGATCTGATGGTTTTATAAGAAATCCCATTCACTTGGCTCTCATTCTCTGTTGCCACCACCATGTAAGACATGCCTTTCACCTTCTGCCATGATTGTGAGGCATCCCCAGCCACGTGAAACTGTGAGTCCATTAAAATTATTTTTTCCCTAGTCTTAGGTATGTCTTTATCAGCAGCGTGAAAACAGACTAATACAATGATCTCCTCTAGAACAGTTTTTGATTTAAAGTCTATTTTGTCTAACGCAAGTGTAGTCACCCCCGCTGTTCTTCAGTTACTATTTGCATGGAATATTTTTTTCCAACCTTTCATTTTCAACCTATGTGTGTGCTTAAGAACAAAGTAAGTCTCTTGGAGACAGGATATTGCTAGATCTTGGTTTTAATCCATTCGGCCACTCTAGCCTTTTATTAGAAAGTTTAATCCATTTATATTTAATGTAATTATTGATAAGTGAGAACTAACTATTGTCATTTTGTTAGTTGTTTTCTGTTTGTTTTGCAGTTGCCTCTCTACCTTTCTTGCTTTCTTGATGTCTTTTTTTGTTACGAGATGATTTTTATAGTAATTTGGTTTGATCCTTCTCTCTTATCTTTTGTGTATCAATTATAGGTTTTTTTTCTTTGTGGTTACCTTGAGGCTTGCAAAAAATATCTTGTATTTATTTATTTTAAGTTGATAACAACTTAACTTCAATCACATATAAAATCTCTATACTTTTATCACCCCTCACATACACACACTGTGTTCTTACAGTCAGAGTTTCCTTCTTTTTGTATTGTGTATCCATTAACAAATATTTTGTCTTTTAACTTTAATATTAGGGTTAAAATTTACATACCACCATTACCATGTTAAATTATTTGTTGTTTATATATTTATCTTTATTAGTGAGATTTATGCTTTCATATGCTTTTATGTGGCTGTTTAGCATATTTTTGTTTGAAATTGAAGAACTCCCTTAAGCATTTTTCAAAGGAAAATCTAGTGATGACCTAATGTAAATGATGAGTTAATGGCTACAGCACACCAACATGGCACATGTATATATATGTAACAAACCTGCACGTTGTGCACATGTACCCTAGAACTTACAGTATAATAATAAAAAAAAAAAAAAAAAAAAAAAAAAAAAAAGAAAAAAAAAAAAAAAAAAACAGGAAAAAAAAAGAAAAAAGAAAATCTAGTGATGATAAACCCCTCAGTTTTTGTCTGTCTGAGAACTACTCTAACTACTCCTTTATTTTTAAAGGATGGTTTTGCAAGGTATCATCTTGGTTTGCAATTTTTTTTTTCTTTTGGTACTTTGAATATACCATCCCACTTTTCTCTGAGCTGCAAGGTTTCTGCTAAGAAGTCTACTGGTACACTTATGGAATTCTCTTATATGTGATTCCTTTTCTGTTTGCATTCAAAATTGTCTGTCTTTGACTTTTTACAATTATAATGTGCCTCAGAGTAGACCTCTTTATGTTCAAGCTATTTGGAGTCCTTTGGGTTTCTAAAATCTGGATATCTATTTCCTATCCCAGATTTGGGAAGTTTTCAGTCATTATTTCTTTAAGTAACCTTTTTGCCCTATTCTTTCTCTCTCTTCTCCTTCCCTATGACTCTGATAATTTGTATATTGGTTCACTTGAAAATGTACCATAAATCCTGAAGGCTTCTTTCACTCTTTCTCATTCTTTTTTCTTTTCCTTCTCTGACTAAATAACTTCAAGTAACTTGTATTTAAATTCCCTGATTGTTTCTTCTGCTTGATTGAGTTTGCTGTAGAAACTATTGCATTTCATTCATTCCATTATTAATAACTTTGGCAATTTTCCATAAAGTGCTTCCTATTGATAGAAATAATCTGAGGTATTTCTTTCAAAAAATTCCTATGCCTCTCCCTTTTAAATTCTGATTCAGTATTTGTGGGCCTGAACTGGGGAATTTTCAGAATACAAGCACTCTGAGTTATTCACATCATGAGAAGAGTTTAGGAAATGTTGATTTAAAGAATACCTTCATGGAAGTGATGTCACCAAGATGACAGACTAGGAGTCCCATTCCTCATCTCCTTCAAAAACAATGACTTACTATCCACAGATGAAAATAGCTCTAGGAGAGCTTTAGAGTACAATTTAAAAGCTACAGTAACCCAAGGAGCACAACAACTGGGGATACGCACATAGAAAAGCACCAGAAAGCACTCCAGAATTTCTGTTTCGTTCTTCATTGTTATTTCTATCCCTTTGTTGAACTCATTTTGTTTATGTATTGTTTTCCTAATTTCATTAAGATGTCTAATTGTGTTCTCCTGTTGCACATCAAGCTCTTTTAAACAAATTATTTTAAATTTTTTGTCAGGCAATTTGTAGATCCCCATTTCTTTGGGGTCAATTACTAAAAATTTATTGTCTTCCTTTGATGGTATCATGTTTCCCTGATTTTTCACATTCCTTATAGTCTGGTGTTGGTGTCTGTGCATTTGAAGGAGTTACCTCTTCTATACTTTATGATCAGGCTTCGGTGGGGAGAGGCCTTAACCTGTGAGTGTCTGCAAGGGTACTAACTAGGTGGGATGTGCAGCAGTGCTGGGTGCATGGGTGCACAGTGGAATCAGGTCAGGGGCATAGGTGTGCATCAGTGCTGGCGCTGGGAGTAGTGCAGTGGCTCCAGCTCCAGGGGTCATAGAGGCAGTTCTGGCTCGGGGTGGTGCAGTGGTGTGGGCTGTGTGCAGCTCTGTCAGCTGGGGTTTTACTGACAAAGGCTGTGGGGATCCTTGGCTGAAAAGCTGAAGGGTCTATGATGGTGATGATTACTGGGGTCCTCTTGCTTTCCTTTTCCACTACATCAGGAAGTTTCAGCCAAGGAAACTTTTTGGCACTGAGTTGTGGTGGCCTAAGTGATGGGATAACACAGGTATATTGTTGCTGGTGCTTTTCTATGTGCCTATCCCCAGTTGTTGTGCTCCTTGGGTTGCTGTAGCTTTTAAATTGTACTCTAAAACTCTCCTAGAACTATTTTCATCTGTGGATAGTAAGTCATTGTTTTTGAAGGAGATGAGGAATGGGACTCCCAGTCTGTCATCTTGGTGACATCACTCCCATGAAGGTATTCTTTAAATCAACATTTCCTAAACTCCTCTTATGATGTGAATAACTCAGAGTGCTTGTATTCTAAAGATGAAAATTCCCCAGTCCCGGCCCACAAATACTGAATCAGAATTTAAAAGAGAGAGCCATAGGAATTTTTTGAAAGAAATATCTCAGATTATTTCTATCAATAGGAAGCACTTTATGGAAAATTGCCAAAGTTATTAATAATTGATGTTGTTGTTCATCAAACAAAAACAAATCGATTACAAACAGAAAACAAGAAATCTATGCCCCAATTTTAACAATTTTAACATAGCAATTTTCCACTTAATGCTAGGTTTGTTACTTTGTGAAATTCTGCATAATACAAATGATTAATAAATTATAATTGTTTAAAACATTTTGACCTTTATAGCAATATAAGTGTTAAAATTAATTTTGTAATTCACATGTAGCCACATACAAAGGTTTTACTACCTCAACAATTTTCCAAACAAGGTACTAAAATAAACTTAAAGAAAATATTTGTAAAAAATGCATTTGAGTTTAGTAATTTGATGAGTTTTCATCCCTAAAGTATTAAGAAATTATAAAGGAGTCTTAGTATAAAGAGCAAAATGTTAAAAGAAGCAGAAGGTGGTCAAGCAGTCTCTCTCAAACATATTATCCCATTAAACTAACAGTTTTTTTTTTTTT
>NW_016816882.1:55953-61229 GCF_001698545.2 Rhinopithecus bieti
ATCGGTTTTGATTGAGTTTCTTAGTCCTGAGTTCTAGTTTGATTGCACTGTGGTCTGAGAGACAGTTTGTTATAATTTCTGTTCTTGTACATTTGCTGAGGAGTGCTTTACTTCCAATTATGTGGTCAATTTTGGAATGAGTGTGATGTGGTGCTAAGAAGAATGTATATTCTGTTGATTTGGGGTGGAGAGTTCTGTAGATGTCTATTAGGTCTGCTTGGTGTGAAGCTGAGTTCAATTCCTGGATATCCTTGTTAACTTTCTGTCTCGTTGATCTGTCTAATGTTGACAGTGGGGTGTTAAAGTCTCCCATTATTATTGTGTGGGAGTCTAGGTCTCTTTGTCGGTCTCTAAGGACTTGCTTTATGAATCTGGGTGCTCCTGTATTGGGTGCATATATATTTAGGATAGTTAGCTCTTCTTGTTGAATTGATCCCTTTACCATTATGTGATGGCCTTCTTTGTTTCTTTTGATCTTTGTTGGTTTAACGTCTGTTTTATCAGAGACTAGGATTGCAACCCCTGCTTTTTTTGTTTTCCATTTGTTTGGTCGATCTTCCTCCATCCCTTTATTTTGAGCTTATGTGTGTTTCTGCATGTGACATGGGTCTTCTGAATGTAGCACACTGATGGGTCTTGATTCTTTATCCAGTTTGCCAGTCTGTGTCTTTTAATTGGAGCATTTACCCCGTTTACATGTAAGGTTAATATTGTTGTGTGAATTTGATCCTGTCATTATGATGTTAGCTGGTCATTTTGCTCATTAGTTGATGCAGTTTCTTCTTAGCATTGATACAATTTGGCATGTTTTGCAGTGGGTGGTAACTGTTGTTCCTTTCCATGTTTAGTGCATCCTTCAGGAGCTCTTGTAGGGCAGGCCTGGTGGTGACAAAATCTCTCAGCATTTGCTTGTCTATAAAGGATTTTATGTCTCCTTCACTTATGAAGCTTAGTTTGGCTGGATATGAAATTCTGGGTTGAAAATACTTTTCTTCAAGGATGTTGAATATTGGCCCCTACTGTCTTCTGGCTTGTAGAGTTTCTGCCGAGAGATCCACTCTTAGTCTGATAGGCTTCCTTTTGTGGGTAACCTGACCTTTTCTGTCTGCCCTTAACATTTTTTCAACTTTGGTGAATCTGACAATTATGTGTCTTGGAGTTGCCTTTCTCGAGGAGTATCTTTGTGGCATGCTCTGTATTTCCTGAATTTGAATGTTGGCCTGCCTTGCTAGGTTGGGGAACTTCTCCTGGAGAGTATCCTGAAAAGTGTTTTCCAACTTGGTTCCATTTTCCCTGTCACTTTCAGGTACACCAATCAGATGTAGATTTGGTCTTTTCACATAGTCCCATATTTCTTGGAGGCTTTGTTTGTTTCCTTTTACTCTTTTTTCTCTAAACTTCTCTTCTCGCTTCATTTCATTCATTTGATCTTCAATCACTGATATCCCTTCTTCCAGTTGATAAAATCGGCTACTGAAGCTTGTGCATTCATCGCATAGTTCTTGTGCCATGGTTTTCAGCTCCATCAGGTAATTTAAGGACTTCTCTATACTGGTTATTCTAGCTATCTATCCATCTAATCTTTTTTCAAGGTTTTAGCTTCTTTGCAATGGGTTCAAACATCCTCCTTTAGCTCAGAGAAGTTTGATCATCTGAAGCCTTCTTCTCTCAACTTGTCAAAGTCATTCTCCATCCTGCTTTGTTCCGTTGCTGGCTAGGAGCTGCGTTCCTTTGGAGGGGAGAGATGCTCTGACTTTTAGAATTTTCATCTTTTCTGCTCTGGTTTCTCCCCATTTTGTGGTTTTATCTACCTTTGGTCTTTGTTGATGGTGACGTACAGATGGGATTTTGGTGTGGATGTCCTTTCTGTTTGTTAGTTTTCCTTCTAACAGTCAAGACCCTCAGCTGCAGGTCTGTTGGAGTTTGCTGGAGGTCCACTCCAGACCCTGTTTGCCTGGGTATCACCAGCGGAGGCTGTAGAACAGTGCATATTGCAGAACAGAAAATGTTGCTGCCTGATCCTTTCTGGAAGCTTCATCTCAGAGGGCCACCCGGCCATGTGAGGTGTCAGTCGGTCCCTCTCGGGGCTTGTCAGACAGTGGGTGCAGGACAGTGGGTGCAGCCCACTGAGCTAGAGCCGAAGCAGGGCGAGGCATCACCTCACCGGGGAAGCACAAGGGGTTAGGGAATTCCCTTTCCTAGCCAAGGGAAGCTGTGACAGACAGCACCTGGAAAATCGGGTCACTTCCCCAAATACTGCACTTTTCCAATGGTCTTAGCAAATGGCACACCAGGAGATTATATGCTGCATCTGGCTTGGAGGGTCCCATGCCCACGGAGCCTCACTCATTGCTAACACAACAGTCTGAGATGGAACTGCAAGGCGGCAGCAAGGCTGTGGGAGGGGTGCCCACCATTGCTGAGGCTTGAGTAGGTAAACAAAGCAGCTGGCCAGCTCGAACTGGGTGGAGCCCACCTCAGCTCAAGGATGCCTGCCTGCCTCTGTAGACTCCACCTCTGGGGTCAGAGCATAGCTGAACAAAAGGCAGCAGAAACTTCTGCAGACTTAAATGTCCCTGTCTGACAGCTTCAAAGAGAGTAGTGGTGGTTCCCCAGCATGGAGATTCTTTCCCTTTTAAAGCTTTGGTCGTCTTGGAGTCTATCAATTTGCCATCCAGTTTGTGTTCTTTCAGTTCCAAAGCATTATCAACACTAGCAGTGTCTCTGAAAAGCACAAATCCAAATCCCTTTATCTCCCAGTGATTGGGTCTGTTTTAATTGTGCAGTCTACAACTTCCCCAAATTGAGATAAGTATTCAGTCACATCTTTTTTGCTTTTATCCCAGCTCAAACCTCCAGTACACATTTTACTATCATTTTGCTGATTCTTGCTTGCATTGATCTTGGGTCCCTCTGTGAATTCTGTTGCTGTACTTGTTCGTGTCCTCCATAGTGGAGGAGTTGTCAGCAGAGAGGTGCTGGCATGCAGTCTGGGTTGCTGCAGTAGTGGTGGCAGAGCAACTATTTCTGTATTTAATATGGTTAAAAGATTCACCTCCTGGTTCCAGTTTTCTTTCTAGGAGTGGGACAGTTTTCTTTCTAGTGGGGGGAAAGGCCTACTTTCAAAATATTTCAGCTTTCAACTGTATAGATTGTATATTTTCACAAAGGAGGGGATGGTTATCCAGTTTCTAATGAGGGAAATGGGCTTGTAGAGGTAGTTCTGACATCTATCCCCTTTCACACACATACTCCTGATCACCATAGACTTAAGTGGTCAATGTATTTTATTGTTTGGCTTAGCTACCTTTTTTTTCTTTATTTTTTTATTTTTTTATTTTATTTTTTGAGACAGAGTCTTGCTCTGTCGCCCAGGCTGGAGTGCAGTGGCCGGATCTCAGCTCACTGCAACCTCCGCCTCCCGGGTTCCTGCCATTCTCCTGCCTCAGCCTCCCGAGTAGCTGGGACCACAGGCGCCCGCCACCTCGCCTGGCTAGTTTGCTACCTTTTATTATATCATATGTTCCTAGCTCTATGTTTAGTGCTTTAGAGTATTACTAATCTCCAAAACAAGCATACAAACATTACTAATCCTATTTTACAAATTAAAAAATTGAGAGCCAGAGAAATTAAGCAAATTGTTCAAAGATATAGTTAGTAAGTGGCAAGGCCAGTATCTCTGAAGCACCAAAACCGATATATACCCTTCCTACTACTTCTTCATGAGCTAATTCCTGGTTTTATCATGGAAAATAGAGAGTTGACTTCACATTTGGCTGTTTCTTAGTTTTATGACATAAAATTCAATTCCAAAAAAAGGTTTTTTAAAACTTCTATGACTCATTCTTAATATAACCTTTCCATAGTAATTAAATTTTCATAGAGCTATTTGATGACTTTTAAAATTAGGCATCATGATTTTAATTCTTTGGAAGTCAATAGAATTATTTTGATGCTTGCTTGTTTCCAAATATTAAAAGCTGAGTAATTTAAGCCTGTGAGCTCAATTAGTTAGAACATGATCTTGGTATTGATCATCATACAATTCTATTGATGTCCCACAGAAAAAACCCAGTCCAAAGCTAAACATAACGCTACTCCTGGCACACATTTGGGTTATTATCTTCTCTAATTATGAAATACAGCATGGAAAGCCAACTGTATTTCTGCTTCTATATCACCCTAAAAAATGGAATGGGGTGATTTTATACTTTCACTCTTCTAAAAGTTGCAATTTTGTTTTCTGTTAGCATGCACATATTGATTCACTCATTTGTTCATTAAAACACGTTTATTGTATGCTTTCTATATGCCAGGCATTATTCTAAGAGATAATATATGATAAACAAGACAGAAAACATGTTTGCCCTGTAGAGCTTCTGTTCTAGTGGGGAAAGACAGACAAGCAACAACAACAACAACAAAAAAATAGTGATAATTGTTTGTAAAATAATAGAGTGTTCTGAAAAAAGCAGTTGGGGATTGGGGATGTTATTTTGGGCAGGATTGTCACATATTGTCACATAAGATCTTCTGGTAGATGTGACTTTTGAACCACAAGACTTGAACTATGAGAAGGAACTAGCCATTTGGGAACTACTTCCCAAACAAATGCAACAGACTGGGAGGCAGAAATGAACTTGGGAGGTACCAGGAACAGAAAGAAGGTGTTACTAGCATAGTTTTAAAGCTGGAAGAGGAGGCAGAGGCCAGACCTTGAGGATTTAAAATAAATTTAATTTTTTCCATCAGTTTCTTCTGAAATGACATTACTGATATTATTATATTGGCCTTAGAGTTAGTTTTGCCTTCTTGATACTGTTATGCCAGAGAGAAAATCATATATTATCATAAAATTTTAGAATGGAAAGTCTCCTTAGAAATTACCTAGTCCAACCCCTTCATTTTAGAGATACGGCAATTTGAGCCCAGAAAAGTTAAGTGACTTGTAGGAGGTTAATCAGCAAGGCTAGGTAAGCTAGGATTTGAGCTCAGGCTTTAGTATTATAGGGTACGATGTTCTTTCCATAAAACTAATTTAAAAAAAAAAAACACTCAAGGGATTTTTAAATTTATGGTGTTTTAATGGCTCTCATGTTACCTATTTGATTTTTTTTTAAAAATAAATTACTATAATTTAACCAGTATTTAAATATAGTTGTTTTAGATTTGAACTATGCATATTGTAAAAAAATCATTTGCCAAAGTTTTGTAAGAGCATAATGATGCAAAAATTGGCTTAGTATCCATCTTTTAATTGCCTTTAATTGTACCAC